>NC_140511.1:6000000-6600000 GCF_964339955.1 Pipistrellus hanaki
GTAAATATGTGTTATACAAGGCAGAATACCATTGAAATAGAGAAATAAACATGTTCGGCAGCTTTGGAAAGCCTTACACTTCACTGAAATGTAGTACTACACTCTATAACACAGTTGAGAGACAATGTTCCCGAGCTGCCTCAGTTCATAACAGTGTGTAGGAAGTTGTTTGATAAAGTGGGCAAAGCTTATACTTGCACCAGAAGGCAGAATATAGGAAAGTACATGAAAACATGAATAATTCAGTGAAAATGACTGTGAACAGATGAGAACTTGTTTTAGAACAGCTGAAAGATATTCTCCAAGTCAGTTCTTAGTGTAGAAAAGGTAGCTAAGATAAGGGAAATCCTTAATTCCAGTTAAGATCACATGAAACACTGTATGAATCCTATATTCATTACTTAAAGGAGACTAGAGTGGTAAATGTGTGTTATTCAAGGCCGAATACCATTGAAATAGAGAAAGAAACACGTTCGGCAGCTTTGGAAAGCCTTACACTTCACTGAAATGTAGTACTACACTCTATAACACAGTTGAGAGACAATGTTCCCGAGCTGCCTCAGTTTATAACAGTGTGTAGGAAGTTGTTTGATAAAGTGGGCAAAGCTTATACTTGGGCCAGAAGGCAGAATATAGGAAACTACATGAAAACATGAATAATTCAGTGAAAATGACTGTAAACAGATGAGAACTTGTTTAGAACAGCTGAAAGAGAATCTCCAAGTCAGTTCTTAGTGTAGAAAAGGTAGCTAAGATAGGGAAATCCTTAATTCGAGTTAAGATAATATCAAACACTCTATGAATCCTATATTCATTACTGAAAGGAGACTAGAGTGGTAAATATGTGTTATACAAGGCAGAATACCATTGAAATAGAGAAAGAAACATGTTCGGCAGCTTTGGAAAGCCTTACACTTCACTGAAATGTAGTACAACACTCTATAACACAGTTGAGAGACAATGTTCCCGAGCTGCCTCAGTTCATAACAGTGTGTAGGAAGTTGTTTGATAAAGTGGGCAAAGCTTATACTTGGACCAGAAGGCAGAATATAGGAAACTACATGAAAACATGATTAATTCAGTGAAAATGACTCTAAACAGATGAGAACTTGTTTACAACAGCTGAAAGAGATTCTCCAAGTCAGTTCTCAGTGTAGAAAAGGTAGCTAAGATCCGGGAAATCCTTAATACGAGTTAAGATCACATGAAACACTGTATGAATCCTATATTCATTACTTAAAGGAGACTAGAGTGGTAAATGTGTGTTATACAAGGCAGAATACCATTGAAATAGAGAAAGAAACACGTTCGGCAGCTTTGGAAAGCCTTACACTTCACTGAAATGTAGTACTACACTCTATAACACAGTTGAGAGACAATGTTCCCGAGCTGCCTCAGTTCATAACAGTGTGTAGGAAGTTGTTTGATAAAGTGGGCAAAGCTTATACTTGGACCAGAAGGCAGAATATAGGAAACTACATGAAAACATGATTAATTCAGTGAAAATGACTCTAAACAGATGAGAACTTGTTTAGAACAGCTGAAAGAGATTCTCCAAGTCAGTTCTCAGTGTAGAAAAGGTAGCTAAGATCCGGGAAATCCTTAATTCGAGTTAAGATCACATGAAACACTGTATGAATCCTATATTCATTACTTAAAGGAGACTAGAGTGGTAAATATGTGTTATACAAGGCAGAATACCATTGAAATAGAGAAATAAACATGTTCGGCAGCTTTGGAAAGCCTTACACTTCACTGAAATGTAGTACTACACTCTATAACACAGTTGAGAGACAATGTTCCCGAGCTGCCTCAGTTCATTACAGTGTGTAGGAAGTTGTTTGATAAAGTGGGCAAAGCTTATACTTGGGCCAGAAGGCAGAATATAGGAAACTACATGAAAACATGAATAATTCAGTGAAAATGACTGTAAACAGATGAGAACTTGTTTAGAACAGCTGAAAGAGAATCTCCAAGTCAGTTCTTAGTGTAGAAAAGGTAGCTAAGATAGGGAAATCCTTAATTCGAGTTAAGATAATATCAAACACTCTATGAATCCTATATTCATTACTGAAAGGAGACTAGAGTGGTAAATATGTGTTATACAAGGCAGAATACCATTGAAATAGAGAAAGAAACATGTTCGGCACCTTTGGAAAGCCTTACACTTCACTGAAATGTAGTACTACACTCTATAACACAGTTGAGAGACAATGTTCCCGAGCTGCCTCAGTTCATAACAGTGTGTAGGAAGTTGTTTGATAAAGTGGGCAAAGCTTATACTTGGACCAGAAGGAAGAATATAGGAAACTACATGAAAACATGATTAATTCAGTGAAAATGACTCTAAACAGATGAGAACTTGTTTAGAACAGCTGAAAGAGATTCTCCAAGTCAGTTCTCAGTGTAGAAAAGGTAGCTAAGATCCGGGAAATCCTTAATTCGAGTTAAGATCACATGAAACACTGTATGAATCCTATATTCATTACTTAAAGGAGACTAGAGTGGTAAATGTGTGTTATACAAGGCAGAATACCATTGAAATAGAGAAAGAAACACGTTCGGCAGCTTTGGAAAGCCTTACACTTCACTGAAATGTAGTACTACACTCTATAACACAGTTGAGAGACAATGTTCCCGAGCTGCCTCAGTTCATAACAGTGTGTAGGAAGTTGTTTGATAAAGTGGGCAAAGCTTATACTTGGACCAGAAGGCAGAATATAGGAAACTACATGAAAACATGATTAATTCAGTGAAAATGACTCTAAACAGATGAGAACTTGTTTAGAACAGCTGAAAGAGATTCTCCAAGTCAGTTCTCAGTGTAGAAAAGGTAGCTAAGATCCGGGAAATCCTTAATTCGAGTTAAGATCACATGAAACACTGTATGAATCCTATATTCATTACTTAAAGGAGACTAGAGTTGTAAATGTGTGTTATACAAGGCAGAATACCATTGAAATAGAGAAAGAAACACGTTCGGCAGCTTTGGAAAGCCTTACACTTCACTGAAATGTAGTACTACACTCTATAACACAGTTGAGAGACAATGTTCCCTACCTGCCTGAGTTCATAACAGTGTGTACGAAGTTGTTTGATAAAGTGGGCAAAGCTTATACTTGGACCAGAAGGCAGAATATAAGAAACTACATGAAAACATGAATAATTCAGTGAAAATGACTGTAAACAGATGAGAACTTGTTTTAGAACAGCTGAAACAGATTCTCCAAGTCAGTTCTTAGTGTAGAAATGGTAGCTAAATTCTGAAAATTTTTAATTCCAGTTAAGATCACATGAAACACTGTATGAATCCTATATTCTTTACTTAAAGGAGAATAGAGTGGTAAATGTGTGTTATACAAGGCAGAATACCATTGAAATAGAGAAAGAAACACGTTCGGCAGCTTTGGAAACCCTTACACTTCACTGAAATGTAGTACTACACTCTATAACACAGTTGAGAGACAATGTTCCCTACCTGCCTGAGTTCATAACAGTGTGTAGGAAGTTGTTTGATAAAGTGGGCAAAGCTTATACTTGGACCAGAAGGCAGAATATAAGAAACTACATGAAAACATGAATAATTCAGTGAAAATGACTGTAAACAGATGAGAACTTGTTTTAGAACAGCTGAAACAGATTCTCCAAGTCAGTTCTTAGTGTAGAAATGGTAGCTAAATTCTGAAAATTTTTAATTCCAGTTAAGATCACATGAAACACTGTATGAATCCTATATTCTTTACTTAAAGGAGACTAGAGTGGTAAATGTGTGTTATACAAGGCAGAATACCATTGAAATAGAGAATGAAACACGTTTCGCAGCTTTGGAAAGTCTTACACTTTACTGAAATGTAGTACTGCACTCTATAACACAGTTGAGAGACAATGTACCCTAGCTGCCTCAGTTCATAACAGTGTGTAGGAAGGAGTTTGATAAAGTGGGCAAAGCTTATACTTGGGCCAGAAGGCAGAATATAGGAAACTACGTGAAAACATGAATAATTCAGTGAAAATGACTGTAAACAGATGAGAACTTGTTTAGAACAGCTGAAAGAGAATCTCCAAGTCAGTTCTTAGTGTAGAAAAGGTAGCTAAGATAGGGAAATCCTTAATTCGAGTTAAGATAATATCAAACACTCTTTGAATCCTATATTCATTACTGAAAGGAGACTAGAGTGGTAAATATGTGTTATACAAAGCAGAATACCATTGAAATAGAGAAATAAACATGTTCGGCAGCTTTGGAAAGCCTTACACTTCACTGAAATGTAGTACTACACTCTATAACACAGTTGAGAGACAATGTTCCCGAGCTGCCTCAGTTCATAACAGTGTGTAGGAAGTTGTTTGATAAAGTGGGCAAAGCTTATACTTGGACCAGAAGGCAGAATATAGGAAACTACATGAAAACATGATTAATTCAGTGAAAATGACTCTAAACAGATGAGAACTTGTTTAGAACAGCTGAAAGAGATTCTCCAAGTCAGTTCTCAGTGTAGAAAAGGTAGCTAAGATCCGGGAAATCCTTAATTCATGTTAAGATCACATGAAACACTGTATGAATCCTATATTCATTACTTAAAGGAGACTAGAGTGGTAAATGTGTGTTATACAAGGCAGAATACCATTGAAATAGAGAAAGAAACACGTTCGGCAGCTTTGGAAAGCCTTACACTTCACTGAAATGTAGTACTACACTCTATAACACAGTTGAGAGACAATGTTCCCGAGCTGCCTCAGTTCATAACAGTGTGTAGGAAGTTGTTTGATAAAGTGGGCAAAGCTTATACTTGGACCAGAAGGCAGAATATAGGAAACTACATGAAAACATGATTAATTCAGTGAAAATGACTCTAAACAGATGAGAACTTGTTTAGAACAGCTGAAAGAGATTCTCCAAGTCAGTTCTCAGTGTAGAAAAGGTAGCTAAGATCCGGGAAATCCTTAATTCGAGTTAAGATCACATGAAACACTGTATGAATCCTATATTCATTACTTAAAGGAGACTAGAGTTGTAAATGTGTGTTATACAAGGCAGAATACCATTGAAATAGAGAAAGAAACACGTTCGGCAGCTTTGGAAAGCCTTACACTTCACTGAAATGTAGTACTACACTCTATAACACAGTTGAGAGACAATGTTCCCTACCTGCCTGAGTTCATAACAGTGTGTACGAAGTTGTTTGATAAAGTGGGCAAAGCTTATACTTGGACCAGAAGGCAGAATATAAGAAACTACATGAAAACATGAATAATTCAGTGAAAATGACTGTAAACAGATGAGAACTTGTTTTAGAACAGCTGAAACAGATTCTCCAAGTCAGTTCTTAGTGTAGAAATGGTAGCTAAATTCTGAAAATTTTTAATTCCAGTTAAGATCACATGAAACACTGTATGAATCCTATATTCTTTACTTAAAGGAGAATAGAGTGGTAAATGTGTGTTATACAAGGCAGAATACCATTGAAATAGAGAAAGAAACACGTTCGGCAGCTTTGGAAACCATACACTTCACTGAAATGTAGTACTACACTCTATAACACAGTTGAGAGACAATGTTCCCTACCTGCCTGAGTTCATAACAGTGTGTAGGAAGTTGTTTGATAAAGTGGGCAAAGCTTATACTTGGACCAGAAGGCAGAATATAAGAAACTACATGAAAACATGAATAATTCAGTGAAAATGACTGTAAACAGATGAGAACTTGTTTTAGAACAGCTGAAACAGATTCTCCAAGTCAGTTCTTAGTGTAGAAATGGTAGCTAAATTCTGAAAATTTTTAATTCCAGTTAAGATCACATGAAACACTGTATGAATCCTATATTCTTTACTTAAAGGAGACTAGAGTGGTAAATGTGTGTTATACAAGGCAGAATACCATTGAAATAGAGAATGAAACACGTTTCGCAGCTTTGGAAAGTCTTACACTTTACTGAAATGTAGTACTGCACTCTATAACACAGTTGAGAGACAATGTACCCTAGCTGCCTCAGTTCATAACAGTGTGTAGGAAGGAGTTTGATAAAGTGGGCAAAGCTTATACTTGGGCCAGAAGGCAGAATATAGGAAACTACGTGAAAACATGAATAATTCAGTGAAAATGACTGTAAACAGATGAGAACTTGTTTAGAACAGCTGAAAGAGAATCTCCAAGTCAGTTCTTAGTGTAGAAAAGGTAGCTAAGATAGGGAAATCCTTAATTCGAGTTAAGATAATATCAAACACTCTTTGAATCCTATATTCATTACTGAAAGGAGACTAGAGTGGTAAATATGTGTTATACAAGGCAGAATACCATTGAAATAGAGAAATAAACATGTTCGGCAGCTTTGGAAAGCCTTACACTTCACTGAAATGTAGTACTACACTCTATAACACAGTTGAGAGACAATGTTCCCGAGCTGCCTCAGTTCATAACAGTGTGTAGGAAGTTGTTTGATAAAGTGGGCAAAGCTTATACTTGGACCAGAAGGCAGAATATAGGAAACTACATGAAAACATGATTAATTCAGTGAAAATGACTCTAAACAGATGAGAACTTGTTTAGAACAGCTGAAAGAGATTCTCCAAGTCAGTTCTCAGTGTAGAAAAGGTAGCTAAGATCCGGGAAATCCTTAGTCGAGTTAAGATCACATGAAACACTGTATGAATCCTATATTCTTTACTTAAAGGAGACTAGAGTGGTAAATGTGTGTTATACAAGGCAGAATACCATTGAAATAGAGAAAAAAACACGTTCGGCAGCTTTGGAAACCCTTACACTTCACTGAAATGTAGTACTACACTCTATAACACAGTTGAGAGAGAATGTTCCCTAGCTGCCTCAGTTCATAACAGTGTGTAGGAAGTTGTTTGATAATGTGGGCAAAGCTTATACTTGGGCCAGAAGGCAGAATATAGGAAACTACATGAAAACATGATTAATTCAGTGAAAATGACTGTAAACAGATGAGAACTTGCTTAAAACAGCTGAAAGAGAATCTCCAAGTCAGTTCTTAGTGTAGAAAAGGTAGCTAAGATAAGGGAAATCCTTAATTCCAGTTAAGATCACATGAAACACTTTATGAATCCTATATTCATTACTTAAAGGAGACTAGAGTGGTAAATGTGTGTTATTCAAGGCCGAATACCATTGAAATAGAGAAAGAAACACGTTCGGCAGCTTTGGAAAGCCTTACACTTCACTGAAATGTAGTACTACACTCTATAACACAGTTGAGAGACAATGTTCCCGAGCTGCCTCAGTTTATAACAGTGTGTAGGAAGTTGTTTGATAAAGTGGGCAAAGCTTATACTTGGGACAGAAGGCAGAATATAGGAAACTACATGAAAACATGAATAATTCAGTGAAAATGACTGTAAACAGATGAGAACTTGTTTAGAACAGCTGAAAGAGAATCTCCAAGTCAGTTCTTAGTGTAGAAAATGTAGCTAAGATAGGGAAATCCTTAATTCGAGTTAAGATAATATCAAACACTCTATGAATCCTATATTCATTACTGAAAGGAGACTAGAGTGGTAAATATGTGTTATACAAGGCAGAATACCATTGAAATAGAGAAAGAAACATGTTCGGCAGCTTTGGAAAGCCTTACACTTCACTGAAATGTAGTACTACACTCTATAACACAGTTGAGAGACAATGTTCCCGAGCTGCCTCAGTTCATAACAGTGTGTAGGAAGTTGTTTGATAAAGTGGGCAAAGCTTATACTTGGACCAGAAGGCAGAATATAGGAAACTACATGAAAACATGATTAATTCAGTGAAAATGACTCTAAACAGATGAGAACTTGTTTAGAACAGCTGAAAGAGATTCTCCAAGTCAGTTCTCAGTGTAGAAAAGGTAGCTAAGATCCGGGAAATCCTTAATTCGAGTTAAGATCACATGAAACACTGTATGAATCCTATATTCATTACTTAAAGGAGACTAGAGTGGTAAATGTGTGTTATACAAGGCAGAATACCATTGAAATAGAGAAAGAAACACGTTCGGCAGCTTTGGAAAGCCTTACACTTCACTGAAATGTAGTACTACACTCTATAACACAGTTGAGAGACAATGTTCCCGAGCTGCCTCAGTTCATAACAGTGTGTAGGAAGTTGTTTGATAAAGTGGGCAAAGCTTATACTTGGACCAGAAGGCAGAATATAGGAAACTACATGAAAACATGATTAATTCAGTGAAAATGACTCTAAACAGATGAGAACTTGTTTAGAACAGCTGAAAGAGATTCTCCAAGTCAGTTCTCAGTGTAGAAAAGGTAGCTAAGATCCGGGAAATCCTTAATTCGAGTTAAGATCACATGAAACACTGTATGAATCCTATATTCATTACTTAAAGGACACTAGAGTTGTAAATGTGTGTTATACAAGGCAGAATACCATTGAAATAGAGAAAGAAACACGTTCGGCAGCTTTGGAAAGCCTTACACTTCACTGAAATGTAGTACTACACTCTATAACACAGTTGAGAGACAATGTTCCCGAGCTGCCTCAGTTCATAACAGTGTGTAGGAAGTTGTTTGATAAAGTGGGCAAAGCTTATACTTGGACCAGAAGGCAGAATATAGGAAACTACATGAAAACATGATTAATTCAGTGAAAATGACTCTAAACAGATGAGAACTTGTTTAGAACAGCTGAAAGAGATTCTCCAAGTCAGTTCTCAGTGTAGAAAAGGTAGCTAAGATCCGGGAAATCCTTAATTCGAGTTAAGATCACATGAAACACTGTATGAATCCTATATTCATTACTTAAAGGAGACTAGAGTTGTAAATGTGTGTTATACAAGGCAGAATACCATTGAAATAGAGAAAGAAACACGTTCGGCAGCTTTGGAAAGCCTTACACTTCACTGAAATGTAGTACTACACTCTATAACACAGTTGAGAGACAATGTTCCCTACCTGCCTGAGTTCATAACAGTGTGTACGAAGTTGTTTGATAAAGTGGGCAAAGCTTATACTTGGACCAGAAGGCAGAATATAAGAAACTACATGAAAACATGAATAATTCAGTGAAAATGACTGTAAACAGATGAGAACTTGTTTTAGAACAGCTGAAACAGATTCTCCAAGTCAGTTCTTAGTGTAGAAATGGTAGCTAAATTCTGAAAATTTTTAATTCCAGTTAAGATCACATGAAACACTGTATGAATCCTATATTCTTTACTTAAAGGAGAATAGAGTGGTAAATGTGTGTTATACAAGGCAGAATACCATTGAAATAGAGAAAGAAACACGTTCGGCAGCTTTGGAAACCCTTACACTTCACTGAAATGTAGTACTACACTCTATAACACAGTTGAGAGACAATGTTCCCTACCTGCCTGAGTTCATAACAGTGTGTAGGAAGTTGTTTGATAAAGTGGGCAAAGCTTATACTTGGACCAGAAGGCAGAATATAAGAAACTACATGAAAACATGAATAATTCAGTGAAAATGACTGTAAACAGATGAGAACTTGTTTTAGAACAGCTGAAACAGATTCTCCAAGTCAGTTCTTAGTGTAGAAATGGTAGCTAAATTCTGAAAATTTTTAATTCCAGTTAAGATCACATGAAACACTGTATGAATCCTATATTCTTTACTTAAAGGAGACTAGAGTGGTAAATGTGTGTTATACAAGGCAGAATACCATTGAAATAGAGAATGAAACACGTTTCGCAGCTTTGGAAAGTCTTACACTTTACTGAAATGTAGTACTGCACTCTATAACACAGTTGAGAGACAATGTACCCTAGCTGCCTCAGTTCATAACAGTGTGTAGGAAGGAGTTTGATAAAGTGGGCAAAGCTTATACTTGGGCCAGAAGGCAGAATATAGGAAACTACGTGAAAACATGAATAATTCAGTGAAAATGACTGTAAACAGATGAGAACTTGTTTAGAACAGCTGAAAGAGAATCTCCAAGTCAGTTCTTAGTGTAGAAAAGGTAGCTAAGATAGGGAAATCCTTAATTCGAGTTAAGATAATATCAAACACTCTTTGAATCCTATATTCATTACTGAAAGGAGACTAGAGTGGTAAATATGTGTTATACAAAGCAGAATACCATTGAAATAGAGAAATAAACATGTTCGGCAGCTTTGGAAAGCCTTACACTTCACTGAAATGTAGTACTACACTCTATAACACAGTTGAGAGACAATGTTCCCGAGCTGCCTCAGTTCATAACAGTGTGTAGGAAGTTGTTTGATAAAGTGGGCAAAGCTTATACTTGGACCAGAAGGCAGAATATAGGAAACTACATGAAAACATGATTAATTCAGTGAAAATGACTCTAAACAGATGAGAACTTGTTTAGAACAGCTGAAAGAGATTCTCCAAGTCAGTTCTCAGTGTAGAAAAGGTAGCTAAGATCCGGGAAATCCTTAATTCATGTTAAGATCACATGAAACACTGTATGAATCCTATATTCATTACTTAAAGGAGACTAGAGTGGTAAATGTGTGTTATACAAGGCAGAATACCATTGAAATAGAGAAAGAAACACGTTCGGCAGCTTTGGAAAGCCTTACACTTCACTGAAATGTAGTACTACACTCTATAACACAGTTGAGAGACAATGTTCCCGAGCTGCCTCAGTTCATAACAGTGTGTAGGAAGTTGTTTGATAAAGTGGGCAAAGCTTATACTTGGACCAGAAGGCAGAATATAGGAAACTACATGAAAACATGATTAATTCAGTGAAAATGACTCTAAACAGATGAGAACTTGTTTAGAACAGCTGAAAGAGATTCTCCAAGTCAGTTCTCAGTGTAGAAAAGGTAGCTAAGATCCGGGAAATCCTTAATTCGAGTTAAGATCACATGAAACACTGTATGAATCCTATATTCATTACTTAAAGGAGACTAGAGTTGTAAATGTGTGTTATACAAGGCAGAATACCATTGAAATAGAGAAAGAAACACGTTCGGCAGCTTTGGAAAGCCTTACACTTCACTGAAATGTAGTACTACACTCTATAACACAGTTGAGAGACAATGTTCCCTACCTGCCTGAGTTCATAACAGTGTGTACGAAGTTGTTTGATAAAGTGGGCAAAGCTTATACTTGGACCAGAAGGCAGAATATAAGAAACTACATGAAAACATGAATAATTCAGTGAAAATGACTGTAAACAGATGAGAACTTGTTTTAGAACAGCTGAAACAGATTCTCCAAGTCAGTTCTTAGTGTAGAAATGGTAGCTAAATTCTGAAAATTTTTAATTCCAGTTAAGATCACATGAAACACTGTATGAATCCTATATTCTTTACTTAAAGGAGAATAGAGTGGTAAATGTGTGTTATACAAGGCAGAATACCATTGAAATAGAGAAAGAAACACGTTCGGCAGCTTTGGAAACCATACACTTCACTGAAATGTAGTACTACACTCTATAACACAGTTGAGAGACAATGTTCCCTACCTGCCTGAGTTCATAACAGTGTGTAGGAAGTTGTTTGATAAAGTGGGCAAAGCTTATACTTGGACCAGAAGGCAGAATATAAGAAACTACATGAAAACATGAATAATTCAGTGAAAATGACTGTAAACAGATGAGAACTTGTTTTAGAACAGCTGAAACAGATTCTCCAAGTCAGTTCTTAGTGTAGAAATGGTAGCTAAATTCTGAAAATTTTTAATTCCAGTTAAGATCACATGAAACACTGTATGAATCCTATATTCTTTACTTAAAGGAGACTAGAGTGGTAAATGTGTGTTATACAAGGCAGAATACCATTGAAATAGAGAATGAAACACGTTTCGCAGCTTTGGAAAGTCTTACACTTTACTGAAATGTAGTACTGCACTCTATAACACAGTTGAGAGACAATGTACCCTAGCTGCCTCAGTTCATAACAGTGTGTAGGAAGGAGTTTGATAAAGTGGGCAAAGCTTATACTTGGGCCAGAAGGCAGAATATAGGAAACTACGTGAAAACATGAATAATTCAGTGAAAATGACTGTAAACAGATGAGAACTTGTTTAGAACAGCTGAAAGAGAATCTCCAAGTCAGTTCTTAGTGTAGAAAAGGTAGCTAAGATAGGGAAATCCTTAATTCGAGTTAAGATAATATCAAACACTCTTTGAATCCTATATTCATTACTGAAAGGAGACTAGAGTGGTAAATATGTGTTATACAAGGCAGAATACCATTGAAATAGAGAAATAAACATGTTCGGCAGCTTTGGAAAGCCTTACACTTCACTGAAATGTAGTACTACACTCTATAACACAGTTGAGAGACAATGTTCCCGAGCTGCCTCAGTTCATAACAGTGTGTAGGAAGTTGTTTGATAAAGTGGGCAAAGCTTATACTTGGACCAGAAGGCAGAATATAGGAAACTACATGAAAACATGATTAATTCAGTGAAAATGACTCTAAACAGATGAGAACTTGTTTAGAACAGCTGAAAGAGATTCTCCAAGTCAGTTCTCAGTGTAGAAAAGGTAGCTAAGATCCGGGAAATCCTTAGTCGAGTTAAGATCACATGAAACACTGTATGAATCCTATATTCTTTACTTAAAGGAGACTAGAGTGGTAAATGTGTGTTATACAAGGCAGAATACCATTGAAATAGAGAAAAAAACACGTTCGGCAGCTTTGGAAACCCTTACACTTCACTGAAATGTAGTACTACACTCTATAACACAGTTGAGAGAGAATGTTCCCTAGCTGCCTCAGTTCATAACAGTGTGTAGGAAGTTGTTTGATAATGTGGGCAAAGCTTATACTTGGGCCAGAAGGCAGAATATAGGAAACTACATGAAAACATGATTAATTCAGTGAAAATGACTGTAAACAGATGAGAACTTGCTTAAAACAGCTGAAAGAGAATCTCCAAGTCAGTTCTTAGTGTAGAAAAGGTAGCTAAGATAAGGGAAATCCTTAATTCCAGTTAAGATCACATGAAACACTTTATGAATCCTATATTCATTACTTAAAGGAGACTAGAGTGGTAAATGTGTGTTATTCAAGGCCGAATACCATTGAAATAGAGAAAGAAACACGTTCGGCAGCTTTGGAAAGCCTTACACTTCACTGAAATGTAGTACTACACTCTATAACACAGTTGAGAGACAATGTTCCCGAGCTGCCTCAGTTTATAACAGTGTGTAGGAAGTTGTTTGATAAAGTGGGCAAAGCTTATACTTGGGACAGAAGGCAGAATATAGGAAACTACATGAAAACATGAATAATTCAGTGAAAATGACTGTAAACAGATGAGAACTTGTTTAGAACAGCTGAAAGAGAATCTCCAAGTCAGTTCTTAGTGTAGAAAATGTAGCTAAGATAGGGAAATCCTTAATTCGAGTTAAGATAATATCAAACACTCTATGAATCCTATATTCATTACTGAAAGGAGACTAGAGTGGTAAATATGTGTTATACAAGGCAGAATACCATTGAAATAGAGAAAGAAACATGTTCGGCAGCTTTGGAAAGCCTTACACTTCACTGAAATGTAGTACTACACTCTATAACACAGTTGAGAGACAATGTTCCCGAGCTGCCTCAGTTCATAACAGTGTGTAGGAAGTTGTTTGATAAAGTGGGCAAAGCTTATACTTGGACCAGAAGGCAGAATATAGGAAACTACATGAAAACATGATTAATTCAGTGAAAATGACTCTAAACAGATGAGAACTTGTTTAGAACAGCTGAAAGAGATTCTCCAAGTCAGTTCTCAGTGTAGAAAAGGTAGCTAAGATCCGGGAAATCCTTAATTCGAGTTAAGATCACATGAAACACTGTATGAATCCTATATTCATTACTTAAAGGAGACTAGAGTGGTAAATGTGTGTTATACAAGGCAGAATACCATTGAAATAGAGAAAGAAACACGTTCGGCAGCTTTGGAAAGCCTTACACTTCACTGAAATGTAGTACTACACTCTATAACACAGTTGAGAGACAATGTTCCCGAGCTGCCTCAGTTCATAACAGTGTGTAGGAAGTTGTTTGATAAAGTGGGCAAAGCTTATACTTGGACCAGAAGGCAGAATATAGGAAACTACATGAAAACATGATTAATTCAGTGAAAATGACTCTAAACAGATGAGAACTTGTTTAGAACAGCTGAAAGAGATTCTCCAAGTCAGTTCTCAGTGTAGAAAAGGTAGCTAAGATCCGGGAAATCCTTAATTCGAGTTAAGATCACATGAAACACTGTATGAATCCTATATTCATTACTTAAAGGACACTAGAGTTGTAAATGTGTGTTATACAAGGCAGAATACCATTGAAATAGAGAAAGAAACACGTTCGGCAGCTTTGGAAAGCCTTACACTTCACTGAAATGTAGTACTACACTCTATAACACAGTTGAGAGACAATGTTCCCGAGCTGCCTCAGTTCATAACAGTGTGTAGGAAGTTGTTTGATAAAGTGGGCAAAGCTTATACTTGGACCAGAAGGCAGAATATAGGAAACTACATGAAAACATGATTAATTCAGTGAAAATGACTCTAAACAGATGAGAACTTGTTTAGAACAGCTGAAAGAGATTCTCCAAGTCAGTTCTCAGTGTAGAAAAGGTAGCTAAGATCCGGGAAATCCTTAATTCGAGTTAAGATCACATGAAACACTGTATGAATCCTATATTCATTACTTAAAGGAGACTAGAGTTGTAAATGTGTGTTATACAAGGCAGAATACCATTGAAATAGAGAAAGAAACACGTTCGGCAGCTTTGGAAAGCCTTACACTTCACTGAAATGTAGTACTACACTCTATAACACAGTTGAGAGACAATGTTCCCTACCTGCCTGAGTTCATAACAGTGTGTACGAAGTTGTTTGATAAAGTGGGCAAAGCTTATACTTGGACCAGAAGGCAGAATATAAGAAACTACATGAAAACATGAATAATTCAGTGAAAATGACTGTAAACAGATGAGAACTTGTTTTAGAACAGCTGAAACAGATTCTCCAAGTCAGTTCTTAGTGTAGAAATGGTAGCTAAATTCTGAAAATTTTTAATTCCAGTTAAGATCACATGAAACACTGTATGAATCCTATATTCTTTACTTAAAGGAGAATAGAGTGGTAAATGTGTGTTATACAAGGCAGAATACCATTGAAATAGAGAAAGAAACACGTTCGGCAGCTTTGGAAACCCTTACACTTCACTGAAATGTAGTACTACACTCTATAACACAGTTGAGAGACAATGTTCCCTACCTGCCTGAGTTCATAACAGTGTGTAGGAAGTTGTTTGATAAAGTGGGCAAAGCTTATACTTGGACCAGAAGGCAGAATATAAGAAACTACATGAAAACATGAATAATTCAGTGAAAATGACTGTAAACAGATGAGAACTTGTTTTAGAACAGCTGAAACAGATTCTCCAAGTCAGTTCTTAGTGTAGAAATGGTAGCTAAATTCTGAAAATTTTTAATTCCAGTTAAGATCACATGAAACACTGTATGAATCCTATATTCTTTACTTAAAGGAGACTAGAGTGGTAAATGTGTGTTATACAAGGCAGAATACCATTGAAATAGAGAATGAAACACGTTTCGCAGCTTTGGAAAGTCTTACACTTTACTGAAATGTAGTACTGCACTCTATAACACAGTTGAGAGACAATGTACCCTAGCTGCCTCAGTTCATAACAGTGTGTAGGAAGGAGTTTGATAAAGTGGGCAAAGCTTATACTTGGGCCAGAAGGCAGAATATAGGAAACTACGTGAAAACATGAATAATTCAGTGAAAATGACTGTAAACAGATGAGAACTTGTTTAGAACAGCTGAAAGAGAATCTCCAAGTCAGTTCTTAGTGTAGAAAAGGTAGCTAAGATAGGGAAATCCTTAATTCGAGTTAAGATAATATCAAACACTCTTTGAATCCTATATTCATTACTGAAAGGAGACTAGAGTGGTAAATATGTGTTATACAAAGCAGAATACCATTGAAATAGAGAAATAAACATGTTCGGCAGCTTTGGAAAGCCTTACACTTCACTGAAATGTAGTACTACACTCTATAACACAGTTGAGAGACAATGTTCCCGAGCTGCCTCAGTTCATAACAGTGTGTAGGAAGTTGTTTGATAAAGTGGGCAAAGCTTATACTTGGACCAGAAGGCAGAATATAGGAAACTACATGAAAACATGATTAATTCAGTGAAAATGACTCTAAACAGATGAGAACTTGTTTAGAACAGCTGAAAGAGATTCTCCAAGTCAGTTCTCAGTGTAGAAAAGGTAGCTAAGATCCGGGAAATCCTTAATTCGAGTTAAGATCACATGAAACACTGTATGAATCCTATATTCATTACTTAAAGGAGACTAGAGTGGTAAATGTGTGTTATACAAGGCAGAATACCATTGAAATAGAGAAAGAAACACGTTCGGCAGCTTTGGAAAGCCTTACACTTCACTGAAATGTAGTACTACACTCTATAACACAGTTGAGAGACAATGTTCCCGAGCTGCCTCAGTTCATAACAGTGTGTAGGAAGTTGTTTGATAAAGTGGGCAAAGCTTATACTTGGACCAGAAGGCAGAATATAGGAAACTACATGAAAACATGA
This sequence comes from Pipistrellus hanaki, assembly GCF_964339955.1. Lineage (NCBI taxonomy): Eukaryota > Metazoa > Chordata > Mammalia > Chiroptera > Vespertilionidae > Pipistrellus > Pipistrellus hanaki. The sequence continues at coordinate 6,016,528 of NC_140511.1, forward strand.
TTAATTCAGTGAAAATGACTCTAAACAGATGAGAACTTGTTTAGAACAGCTGAAAGAGATTCTCCAAGTCAGTTCTCAGTGTAGAAAAGGTAGCTAAGATCCGGGAAATCCTTAATTCGAGTTAAGATCACATGAAACACTGTATGAATCCTATATTCATTACTTAAAGGAGACTAGAGTTGTAAATGTGTGTTATACAAGGCAGAATACCATTGAAATAGAGAAAGAAACACGTTCGGCAGCTTTGGAAAGCCTTACACTTCACTGAAATGTAGTACTACACTCTATAACACAGTTGAGAGACAATGTTCCCTACCTGCCTGAGTTCATAACAGTGTGTACGAAGTTGTTTGATAAAGTGGGCAAAGCTTATACTTGGACCAGAAGGCAGAATATAAGAAACTACATGAAAACATGAATAATTCAGTGAAAATGACTGTAAACAGATGAGAACTTGTTTTAGAACAGCTGAAACAGATTCTCCAAGTCAGTTCTTAGTGTAGAAATGGTAGCTAAATTCTGAAAATTTTTAATTCCAGTTAAGATCACATGAAACACTGTATGAATCCTATATTCTTTACTTAAAGGAGAATAGAGTGGTAAATGTGTGTTATACAAGGCAGAATACCATTGAAATAGAGAAAGAAACACGTTCGGCAGCTTTGGAAACCCTTACACTTCACTGAAATGTAGTACTACACTCTATAACACAGTTGAGAGACAATGTTCCCTACCTGCCTGAGTTCATAACAGTGTGTAGGAAGTTGTTTGATAAAGTGGGCAAAGCTTATACTTGGACCAGAAGGCAGAATATAAGAAACTACATGAAAACATGAATAATTCAGTGAAAATGACTGTAAACAGATGAGAACTTGTTTTAGAACAGCTGAAACAGATTCTCCAAGTCAGTTCTTAGTGTAGAAATGGTAGCTAAATTCTGAAAATTTTTAATTCCAGTTAAGATCACATGAAACACTGTATGAATCCTATATTCTTTACTTAAAGGAGACTAGAGTGGTAAATGTGTGTTATACAAGGCAGAATACCATTGAAATAGAGAATGAAACACGTTTCGCAGCTTTGGAAAGTCTTACACTTTACTGAAATGTAGTACTGCACTCTATAACACAGTTGAGAGACAATGTACCCTAGCTGCCTCAGTTCATAACAGTGTGTAGGAAGGAGTTTGATAAAGTGGGCAAAGCTTATACTTGGGCCAGAAGGCAGAATATAGGAAACTACGTGAAAACATGAATAATTCAGTGAAAATGACTGTAAACAGATGAGAACTTGTTTAGAACAGCTGAAAGAGAATCTCCAAGTCAGTTCTTAGTGTAGAAAAGGTAGCTAAGATAGGGAAATCCTTAATTCGAGTTAAGATAATATCAAACACTCTTTGAATCCTATATTCATTACTGAAAGGAGACTAGAGTGGTAAATATGTGTTATACAAGGCAGAATACCATTGAAATAGAGAAATAAACATGTTCGGCAGCTTTGGAAAGCCTTACACTTCACTGAAATGTAGTACTACACTCTATAACACAGTTGAGAGACAATGTTCCCGAGCTGCCTCAGTTCATAACAGTGTGTAGGAAGTTGTTTGATAAAGTGGGCAAAGCTTATACTTGGACCAGAAGGCAGAATATAGGAAACTACATGAAAACATGATTAATTCAGTGAAAATGACTCTAAACAGATGAGAACTTGTTTAGAACAGCTGAAAGAGATTCTCCAAGTCAGTTCTCAGTGTAGAAAAGGTAGCTAAGATCCGGGAAATCCTTAATCGAGTTAAGATCACATGAAACACTGTATGAATCCTATATTCTTTACTTAAAGGAGACTAGAGTGGTAAATGTGTGTTATACAAGGCAGAATACCATTGAAATAGAGAAAAAAACACGTTCGGCAGCTTTGGAAACCCTTACACTTCACTGAAATGTAGTACTACACTCTATAACACAGTTGAGAGAGAATGTTCCCTAGCTGCCTCAGTTCATAACAGTGTGTAGGAAGTTGTTTGATAATGTGGGCAAAGCTTATACTTGGGCCAGAAGGCAGAATATAGGAAACTACATGAAAACATGATTAATTCAGTGAAAATGACTGTAAACAGATGAGAACTTGCTTAAAACAGCTGAAAGAGAATCTCCAAGTCAGTTCTTAGTGTAGAAAAGGTAGCTAAGATAAGGGAAATCCTTAATTCCAGTTAAGATCACATGAAACACTTTATGAATCCTATATTCATTACTTAAAGGAGACTAGAGTGGTAAATGTGTGTTATTCAAGGCCGAATACCATTGAAATAGAGAAAGAAACACGTTCGGCAGCTTTGGAAAGCCTTACACTTCACTGAAATGTGGTACTACACTCTATAACACAGTTGAGAGACAATGTTCCCGAGCTGCCTCAGTTTATAACAGTGTGTAGGAAGTTGTTTGATAAAGTGGGCAAAGCTTATACTTGGGACAGAAGGCAGAATATAGGAAACTACATGAAAACATGAATAATTCAGTGAAAATGACTGTAAACAGATGAGAACTTGTTTAGAACAGCTGAAAGAGAATCTCCAAGTCAGTTCTTAGTGTAGAAAATGTAGCTAAGATAGGGAAATCCTTAATTCGAGTTAAGATAATATCAAACACTCTATGAATCCTATATTCATTACTGAAAGGAGACTAGAGTGGTAAATATGTGTTATACAAGGCAGAATACCATTGAAATAGAGAAAGAAACATGTTCGGCAGCTTTGGAAAGCCTTACACTTCACTGAAATGTAGTACTACACTCTATAACACAGTTGAGAGACAATGTTCCCGAGCTGCCTCAGTTCATAACAGTGTGTAGGAAGTTGTTTGATAAAGTGGGCAAAGCTTATACTTGGACCAGAAGGCAGAATATAGGAAACTACATGAAAACATGATTAATTCAGTGAAAATGACTCTAAACAGATGAGAACTTGTTTAGAACAGCTGAAAGAGATTCTCCAAGTCAGTTCTCAGTGTAGAAAAGGTAGCTAAGATCCGGGAAATCCTTAATTCGAGTTAAGATCACATGAAACACTGTATGAATCCTATATTCATTACTTAAAGGAGACTAGAGTGGTAAATGTGTGTTATACAAGGCAGAATACCATTGAAATAGAGAAAGAAACACGTTCGGCAGCTTTGGAAAGTCTTACACTTCACTGAAATGTAGTACTACACTCTATAACACAGTTGAGAGACAATGTTCCCGAGCTGCCTCAGTTCATAACAGTGTGTAGGAAGTTGTTTGATAAAGTGGGCAAAGCTTATACTTGGACCAGAAGGCAGAATATAGGAAACTACATGAAAACATGATTAATTCAGTGAAAATGACTCTAAACAGATGAGAACTTGTTTAGAACAGCTGAAAGAGATTCTCCAAGTCAGTTCTCAGTGTAGAAAAGGTAGCTAAGATCCGGGAAATCCTTAATTCGAGTTAAGATCACATGAAACACTGTATGAATCCTATATTCATTACTTAAAGGAGACTAGAGTTGTAAATGTGTGTTATACAAGGCAGAATACCATTGAAATAGAGAAAGAAACACGTTCGGCAGCTTTGGAAAGCCTTACACTTCACTGAAATGTAGTACTACACTCTATAACACAGTTGAGAGACAATTTTCCTGAGCTGTCTCAGTTCATAACAGTGTGTAGGAAGTTGTTTGATAAAGTGGGCAAAGCTTATACTTGGACCAGAAGGCAGAATATAGGAAACTACATGAAAACATGATTAATTCAGTGAAAATGACTCTAAACAGATGAGAACTTGTTTAGAAAAGCTGAAAGAGATTCTCCAAGTCAGTTCTCAGTGTAGAAAAGGTAGCTAAGATCCGGGAAATCCTTAATCGAGTTAAGATCACATGAAACACTGTATGAATCCTATATTCTTTACTTAAAGGAGACTAGAGTGGTAAATGTGTGTTATACAAGGCAGAATACCATTGAAATAGAGAAAAAAACACGTTCGGCAGCTTTGGAAACCCTTACACTTCACTGAAATGTAGTACTACACTCTATAACACAGTTGAGAGAGAATGTTCCCTAGCTGCCTCAGTTCATAACAGTGTGTAGGAAGTTGTTTGATAATGTGGGCAAAGCTTATACTTGGGCCAGAAGGCAGAATATAGGAAACTACATGAAAACATGATTAATTCAGTGAAAATGACTGTAAACAGATGAGAACTTGCTTAAAACAGCTGAAAGAGAATCTCCAAGTCAGTTCTTAGTGTAGAAAAGGTAGCTAAGATAAGGGAAATCCTTAATTCCAGTTAAGATCACATGAAACACTGTATGAATCCTATATTCATTACTTAAAGGAGACTAGAGTGGTAAAAGTGTGTTATACAAGGCAGAATACCATTGAAATAGAGAAAGAAACACGTTCGGCAGCTTTGAAAAGCCTTACACTTCACTGAAATGTAGTATTACACTCAATAACACAGTAGAGAGACAATGTTCCTGAGCTGCGTCAGTTCATCACAGTGTGTAGGGAGTTGTTTGATAAAGTGGGCAAAGCTTATACTTGGACCAGAAAGGAGAATACAGGAAACTACATGAAAACATGATTAATTCAGTGAAAATGACTGTAAACAGATGAGAACTTGTTTAGAACAGCTGAAAGAGATTCTCCAAGTCAGTTCTCAGTGTAGAAAAGGTAGCTAAGATCCGGGCATTCCTTAATTCGAGTTAAGATCACATGAAACACTGTATGAATCCTATATTCTTTACTTAAAGGAGACTAGAGTGGTAAATGTGTGTTATAAAAGGCAGAATACCATTGAAATAGAGAAAGAAACATGTTCGGCAGCTTTGGAAAGCCTTAAACTTCACTGAAATGTAGTACTACACTCCATAACACAGTTGAGAGACAATGTTCCCGAGCTGCCTCAGTTCATAACAGTGTGTAGGAAGTTGTTTGATAAAGTGGGCAAAGCTTATACTTGGGCCAGAAGGCAGAATATAGGAAAGTACATGAAAACATGATTAATTCAGTGAAAATGACTCTAAACAGATGAGAACTTGTTTAGAACAGCTGAAAGAGATTCTCCAAGTCAGTTCTCAGTGTAGAAAAGGTAGCTAAGATCCGGGAAATCCTTAATTCGAGTTAAGATCACATGAAACACTGTATGAATCCTATATTCTTTACTTAAAGGAGACTAGAGTGGTAAATGTGTGTTATACAAGGCAGAATACCATTGAAATAGAGAAAAAAACACGTTCGGCAGCTTTGGAAACCCTTACACTTCACTGAAATGTAGTACTACACTCTATAACACAGTTGAGAGACAATGTTCCCTAGCTGCCTCAGTTCATAACAGTGTGTAGGAAGTTGTTTGATAAAGTGGGCAAAGCTTATACTTGGGCCAGAAGGCAGAATATAGGAAACTACATGAAAACATGATTAATTCAGTGAAAATGACTGTAAACAGATGAGAACTTGCTTAAAACAGCTGAAAGAGAATCTCCAAGTCAGTTCTTAGTGTAGAAAAGGTAGCTAAGATAAGGGAAATCCTTAATTCCAGTTAAGATCACATGAAACACTGTATGAATCCTATATTCTTTACTTAAAGGAGACTAGAGTGGTAAATGTGTGTTATACAAGGCAGAATACCATTGAAATAGAGAATGAAACACGTTTCGCAGCTTTGGAAAGTCTTACACTTTACTGAAATGTAGTAATGCACTCTATAACACAGTTGAGAGACAATGTACCCTAGCTGCCTCACTTCATAACAGTGTGTAGGAAGGAGTTTGATAAAGTGGGCAAAGCTTATACTTGGACCAGAAAGGAGAATACAGGAAACTACATGAAAACATGATTAATTCAGTGAAAATGACTGTAAACAGATGAGAACTTGTTTAGAACAGCTGAAAGAGAATCTCCAAGTCAGTTCTTAGTGTAGAAATGGTAGCTAAGATAGGGAAATCCTTAATTCGAGTTAAGATAATATCAAACACTCTATGAATCCTATATTCATTACTGAAAGGAGACTAGAGTGGTAAATATGTGTTATACAAGGCAGAATACCATTGAAATAGAGAAAGAAACATGTTCGGCAGCTTTGGAAAGCCTTACACTTCACTGACATATAGTACTACACTCTATAACACAGTTGAGAGACAATGTTCCCGAGCTGCCTCAGTTCATAACAGTGTGTAGGAAGTTGTTTGATAAAGTGGGCAAAGCTTATACTTGGGCCAGAAGGCAGAATATAGGAAAGTACATGAAAACATGAATAATTCAGTGAAAATGACTGTGAACAGATGAGAACTTGTTTTAGAACAGCTGAAAGATATTCTCCAAGTCAGTTCTTAGTGTAGAAAAGGTAGCTAAGATAAGGGAAATCCTTAATTCCAGTTAATATCACATGAAACACTGTATGAATCCTATATTCATTACTTAAAGGAGACTAGAGTGGTAAATGTGTGTTATTCAAGGCCGAATACCATTGAAATAGAGAAAGAAACACGTTCGGCAGCTTTGGAAAGCCTTACACTTCACTGAAATGTAGTACTACACTCTATAACACAGTTGAGAGACAATGTTCCCTAGCTGCCTCAGTTCATAACAGTGTGTAGGAAGTTGTTTGATAAAGTGGGCAAAGCTTATACTTGGGCCAGAAGGCAGAATATAGGAAACTACATGAAAACATGATTAATTCAGTGAAAATGACTGTAAACAGATGAGAACTTGCTTAAAACAGCTGAAAGAGAATCTCCAAGTCAGTTCTTAGTGTAGAAAAGGTAGCTAAGATAGGGAAATCCTTAATTCGAGTTAAGATAATATCAAACACTCTATGAATCCTATATTCATTACTGAAAGGAGACTAGAGTGGTAAATATGTGTTATACAAGGCAGAATACCATTGAAATAGAGAAAGAAACATGTTCGGCAGCTTTGGAAAGCCTTACACTTCACTGACATGTAGTACTACACTCTATAACACAGTTGAGAGACAATGTTCCCGAGCTGCCTCAGTTCATAACAGTGTGTAGGAAGTTGTTTGATAAAGTGGGCAAAGCTTATACTTGGGCCAGAAGGCAGAATATAGGAAAGTACATGAAAACATGAATAATTCAGTGAAAATGACTGTGAACAGATGAGAACTTGTTTTAGAACAGCTGAAAGATATTCTCCAAGTCAGTTCTTAGTGTAGAAAAGGTAGCTAAGATAAGGGAAATCCTTAATTCCAGTTAATATCACATGAAACACTGTATGAATCCTATATTCATTACTTAAAGGAGACTAGAGTGGTAAATGTGTGTTATTCAAGGCCGAATACCATTGAAATAGAGAAAGAAACACGTTCGGTAGCTTTGGAAAGCCTTACACTTCACTGAAATGTAGTACTACACTCTATAACACATTTGAGAGACAATTTTCACGAGCTGTCTCAGTTCATAACAGTGTGTAGGAAGTTGTTTGATAAAGTGGGCAAAGCTTATACTTGCACCAGAAGGCAGAATATAGGAAAGTACATGAAAACATGAATAATTCAGTGAAAATGACTGTGAACAGATGAGAACTTGTTTTAGAACAGCTGAAAGATATTCTCCAAGTCACTTCTTAGTGTAGAAAAGCTAGCTAAGATAAGGGAAATCCTTAATTCCCGTTAAGATCACATGAAACACTGTATGAATCCTATATTCATTACTTAAAGGAGACTAGAGTGGTAAATGTGTGTTATTCAAGGCCGAATACCATTGAAATAGAGAAAGAAACACGTTCGGCAGCTTTGGAAAGCCTTACACTTCAATGAAATGTAGTACTACACTCTATAACACAGTTGAGAGACAATATTCCCGAGCTGCCTCAGTTTATAACAGTGTGTAGGAAGTTGTTTGATAAAGTGGGCAAAGCTTATAGTTGGGCCATAAGGCAGAATATAGGAAACTACATGAAAACATGAATAATTCAGTGAAAATGACTGTAAACTGATGAGAACTTGTTTAGAATAGCTGAAAGAGAATCTCCAAGTCAGTTCTTAGTGTAGAAATGGTAGCTAAGATAAGGGAAATCCTTAATTCGAGTGAAGATTACATCAAACACTCTATGAATCCTATATTCATTACTTAAAGGAGACTAGAGTGGTAAAAGTGTGTTATACAAGGAAGAATAGCATTGAAATAGAGAAAGAAACACGTTCGGCAGCTTTGAAAAGCCTTACACTTCACTGAAATGTAGTATTACACTCAATAACACAGTAGAGAGACAATGTTCCCTAGCTGCCTCAGTTCATCACAGTGTGTAGGGAGTTGTTTGATAAAGTGGGCAAAGCTTATACTTGGACCAGAAAGGAGAATACAGGAAACTACATGAAAACATGATTAATTCAGTGAAAATGACTGTAAACAGATGAGAACTTGTTTAGAACAGCTGAAAGAGATTCTCCAAGTCAGTTCTCAGTGTAGAAAAGGTAGCTAAGATCCGGGCAATCCTTAATTCGAGTTAAGAACACATGAAACACTGTATGAATCCTATATTCTTTACTTAAAGGAGACTAGAGTGGAAAATGTGTGTTATACAAGGCAGAATACCATTGAAATAGAGAAAGAAACACGTTCGGCAGCTTTGAAAAGCCTTACACTTCACTGAAATGTAGTATTACACTCCATAACACAGTAGAGAGACAATGTTTCCGAGCTGCCTCAGTTCATTACAGTGTGTAGGGAGTTGTTTGATAAAGTGGGCAAAGCTTATACTTGGACCAGAAAGGAGAATACAGGAAACTACATGAAAACATGATTAATTCAGTGAAAATAACAGTAAACAGATGAGAACTTGTTTAGAATCGCTGAAAGAGGTTCTCCAAGTCATTTCTCAGTGTAGAAAAGGTAGCTAAGATCCGGGCAATCCTTAATTCGAGTTGAGATCACATGAAACACTGTATGAATCCTATATTCTTTACTTAAAGGAGACTAGAGTGGTAAATGTGTGTTATACAAGGCAGAATACCATTGAAATAGAGAATGAAACACGTTTCGCAGCTTTCGAAAGTCTTACACTTCACTGATATGTAGTACTGCACTCTATAACACAGTTGAGAGACAATGTTCCCTAGCTGCCTCAGTTCATAACAGTGTGTAGGAAGGAGTTTGATAAAGTGGGCAAAGCTTATACTTGGGCCAGAAGGCAGAATATAGGAAACTACATGAAAACATGAATAATTCAGTGAAAATGACTGTAAACAGATGAGAACTTGTTTAGAACAGCTGAAAGAGAATCTCCAAGTCAGTTCTTAGTGTAGAAAAGGTAGCTAAGATAAGGGAAATCCTTAATTCGAGTTAAGATAACATCAAACACTCTATGAATCCTATATTCATTACTTAAAGGAGACTAGTTTGGTAAATGTGCGTTATACAAGGCAGAATACCATTGAAATAGAGAAAGAAACACGTTCGGCAGCTTTGGAAAGCCTTACACTTCACTGAAATGTAGTACTACACTCTATAACACAGTTGAGAGACAATGTTCCCGAGCTGCCTCAGTTCATAACAGTGTGTAGGAAGTTGTTTGATAAAGTGGGCAAAGCTTATACTTGGACCAGAAGGCAGAATATAGGAAACTACATGGAAACATGACTAATTCAGTGAAAATGACTGTAAACAGATGAGAACTTGTTTTAGAACAGGTGAAAGATATTCTCAAAGTCAGTTCTTAGTGTAGAAAAGGTAGCTAAGATAAGGGAAATCCTTAATTCCAGTTAAGATCACATGAAACACTGTATGAATCCTATATTCTTTACTAAAAGGAGACTAGAGTGGTAAATGTGTGTTATACAAGGCAGAATACCAATGAAATGAGAAAGAAACATGTTCGGAAGCTTTGGAAAGCCTTACACTTCACTGAAATGACGTACTACACTCTATAACACAGTTGAGAGACAATGTTCCCGAGCTGCCTCAGTTCATAACAGTGTGTAGGAAGTTGTTTGATAAAGTGGGCAAAGCTTATACTTGGGCCAGAAGGCAGAATATAGGAAAGTACATGAAAACATGAATAATTCAGTGAAAATGACTGTGAACAGATGAGAACTTGTTTAGAACAGCTGAAAGAGATTCTCCAAGTCAGTTCTCAGTGTAGAAAAGGTAGCTAAGATCCGGGCAATCCTTAATTCGAGTTAAGATCACATGAAACACTGTATGAATCCTATATTCTTTACTTAAAGGAGACTAGAGTGGTAAATGTGAGTTATACAAGGCAGAATACCATTGAAATAGAGAAAGAAACATGTTCGGCAGCTTTGGAAAGCCTTACACTTCACTGACATGTAGTACTACACTCTATAACACAGTTGAGAGACAATGTTCCCGAGCTGCCTCAGTTCATAACAGTGTGTAGGAAGTTGTTTGATAAAGTGGGCAAAGCTTATACTTGGGCCAGAAGGCAGAATATAGGAAACTACATGAAAACATGAATAATTCAGTGAAAATGACTGTAAACAGATGAGAACTTGTTTAGAACAGCTGAAAGAGAATCTCCAAGTCAGTTCTTAGTGTAGAAAAGGTAGCTAAGATAAGGGAAATCCTTAATTCGAGTTAAGATAACATCAAACACTCTCTGAATCCTATATTCATTACTTAAAGGAGACTAGTTTGGTAAATGTGTGTTATACAAGGCAGAATACCCTTGAAATAGAGAAAGAAACACGTTCGGCAGCTTTGAAAAGCCTTACACTTCACTGAAATGTAGTACTACACTCTATAACACAGTTGAGAGACAATGTTCCCGAGCTGCCTCAGTTCATAACAGTGTGTAGGAAGTTGTTTGATAAAGTGGGCAAAGCTTATACTTGGACCAGAAGGCAGAATATAGGAAACTACATGGAAACATGACTAATTCAGTGAAAATGACTGTAAACAGATGAGAACTTGTTTTAGAACAGGTGAAAGATATTCTCAAAGTCAGTTCTTAGTGTAGAAAAGGTAGCTAAGATAAGGGAAATCCTTAATTCCAGTTAAGATCACATGAAACACTGTATGAATCCTATATTCTTTAATTAAAGGAGACTAGAGTGGTAAATGTGTGTTATACAAGGCAGAATACCAATGAAATGAGAAACATGTTCGGCAGCTTTGGAAAGCCTTACACTTCACTGAAATGAAGTACTACACTCTATAACACAGTTGAGAGACAATGTTCCCGAGCTGCCTCAGTTCATAACAGTGTGTAGGAAGTTGTTTGATAAAGTGGGCAAAGCTTATACTTGGGCCAGAAGGCAGAATATAGGAAAGTACATGAAAACATGAATAATTCAGTGAAAATGACTGTAAACAGATGAGAACTTGTTTAGAACAGCTGAAAGAGATTCTCCAAGTCAGTTCTCAGTGTAGAAAAGGTAGCTAAGATCCGGGCAATCCTTAATTCGAGTTAAGATCACATGAAACACTGTATGAATCCTATATTCTTTACTTAAAGGAGACTAGAGTGGTAAATGTGTGTTATAAAAGGCAGAATACCATTAAAAAAGAGAAAGAAACACGTTCGGCAGCTTTGGAAACCCTTACACTTCACTGAAATGTAGTACTGCACTCTATAACACAGTTGAGAGACAATGTTCCCTAGCTGCCTCAGTTCATAACAGTGTGTAGGAAGTTGTTTGATAAAGTGGGCAAAGCTTATACTTGGACCAGAAGGCAAAATATAGGAAACTACATGAAAACATGAATAATTCAGTGAAAATGACTGTAAACAGATGAGAACTTGTTTAGAACAGCTGAAAGAGATTCTCCAAGTCAGTTCTCAGTGTAGAAAAGGTAGCTAAGATCCGGGAAATCCTTAATTCCAGTTAAGATCACATGAAACACTGTATGAATCCTATATTCATTACTTAAAGGAGACTAGAGTGGTAAATGTGTGTTATGCAAGGCCGAATACCATTGAAATAGAGAAAAAAACACGTTCGGCAGCTTTGGAAAACCTTAAACTTCACTGAAATGTAGTACTACACTCTATAACACAGTTGAGAGACAATGTTCCCGAGTTGCCTCAGTTCATAACAGTGTGTAGGAAGTTGTTTGATTAAGTGGGCAAAGCTTATACTTGCACCAGAAGGCAGAATATAGGAAAGTACATGAAAACATGAATAATTCGGTGAAAATGACTGTAAACAGATGAGAACTTGTTTAGAACAGCTGAAAGAGAATCTCCAAGTCAGTTCTTAGTGTAGAAAAGGTAGCTAAGATAAGGGAAATCCTTAATTCCAGTTAAGATCACATGAAACACTGTATGAATCCTATATTCATTACTTAAAGGAGACTAGAGTGGTAAATATGTGTTATGCAAGGCCGAATACCATTGAAATAGAGAAAGAAACACGTTTCGCAGCTTTGGAAAGCCTTAAACTTCACTGAAATGTAGTACTACACTCTATAAAACAGTTGAGAGACAATGTTCCCGAGTTTCATCAGTTCATAACAGTGTGTAGGAAGTTGTTTGATAAAGTGGGCAAAGCTTATACTTGGACCAGAAGGCAGAATATAGGAAACTACATGAAAACATGATTAATTCAGTGAACATGACTATAAACAGATGAGAACTTGTTTAGAACAGCTGAAAGAGATTCTCCAAGTCAGTTCTAAGTGTAGAAAAGGTAGCTAAGATCTGGGAAATCCTTAATTCCAGTTAAGATCACATGAAACACTGTATGGATCCTATATTCTTTACTTAAAGGACACTAGAGTGGTAAATGTGTGTTATACAAGGCAGAATACCATTGAAATAGAGAAAGAAACACGTTCGGCAGCTTTGGAAACCCTTACACTTCACTGAAATGTAGTACTGCACTCTATAACACAGTTGAGAGACAATGTTCCCGAGTTGCCTCAGTTCATAACAGTGTGTAGGAAGTTGTTTGATAAAGTGGGCAAAGCTTATACTTGGGCCAGAAGGCAGAATATAGGAAACTACATGAAAACATGAATAATTCAGTGAAAATGACTGTAAACAGATGAGAACTTGTTTAGAACAGCTGATAGAGAATCTCCAAGTCAGTTCTCAGTGTAGAAAAGGTAGCTAAGATCCGGGAAATCCTTAATTCCAGTTAAGATCATATGAAACACTGTATGGATCCTATATTCTTTACTTAAAGGAGACTAGAGTGGTAAATGTGTGTTATACAAGGCCGAATACCATTGAAATAGAGAAAGAAACACGTTCACCAGCTTTGGAAAGCCTTACAATTCACTGAAATGTAGTACTGCACTCTATAACACAGTTGAGAGACAATGTTCCCGAGCTGCCTCAGTTCATAACAGTGTGTAGGAAGTTGTTTGATAAAGTGGGCAAAGCTTATACTTACACCAGAAGGCAGAATATAGGAAAGTACATGAAAACATGAATAATTCGCTGAAAATGACTGTAAACAGATGAGAACTTGTTTAGAACAGCTGAAAGAGAATCTCCAAGTCAGTTCTCAGTGTAGAAAAGGTAGCTAAGATAAGGGAAATCCTTAATTCGAGTTAAGATAACATCAAACACTCTATGAATCCTATATTCTTTACTTAAAGGAGACTAGAGTGGTAAATGTGTGTTATAAAAGGCAGAATACCATTAAAATAGAGAAAGAAACACGTTCGGCAGCTTTGGAAACCCTTACACTTCACTGAAATGTAGTACTGCACTCTATAACACAGTTGAGAGACAATGTTCCCTAGCTGCCTCAGTTCATAACAGTGTGTAGGAAGTTTTTTGATAAAGTGGGCAAAGCTTATACTTGGACCAGAACGCAGAATATAGGAAACTACATGAAAACATGAATAATTCAGTGAAAATGACTGTAAACAGATGAGAACTTGTTTTAGAACAGCTGAAACAGATTCTTCAAGTCAGTTCTTAGTGTAGAAATGGTAGCTAAATCCGGAAAATCCTTAATTCGAGTTAAGATCACATGAAACACTGTATGAATCCTATATTCATTACTTAAAGGAGACTAGAGTGGTAAATGTGTGTTATGCAAGGCCGAATACCATTGAAATAGAGAAAAAAACACGTTCGGCAGCTTTGGAAAACCTTAAACTTCACTGAAATGTAGTACTACACTCTATAACACAGTTGAGAGACAATGTTCCCGAGTTGCCTCAGTTCATAACAGTGTGTAGGAAGTTGTTTGATTAAGTGGGCAAAGCTTATACTTGCACCAGAAGGCAGAATATAGGAAACTACATGAAAACATGAATAATTCAGTGAAAATGACTGTAAAGAGATGAGAACTTGTTTAGAACAGCTGAAAGAGAATCTCCAAGTCAGGTCTTAGAGTAGAAAAGGTAGTTAAGATAAGGGAAATCCTTAATTCGAGTTAAGATAACATCAAACACCCTATGAATCCTATATTCATTACTTAAAGGAGAATAGAGTGGTAAATGTGTGTTATACAAGGCAGAATACCATTGAAATAGAGAAAGAAACACGTTCGGCAGCTTTGGAAAGCCTTACACTTCACTGAAATGTAGAACTACACACTATAACATAGTTGATAGACAATGTTCCCGAGCTGCCTCAGTTCATAACAGTGTGTAGGAAGTTGTTTGATAAAGTGGGCAAAGCTTATACTTGCACCAGAAGGCAGAATATAGGAAAGTACATGAAAACATGAATAATTCGGTGAAAATGACTGTAAACAGATGAGAACTTGTTTAGAACAGCTGAAAGAGAATCTCCAAGTCAGTTCTTAGTGTAGAAAAGGTAGCTAAGATAAGGGAAATCCTTAATTCGAGTTAAGATAACATCAAACACTCTATGAATCCTATATTCTTTACTTAAAGGAGACTAGAGTGGTAAATGTGTGTTATACAAGGCTGAATACCATTGAAATAGAGAAAGAAACACGTTCTCCAGCTTTGGAAAGCCTTACACTTCACTGAAATGTAGTACTACACTCTATAACACAGTTGAGAGACAATGTTCCCGAGTTGCCTCAGTTCATAACAGTGTGTAGGAAGTTGTTTGATAAAGTGGGCAAAGCTTATACTTGGGCCAGAAGGCAGAATATAGAAAACTACATGAAAACGTGATTAATTCAGTGAACATGACTATAAACAGATGAGAACTTGTTTAGAACAGCTGAAAGAGATTCTCCAAGTCAGTTCTCAGTGTAGAAAAGGTAGCTAAGATCCGGGAAATCCTTAATTCCAGTTAAGATCATATGAAACACTGTATGGATCCTATATTCTTTACTTAAAGGAGACTAGAGTGGTAAATGTGTGTTTTACAAGGCCGAATACCATTGAAATAGAGAAAGAAACACGTTCACCAGCTTTGGAAAGCCTTACAATTCACTGAAATGTAGTACTGCACTCTATAACACAGTTGAGAGACAATGTTCCTGAGCTGCCTCAGTTCATAACAGTGTGTAGGAAGTTGTTTGATAAAGTGGGCAAAGCTTATACTTACACCAGAAGGCAGAATATAGGAAAGTACATGAAAACATGAATAATTCGGTGAAAATGACTGTAAACAGATGAGAACTTGTTTAGAACAGCTGAAAGAGAATCTCCAAGTCAGTTCTTAGTGTAGAAAAGGTAGCTAAGATAAGGGAAATCCTTAATTCGAGTTAAGATAACATCAAACACTCTATGAATCCTATATTCTTTACTTAAAGGAGACTAGAGTGGTAAATGTGTGTTATAAAAGGCAGAATACCATTAAAATAGAGAAAGAAACACGTTCGGCAGCTTTGGAAACCCTTACACTTCACTGAAATGTAGTACTGCACTCTATAACACAGTTGAGAGACAATGTTCCCGAGTTGCCTCAGTTCATAACAGTGTGTAGGAAGTTGTTTGATAAAGTGGGCAAAGCTTATACTTGGGCCAGAAGTCAGAATATAGGAAACTACATGAAAACGTGAATAATTCAGTGAAAATGACTGTAAACAGATGAGAACTTGTTTAGAACAGCTGATAGAGAATCTCCAAGTCAGTTCTCAGTGTAGAAAAGGTAGCTAAGATCCGGGAAATCCTTAATTCCAGTTAAGATCATATGAAACACTGTATGGATCCTATATTCTTTACTTAAAGGAGACTAGAGTGGTAAATGTGTGTTATACAAGGCCGAATACCATTGAAATAGAGAAAGAAACACGTTCACCAGCTTTGGAAAGCCTTACAATTCACTGAAATGTAGTACTGCACTCTATAACACAGTTGAGAGACAATGTTCCCTAGCTGCCTCAGCTCATAACAGTGTGTAGGAAGTTGTTTGATAAAGTGGGCAAAGCTTATACTTGGACCAGAAGGCAGAATATAGGAAACTACATGAAAACATGATTAATTCAGTGAACATGACTATAAACAGATGAGAACTTGTTTAGAACAGCTGAAAGAGATTCTCCACGTCAGTTCTCAGTGTAGAAAAGGTAGCTAAGATCCGGGAAATCCTTAATTCCAGTTAAGATCACATGAAACACTGTATGGATCCTATATTCTTTACTTAAAGGACACTAGAGTGGTAAATATGTGTTATACAAGGCCGAATACCATTGAAATAGAGAAAGAAACACGTTCAGCAGCTTTGGAAAGCCTTCAACTTCACTGAAATGTAGTACTGCACTCTATAACACAGTTGAGAGACAATGTTCCCGAGCTGCCTCAGTTCATAACAGTGTGTAGGAAGTTGTTTGATAAAGTGGGCAAAGCTTATACTTACACCAGAAGGCAGAATATAGGAAAGTACATGAAAACATGAATAATTCGCTGAAAATGACTGTAAACAGATTAGAACTTGTTTAGAACAGCTGAAAGAGAATCTCCAAGTTAGTTCTCAGTGTAGAAAAGGTAGCTAAGATAAGGGAAATCCTTAATTCGAGTTAAGATAACATCAAACACTCTATGAATCCTATATTCTTTACTTAAAGGAGACTAGAGTGGTAAATGTGTGTTATAAAAGGCAGAATACCATTAAAATAGAGAAAGAAACACGTCCGGCAGCTTTGGAAACCCTTACACTTCACTGAAATGTAGTACTGCACTCTATAACACAGTTGAGAGACAATGTTCCCTAGCTGCCTCAGTTCATAACAGTGTGTAGGAAGTTGTTTGATAAAGTGGGCAAAGCTTATACTTGGACCAGAAGGCAGAATATAGGAAACTACATGAAAACATGAATAATTCAGTGAAAATGACTGTAAACAGATGAGAACTTGTTTTAGAACAGCTGAAACAGATTCTTCAAGTCAGTTCTTAGTGTAGAAATGGTAGCTAAATCCGGAAAATCCTTAATTCCAGTTAAGATCACATGAAACACTGTATGAATCCTATATTCATTACTTAAAGGAGACTAGAGTGGTAAATGTGTGTTATGCAAGGCCGAATACCATTGAAATAGAGAAAAAAACACGTTCGGCAGCTTTGGAAAACCTTACACTTCACTGAAATGTAGTACTACACTCTATAACACAGTTGAGAGACAATGTTCCTGAGCTGCCTCAGTTCATAACAGTGTGTAGGAAGTTGTTTGATTAAGTGGGCAAAGCTTATACTTGCACCAGAAGGCAGAATATAGGAAACTACATGAAAACATGAATAATTCAGTGAAAATGACTGTAAACAGATGAGAACTTGTTTAGAACAGCTGAAAGAGATTCTCCAAGTCAGTTCTCAGTGTAGAAAAGGTAGCTAAGATCCGGGAAATCCTTAATTCGAGTTAAGATCACATGAAACACTGTATGAATCCTATATTCTTTACTTAAAGGAGACTAGAGTGGTAAATGTGTGTAATACAAGGCAGAATACCATTGAAATAGAGAAAGAAACACGTTCGGCAGCTTTGGAAACCCTTACACTTCACTGAAATGTAGTACTACACTCTATAACACAGTTGAGAGACAATGTTCCCTAGCTGCCTCAGTTCATAACAGTGTGTAGGAACTTGTTTGATAAAGTGGGCAAAGCTTATACTTGGGCCAGAAGGCAGAATATAGGAAACTACATGAAAACGTGAATAATTCAGTGAAAATGACTGTAAACAGATGAGAACTTGTTTTAGAACAGCTGAAACAGATTCTTCAAGTCAGTTCTTAGTGTAGAAATGGTAGCTAAATCCGGGAAATCCTTAATTCCAGTTAAGATCACATGAAACACTGTATGAATCCTATATTCATTACTTAAAGGAGACTAGAGTGGTAAATGTGTGTTATGCAAGGCCGAATACCATTGAAATAGAGAAAAAAACACGTTCGGCAGCTTTGGAAAACCTTAAACTTCACTGAAATGTAGCACTACACTCTATAACACAGTTGAGAGACAATGTTCCCGAGTTGCCTCAGTTCATAACAGTGTGTAGGAAGTTGTTTGATTAAGTGGGCAAAGCTTATACTTGCACCAGAAGGCAGAATATAGGAAACTACATGAAAACATGAATAATTCAGTGAAAATGACTGTAAAGAGATGAGAACTTGTTTAGAACAGCTGAAAGAGAATCTCCAAGTCAGGTCTTAGAGTAGAAAAGGTAGTTAAGATAAGGGAAATCCTTAATTCGAGTTAAGATAACATCAAACACCCTATGAATCCTATATTCATTACTTAAAGGAGAATAGAGTGGTAAATGTGTGTAATACAAGGCAGAATACCATTGAAATAGAGAAAGAAACACGTTCGGCAGCTTTGGAAAGCCTTACACTTCACTGAAATGTAGTACTACACACTATAACATAGTTGATAGACAATGTTCCCGAGCTGCCTCAGTTCATAACAGTGTGTAGGAAGTTGTCTGATAAAGTGGGCAAAGCTTATACTTGGGCCAGAAGGCAGAATATAGAAAACTACATGAAAACGAGATTAATTCAGTGAACATGACTATAAACAGATGAGAACTTGTTTAGAACAGCTGAAAGAGATTCTCCAAGTCAGTTCTCAGTGTAGAAAAGGTAGCTAAGATCCGGGAAATCCTTAATTCCAGTTAAGATCATATGAAACACTGTATGGATCCTATATTCTTTACTTAAAGGAGACTAGAGTGGTAAATGTGTGTTATACAAGGCCGAATACCATTGAAATAGAGAAAGAAACACGTTCACCAGCTTTGGAAAGCCTTACAATTCACTGAAATGTAGTACTGCACTCTATAACACAGTTGAGAGACAATGTTCCCTAGCTGCCTCAGCTCATAACAGTGTGTAGGAAGTTGTTTGATAAAGTGGGCAAAGCTTATACTTGGACCAGAAGGCAGAATATAGGAAACTACATGAAAACATGATTAATTCAGTGAACATGACTATAAACAGATGAGAACTTGTTTAGAACAGCTGAAAGAGATTCTCCAAGTCAGTTCTCAGTGTAGAAAAGGTAGCTAAGATCCGGGAAATCCTTAATTCCAGTTAAGATCACATGAAACACTGTATGGATCCTATATTCTTTACTTAAAGGAGACTAGAGTGGTAAATGTGTGTTATACAAGGCAGAATACCATTGAAATAGAGAAAGAAACACGTTCGGCAGCATTGGAAACCCTTACACTTCACTGAAATGTAGTACTACACTCTATAACACAGTTGAGAGACAATGTTCCCTAGCTGCCTCAGTTCATAACAGTGTGTAGGAAGTTGTTTGATAAAGTGGGCAAAGCTTATACTTGGACCAGAAGGCAGAATATAGGAAAGTACATGGAAACATGAATAATTCAGTGAAAATGACTGTAAACAGATGAGAACTTGTTTTAGAACAGCTGAAACAGATTCTTCAAGTCAGTTCTTAGTGTAGAAACGGTAGCTAAATCCGGAAAATCCTTAATTCCAGTTAAGATCACATGAAACACTGTATGAATCCTATATTCTTTACTTAAAGGAGACTAGAGTGGTAATTGTGTGTTATACAAGGCAGAATACCAATGAAATGAGAAAGAAACATGTTCAGCAGCTTTGGAAAGCCTTACACTTCACTGAAATGTAGCACTACACTCTATAACACAGTTGAGAGACAATGTTCCCGAGCTGCCTCAGTTCATAACAGTGTGTAGGAAGTTGTTTGATAAAGTGGGCAAAGCTTATACTTGGACCAGAAGGCAGAATATAGGAAACTACATGAAAACATGATTAATTCAGTGAAAACGACTGTAAACAGATGAGAACTTGTTTAGAACAGCTGAAACAGATTCTCCAAGTCAGTTTTTAGTGTAGAAATGGTAGCTAAATCCGGAAAATCCTTAATTCCAGTTAAGATTACATGAAACACTGTATGAATCCTATATTCATTACTTAAAGGAGACTAGAGTGGTAAATGTGTGTTATACAAGGCAGAATACCAATGAAATGAGAAAGAAACATGTTCGGCAGCTTTGGAAAGCCTTACACTTCACTGAAATGTAGTACTACACTCTATAACAGAGTTGAGAGACAATGTTCCTGAGCTGCCTCACTTCATAACAGTGTGTAGGAAGTTGTTTGATAAAGTGGGCAAAGCTTATACTTGGACCAGAAGGCAGAATATAGGAAACTACATGAAAACATGATTAATTCAGTGAAAATGACTGTAAACAGATGAGAACTTGTTTTAGAACAGCTGAAACAGATTCTTCAAGTCAGTTCTTAGTGTAGAAATGGTAGCTAAATCCGGAAAATCCTTAATTCCAGTTAAGATCACATGAAACACTGTATGAATCCTATATTCTTTACTTAAAGGAGACTAGAGTGGTAAATGTGTGTTATACAAGGCAGAATACCATTGAAATAGAGAAAGAAACACGTTCGGCAGCTTTGGAAACCCTTACACTTCACTGAAATGTAGTACTACACTCTATAACACAGTTGAGAGACAATGTTCCCTAGCTGCCTCAGTTCATAACAGTGTGTAGGAAGTTGTTTGATAAAGTGGACAAAGCTTATACTTGGACCGGAAGGCAGAATATAGGAAAGTACATGAAAACATGAATAATTCAGTGAAAATGACTGTAAACAGATGAGAACTTGTTTTAGAACAGTTGAAAGATATTCTCCAAGTCAGTTCTTAGTGTAGAAATGGTAGCTAAATCCGGAAAATCCTTAATTCCAGTTAAGATCACATGAAACACTGTATGAATCCTATATTCTTTACTTAAAGGAGACTAGAGTGGTAAATGTGTGTTATACAAGGCAGAATACCAATGAAATGAGAAAGAAACATGTTCGGCAGCTTTGGAAAGCCTTACAATTCACTGAAATGTAGTACTACACTCTATAACACAGTTGAGAGAAAATGTTCCTGAGCTGCCTCAGTTCATAACAGTGTGTAGGAAGTTGTTTGATAAAGTGGGCAAAGCTTATACTTGGACCAGAAGGCAGAATATAAAAAACTACATGAAAACATGATTAATTCAGTGAAAATGACTGTAAACAGATGAGAACTTGTTTTAGAACAGCTGAAACAGATTCTTCAAGTCAGTTCTTAGTGTAGAAATGGTAGCTAAATCCGGAAAATCCTTAATTCCAGTTAAGATCACATGAAACACTGTATGAATCCTATATTCTTTACTTAAAGGAGACTAGAGTGGTAAATGTGTGTTATACAAGGCAGAATACCATTGAAATAGAGAAAGAAACACGTTCGGCAGCATTGGAAACCCTTACACTTCACTGAAATGTAGTACTACACTCTATAACACAGTTGAGAGACAATGTTCCCTAGCTGCCTCAGTTCATAACAGTGTGTAGGAAGTTGTTTGATAAAGTGGGCAAAGCTTATACTTGGACCAGAAGGCAGAATATAGGAAAGTACATGGAAACATGAATAATTCAGTGAAAATGACTGTAAACAGATGAGAACTTGTTTTAGAACAGCTGAAACAGATTCCTCAAGTCAGTTCTTAGTGTAGAAACGGTAGCTAAATCCGGAAAATCCTTAATTCCAGTTAAGATCACATGAAACACTGTATGAATCCTATATTCTTTACTTAAAGGAGACTAGAGTGGTAATTGTGTGTTATACAAGGCAGAATACCAATGAAATGAGAAAGAAACATGTTCAGCAGCTTTGGAAAGCCTTACACTTCACTGAAATGTAGCACTACACTCTATAACACAGTTGAGAGACAATGTTCCCGAGCTGCCTCAGTTCATAACAGTGTGTAGAAAGTTGTTTGATAAAGTGGGCAAAGCTTATACTTGGACCAGAAGGCAGAATATAGGAAACTACATGAAAACATGATTAATTCAGTGAAAATGACTGTAAACAGATGAGAACCTGTTTAGAACAGCTGAAAGAGATTCTCCAAGTCAGTTCTCAGTGTAGAAAAGGTAGCTAAGATCCGGGAAATCCTTAATTCGAGTTAAGATCACATGAAACACTGTATGAATCCTATATTCTTTACTTAAAGGAGACTAGAGTGGTAAATGTGTGTTATACAAGGCAGAATACCATTGAAATAGAGAAAGAAACACGTCCGGCAGCTTTGGAAAGCCTTACACTTCACTGAAATGTAGTACTACACTCTATAACACAGTTGAGAGACAATGTTCCTGAGCTGCCTCAGTTCATAACAGTGTGTAGGAAGTTGTTTGATAAAGTGGGCAAAGCTTATACTTGGACCAGAAGGCAGAATATAGGAAACTACATGAAAACATGATTAATTCAGTGAAAATGACTGTAAACAGATGAGAACTTGTTTAGAACAGCTGAAACAGATTCTCCAAGTCAGTTTTTAGTGTAGAAATGGTAGCTAAATCCGGAAAATCCTTAATTCCAGTTAAGATTACATGAAACACTGTATGAATCCTATATTCATTACTTAAAGGAGACTAGAGTGGTAAATGTGTGTTATACAAGGCAGAATACCAATGAAATGAGAAAGAAACATGTTCGGCAGCTTTGGAAAGCCTTACACTTCACTGAAATGTAGTACTACACTCTATAACAGAGTTGAGAGACAATGTTCCTGAGCTGCCTCAGTTCATAACAGTGTGTAGGAAGTTGTTTGATAAAGTGGGCAAAGCTTATACTTGGACCAGAAGGCAGAATATAGGAAACTACATGAAAACATGATTAATTCAGTGAAAATGACTGTAAACAGATGAGAACTTGTTTTAGAACAGCTGAAACAGATTCTTCAAGTCAGTTCTTAGTGTAGAAATGGTAGCTAAATCCGGAAAATCCTTAATTCCAGTTAAGATCACATGAAACACTGTATGAATCCTATATTCTTTACTTAAAGGAGACTAGAGTGGTAAATGTGTGTTATACAAGGCAGAATACCAATGAAATGAGAAAGAAACATGTTCGGCAGCTTTGGAAAGTCTTACACTTCACTGAAATGTAGTACTACACTCTATAACACAGTTGAGAGACAATGTTCCCGAGCTGCCTCAGTTCATAACAGTGTGTAGGAAGTTGTTTGATAAAGTGGGCAAAGCTTATACTTGGACCAGAAGGCAGAATATAGGAAACTACATGAAAACATGATTAATTCAGTGAAAATGACTGTAAACAGATGAGAACTTGTTTAGAACAGCTGAAAGAGATTCTCCAAGTCAGTTCTCATTGTAGAAAAGGTAGCTAAGATCCGGGAAATCCTTAATTCGAGTTAAGATCACATGAAACACTGTATGAATCCTATATTCTTTACTTAAAGGAGACTAGAGTGGTAATTGTGTGTTATACAAGGCAGAATACCAATGAAATGAGAAAGAAACATGTTCAGCAGCTTTGGAAAGCCTTACACTTCACTGAAATGTAGCACTACACTCTATAACACAGTTGAGAGACAATGTTCCCGAGCTGCCTCAGTTCATAACAGTGTGTAGGAAGTTGTTTGATAAAGTGGGCAAAGCTTATACTTGGACCAGAAGGCAGAATATAGGAAACTACATGAAAACATGATTAATTCAGTGAAAATGACTGTAAACAGATGAGAACCTGTTTAGAACAGCTGAAAGAGATTCTCCAAGTCAGTTCTCAGTGTAGAAAAGGTAGCTAAGATCCGGGAAATCCTTAATTCGAGTTAAGATCACATGAAACACTGTATGAATCCTATATTCTTTACTTAAAGGAGACTAGAGTGGTAAATGTGTGTTATACAAGGCAGAATACCATTGAAATAGAGAAAGAAACACGTCCGGCAGCTTTGGAAAGCCTTACACTTCACTGAAATGTAGTACTACACTCTATAACACAGTTGAGAGACAATGTTCCTGAGCTGCCTCAGTTCATAACAGTGTGTAGGAAGTTGTTTGATAAAGTGGGCAAAGCTTATACTTGGACCAGAAGGCAGAATATAGGAAACTACATGAAAACATGATTAATTCAGTGAAAATGACTGTAAACAGATGAGAACTTGTTTAGAACAGCTGAAACAGATTCTCCAAGTCAGTTTTTAGTGTAGAAATGGTAGCTAAATCCGGAAAATCCTTAATTCCAGTTAAGATTACATGAAACACTGTATGAATCCTATATTCATTACTTAAAGGAGACTAGAGTGGTAAATGTGTGTTATACAAGGCAGAATACCAATGAAATGAGAAAGAAACATGTTCGGCAGCTTTGGAAAGCCTTACACTTCACTGAAATGTAGTACTACACTCTATAACAGAGTTGAGAGACAATGTTCCTGAGCTGCCTCAGTTCATAACAGTGTGTAGGAAGTTGTTTGATAAAGTGGGCAAAGCTTATACTTGGACCAGAAGGCAGAATATAGGAAACTACATGAAAACATGATTAATTCAGTGAAAATGACTGTAAACAGATGAGAACTTGTTTTAGAACAGCTGAAACAGATTCTTCAAGTCAGTTCTTAGTGTAGAAATGGTAGCTAAATCCGGAAAATCCTTAATTCCAGTTAAGATCACATGAAACACTGTATGAATCCTATATTCTTTACTTAAAGGAGACTAGAGTGGTAAATGTGTGTTATACAAGGCAGAATACCAATGAAATGAGAAAGAAACATGTTCGGCAGCTTTGGAAAGTCTTACACTTCACTGAAATGTAGTACTACACTCTATAACACAGTTGAGAGACAATGTTCCCGAGCTGCCTCAGTTCATAACAGTGTGTAGGAAGTTGTTTGATAAAGTGGGAAAAGCTTATACTTGGACCAGAAGGCAGAATATAGGAAACTACATGAAAACATGATTAATTCAGTGAAAATGACTGTAAACAGATGAGAACTTGTTTAGAACAGCTGAAAGAGATTCTCCAAGTCAGTTCTCATTGTAGAAAAGGTAGCTAAGATCCGGGAAATCCTTAATTCGAGTTAAGATCACATGAAACACTGTATGAATCCTATATTCTTTACTTAAAGGAGACTAGAGTGGTAAATGTGTGTTATACAAGGCAGAATACCATTGAAATAGAGAAAGAAACACGTCCGGCAGCTTTGGAAAGCCTTACACTTCACTGAAATGTAGTACTACACTCTATAACACAGTTGAGAGACAATGTTCCCGAGCTGCCTCAGTTCATAACAGTGTGTAGGAAGTTGTTTGATAAAGTGGGCAAAGCTTATACTTGGACCAGAAGGCAGAATATAGGAAACTACATGAAAACATGATTAATTCAGTGATAATGACTGTAAACAGATGAGAACTTGTTTAGAACAGCTGAAAGAGATTCTCCAAGTCAGTTCTCAGTGTAGAAAAGGTAGCTAAGATCCGGGAAATCCTTAATTCGAGTTAAGATCACATGAAACACTGTATGAATCCTATATTCTTTACTTAAAGGAGACTAGAGTGGTAAATGTGTGTTATACAAGGCAGAATACCATTGAAATAGAGAAAGAAACACGTCCGGCAGCTTTGGAAAGCCTTACACTTCACTGAAATGTAGTACTACACTCTATAACACAGTTGAGAGACAATGTTCCCTAGCTGCCTCAGTTCATAACAGTGTGTAGGAAGTTGTTTGATAAAGTGGGCAAAGCTTATACTTGGACCAGAAGGCAGAATATAGGAAAGTACATGGAAACATGAATAATTCAGTGAAAATGACTGTAAACAGATGAGAACTTGTTTTAGAACAGCTGAAACAGATTCCTCAAGTCAGTTCTTAGTGTAGAAACGGTAGCTAAATCCGGAAAATCCTTAATTCCAGTTAAGATCACATGAAACACTGTATGAATCCTATATTCTTTACTTAAAGGAGATTAGAGTGGTAATTGTGTGTTATACAAGGCAGAATACCAATGAAATGAGAAAGAAACATGTTCAGCAGCTTTGGAAAGCCTTACACTTCACTGAAATGTAGCACTACACTCTATAACACAGTTGAGAGACAATGTTCCCGAGCTGCCTCAGTTCATAACAGTGTGTAGGAAGTTGTTTGATAAAGTGGGCAAAGCTTATACTTGGACCAGAAGGCAGAATATAGGAAACTACATGAAAACATGATTAATTCAGTGAAAATGACTGTAAACAGATGAGAACCTGTTTAGAACAGCTGAAAGAGATTCTCCAAGTCAGTTCTCAGTGTAGAAAAGGTAGCTAAGATCCGGGAAATCCTTAATTCGAGTTAAGATCACATGAAACACTGTATGAATCCTATATTCTTTACTTAAAGGAGACTAGAGTGGTAAATGTGTGTTATACAAGGCAGAATACCATTGAAATAGAGAAAGAAACACGTCCGGCAGCTTTGGAAAGCCTTACACTTCACTGAAATGTAGTACTACACTCTATAACACAGTTGAGAGACAATGTTCCTGAGCTGCCTCAGTTCATAACAGTGTGTAGGAAGTTGTTTGATAAAGTGGGCAAAGCTTATACTTGGACCAGAAGGCAGAATATAGGAAACTACATGAAAACATGATTAATTCAGTGAAAATGACTGTAAACAGATGAGAACTTGTTTAGAACAGCTGAAACAGATTCTCCAAGTCAGTTTTTAGTGTAGAAATGGTAGCTAAATCCGGAAAATCCTTAATTCCAGTTAAGATTACATGAAACACTGTATGAATCCTATATTCATTACTTAAAGGAGACTAGAGTGGTAAATGTGTGTTATACAAGGCAGAATACCAATGAAATGAGAAAGAAACATGTTCGGCAGCTTTGGAAAGCCTTACACTTCACTGAAATGTAGTACTACACTCTATAACAGAGTTGAGAGACAATGTTCCTGAGCTGCCTCAGTTCATAACAGTGTGTAGGAAGTTGTTTGATAAAGTGGGCAAAGCTTATACTTGGACCAGAAGGCAGAATATAGGAAACTACATGAAAACATGATTAATTCAGTGAAAATGACTGTAAACAGATGAGAACTTGTTTTAGAACAGCTGAAACAGATTCTTCAAGTCAGTTCTTAGTGTAGAAATGGTAGCTAAATCCGGAAAATCCTTAATTCCAGTTAAGATCACATGAAACACTGTATGAATCCTATATTCTTTACTTAAAGGAGACTAGAGTGGTAAATGTGTGTTATACAAGGCAGAATACCAATGAAATGAGAAAGAAACATGTTCGGCAGCTTTGGAAAGTCTTACACTTCACTGAAATGTAGTACTACACTCTATAACACAGTTGAGAGACAATGTTCCCGAGCTGCCTCAGTTCATAACAGTGTGTAGGAAGTTGTTTGATAAAGTGGGCAAAGCTTATACTTGGACCAGAAGGCAGAATATAGGAAACTACATGAAAACATGATTAATTCAGTGAAAATGACTGTAAACAGATGAGAACTTGTTTAGAACAGCTGAAAGAGATTCTCCAAGTCAGTTCTCATTGTAGAAAAGGTAGCTAAGATCCGGGAAATCCTTAATTCGAGTTAAGATCACATGAAACACTGTATGAATCCTATATTCTTTACTTAAAGGAGACTAGAGTGGTAAATGTGTGTTATACAAGGCAGAATACCATTGAAATAGAGAAAGAAACACGTCCGGCAGCTTTGGAAAGCCTTACACTTCACTGAAATGTAGTACTACACTCTATAACACAGTTGAGAGACAATGTTCCCGAGCTGCCTCAGTTCATAACAGTGTGTAGGAAGTTGTTTGATAAAGTGGGCAAAGCTTATACTTGGACCAGAAGGCAGAATATAGGAAACTACATGAAAACATGATTAATTCAGTGATAATGACTGTAAACAGATGAGAACTTGTTTAGAACAGCTGAAAGAGATTCTCCAAGTCAGTTCTCAGTGTAGAAAAGGTAGCTAAGATCCGGGAAATCCTTAATTCGAGTTAAGATCACATGAAACACTGTATGAATCCTATATTCTTTACTTAAAGGAGACTAGAGTGGTAAATGTGTGTTATACAAGGCAGAATACCATTGAAATAGAGAAAGAAACACGTCCGGCAGCTTTGGAAAGCCTTACACTTCACTGAAATGTAGTACTACACTCTATAACACAGTTGAGAGACAATGTTCCTGAGCTGCCTCAGTTCATAACAGTGTGTAGGAAGTTGTTTGATAAAGTGGGCAAAGCTTATACTTAGACCAGAAGGCAGAATATAGGAAACTACATGAAAACATGATTAATTCAGTGAAAATGACT
Organism: Pipistrellus hanaki; assembly: GCF_964339955.1. Classification (NCBI taxonomy): domain Eukaryota; kingdom Metazoa; phylum Chordata; class Mammalia; order Chiroptera; family Vespertilionidae; genus Pipistrellus; species Pipistrellus hanaki. The sequence goes on from NC_140511.1 coordinate 6,044,949, forward strand.
GTAAACAGATGAGAACTTGTTTAGAACAGCTGAAAGAGATTCTCCAAGTCAGTTCTCAGTGTAGAAAAGGTAGCTAAGATCCGGGAAATCCTTAATTCGAGTTAAGATCACATGAAACACTGTATGAGTCCTATATTCTTTACTTAAAGGAGACTAGAGTGGTAAATGTGTGTTATACAAGGCAGAATACCATTGAAATAGAGAAAGAAACACGTTCGGCAGCTTTGGAAACCCTTACACTTCACTGAAATGTAGTACTACACTCTATAACACAGTTGAGAGACAATGTTCCCTAGCTGCCTCAGTTCATAACAGTGTGTCGGAAGTTGTTTGATAAAGTGGGCAAAGCTTATACTTGGACCAGAAGGCAGAATATAGGAAACTACATGAAAACATGATTAATTCAGTGAAAATGACTGTAAACAGATGAGAACCTGTTTAGAACAGCTGAAAGAGATTCTCCAAGTCAGTTCTCAGTGTAGAAAAGGTAACTAAGATACGGGAAATCCTTAATTCGAGTTAAGATCACATGAAACACTGTATGAATCCTATATTCTTTACTTAAAGGAGACTAGAGTGGTAAATGTGTGTTATACAAGGCAGAATACCATTGAAATAGAGAAAGAAACACGTCCGGCAGCTTTGGAAAGCCTTACACTTCACTGAAATGTAGTACTACACTCTATAACACAGTTGAGAGACAATGTTCCTGAGCTGCCTCAGTTCATAACAGTGTGTAGGAAGTTCTTTGATAAAGTGGGCAAAGCTTATACTTGGAACAGAAGGCAGAATATTGGAAAGTACATGAAAACATGAATAATTCAGTGAAAATGACTGTAAACAGATGAGAACTTGTTTTAGAACAGCTGAAACAGATTCTTCAAGTCAGTTCTTAGTGTAGAAATGGTAGCTAAATCCGGAATATCCTTAATTCCAGTTAAGATCACATGAAACACTGTATGAATCCTATATTCTTTACTTAAAGAAGACTAGAGTGGTAAATGTGTGTTATACAAGGCAGAATACCATTGAAATAGAGAAAGAAACACGTTCGGCAGCTTTGGAAACCCTTACACTTCACTGAAATGTAGCACTACACTCTATAACACAGTTGAGAGACAATGTTCCCTAGCTGCCTCAGTTCATAACAGTGTGTAGGAAGTTGTTTGATAAAGTGGACAAAGCTTATACTTGGACCGGAAGGCAGAATATAGGAAAGTACATGAAAACATGAATAATTCAGTGAAAATGACTGTAAACAGATGAGAACTTGTTTTAGAACAGTTGAAAGATATTCTCCAAGTCAGTTCTTAGTGTAGAAATGGTAGCTAAGATCCGGGAAATCCTTAATTCGAGTTAAGATCACATGAAACACTGTATGAATCCTATATTCTTTACTTAAAGGAGACTAGAGTGGTAAATGTGTGTTATACAAGGCAGAATACCATTGAAATAGAGAAAGAAACACGTCCGGCAGCTTTGGAAAGCCTTACACTTCTCTGAAATGTAGTACTACACTCTATAACACAGTTGAGAGACAATGTTCCCGAGCTGCCTCAGTTCATAACAGTGTGTAGGAAGTTGTTTGATAAAGTGGGCAAAGCTTATACTTGGGCCAGAAGGCAGAATATAGGAAACTACATGAAAACATGAATAATTCAGTGAAAATGACTGTAAACAGATGAGAACTTGTTTTAGAACAGCTGAAACAGATTCTCCAAGTCAGTTTTTAGTGTAGAAATGGTAGCTAAATCCGGAAAATCTTAATTCCAGTTAAGATTACATGAAACACTGTATGAATCCTATATTCATTACTTAAAGGAGACTAGAGTGGTAAATGTGTGTTATACAAGGCAGAATACCATTGAAATAGAGAAAGAAGCACGTTCGGCAGCTTTGGAAAGCCTTACACTTCACTAAAATGTAGTACTACACTCTATAACACAGTTGAGAGACAATGTTCCCGAGCTGCCTCAGTTCATAACAGTGTGTAGGAAGTTGTTTGATAAAGTGGGCAAAGCTTATACTTGGACCAGAAGGCAGAATATAGGAAACTACATGAAAACATGATTAATTCAGTGATAATGACTGTAAACTGATGAGAACTTCTTTAGAACAGCTGAAAGAGATTCTCCAAGTCAGTTCTCAGTGTAGAAAAGGTAGCTAAGATCCGGGAAATCCTTAATTCGAGTTAAGATCACATGAAACACTGTATGAATCCTATATTCTTTACTTAAAGGGGACTAGAGTGGTAAATGTGTTGTATACAAGGCAGAATACCATTGAAATAGAGAAAGAAACACGTTCGGCAGCTTTGGAAAGCTTTACACTTCACTGAAATGTAGTACTACACTCTATAACACAGTTGAGAGACAATGTTCCCTAGCTGCCTCAGTTCATAACAGTGTGTAGGAAGTTGTTTGATAAAGTGGACAAAGCTTATACTTGGACCGGAAGGCAGAATATAGGAAAGTACATGAAAACATGAATAATTCAGTGATAATGACTGTAAACAGATGAGAACTTGTTTAGAACAGCTGAAAGAGATTCGCCAAGTCAGTTCTCAGTGTAGAAAAGGTAGCTAAGATCCGGGAAATCCTTAATTCGAGTTAAGATCACATGAAACACTGTATGAATCCTATATTCTTTACTTAAAGGAGACTAGAGTGGTAAATGTGTGTTATACAAGGCAGAATACCATTGAAATAGAGAAAGAAACACGTTCGGCAGCTTTGGAAACCCTTACACTTCACTGAAATGTAGTACTACACTCTATAACACAGTTGAGAGACAATGTTCCCTAGCTGCCTCAGTTCATAACAGTGTGTAGGAAGTTGTTTGATAAAGTGGGCAAAGCTTATACTTGGGCCAGAAGGCAGAATATAGGAAACTACATGAAAACATGAATAATTCAGTGAAAATGACTGTAAACAGATGAGAACTTGTTTTAGAACAGCTGAAACAGATTCTCCAAGTCAGTTTTTAGTGTAGAAATGGTAGCTAAATCCGGAAAATCCTTAATTACAGTTAAGATTACATGAAACACTGTATGAATCCTATATTCATTACTTAAAGGAGACTAGAGTGGTAAATGTGTGTTATACAAGGCAGAATACCAATGAAATGAGAAAGAAACATGTTCGGCAGCTTTGGAAAGCCTTACACTTCACTGAAATGTAGTACTACACTCTATAACACAGTTGAGAGACAATGTTCCTGAGCTGCCTCAGTTCATAACAGTGTGTAGGAAGTTGTTTGATAAAGTGGGCAAAGCTTATACTTGGACCAGAAGGCAGAATATAGGAAACTACATGAAAACATGATTAATTCAGTGAAAATGACTGTAAACAGATGAGAACTTGTTTTAGAACAGCTGAAACAGATTCTTCAAGTCAGTTCTTAGTGTAGAAATGGTAGCTAAATCCGGAAAATCCTTAATTCCAGTTAAGATCACATGAAATACTGTATGAATCCTATATTCTTTACTTAAAGGAGACTAGAGTGATAAATGTGTGTTATACAAGGCAGAATACCAATGAAATGAGAAAGAAACATGTTCGGCAGCTTTGGAAAGTCTTACACTTCACTGAAATGTAGTACTACACTCTATAACACAGTTGAGAGACAATGTTCCCGAGCTGCCTCAGTTCATAACAGTGTGTAGGAAGTTGTTTGATAAAGTGGGCAAAGCTTATACTTGGACCAGAAGGCAGAATATAGGAAAGTACATGAAAACATGAATAATTCAGTGAAAATGATTGTAAACAGATGAGAACTTGTTTTAGAACAGCTGAAACAGATTCTTCAAGTCAGTTCTTAGTGTAGAAATGGTAGCTAAATCCGGAATATCCTTAATTCGAGTTAAGATCACATGAAACACTGTATGAATCCTATATTCTTTACTTAAAGGAGACTAGAGTGGTAAATGTGTGTTATACAAGGCAGAATACCATTGAACTAGAGAAAGAAACACGTTCGGCAGCTTTGGAAACCTTTACACTTCACTGAAATGTAGTACTACACTCTGTAACACAGTTGAGAGACAATGTTCCCGAGCTGCCTCAGTTCATAACAGTGTGTAGGAAGTTGTTTGATAAAGTGGGCAAAGCTTATACTTGGACCAGAAGGCAGAATATAGGAAACTACATGAAAACATGATTAATTCAGTGAAAATGACTGTAAACAGATGAGAACTTGTTTAGAACAGCTGAAAGAGATTCTCCAAGTCAGTTCTCAGTGTAGAAAAGGTAGCTAAGATCCGGGAAATCCTTAATTCGAGTTAACATCACATGAAACACTGTATGAATCCTATATTCTTTACTTAAAGAAGACTAGAGTGGTAAATGTGTGTTATACAAGGCAGAATACCATTGAAATAGAGAAAGAAACACGTTCAGCAGCTTTGGAAACCCTTACACTTCACTGAAATGCAGTACAACACTCTATAACACAGTTGAGAGACAATGTTCCCTAAATGCCTCAGTTCATAACAGTGTGTAGGAAGTTGTTTGATAAAGTGGGCAAAGCTTATACTTGGACCAGAAGGCAGAATATAGGAAACTACATGAAAACATGATTAATTCAGTGAAAATGACTGTAAACAGATGAGAACTTGTTTAGAACAGCTGAAAGAGATTCTCCAAGTCAGTTCTCAGTGTAGAAAAGGTAGCTAAGATCCGGGAAATCCTTAATTCGAGTTAAGATCACATGAAACACTGTATGAATCCTATATTCTTTACTTAAAGGAGACTAGAGTGGTAAATGTGTGTTATACAAGGCAGAATACCATTGAAATAGAGAAAGAAACACGTTCGGCAGCTTTGGAAACCCTTACACTTCACCGAAATGCAGTACTACACTCTATAACACAGTTGAAAGACAATGTTCCCTAAATGCCTCAGTTCATAACAGTGTGTAGGAAGTTGTTTGATAAAGTGGGCAACGCTTATACTTGGACCAGAAGGCAGAATATAGGAAAGTACATGAAAAACATAAATAATTCAGTGAAAATGACTGTAAACAGATGAGAACTTGTTTTAGAACAGCTGAAACAGATTCTTCAAGTCAGTTCTTAGTGTAGAAATGATAGCTAAATCCGGAAAATCCTTAATTCCAGTTAAGATCACATGAAACACTGTATGAATCCTATATTCTTTACTTAAAGGAGACTAGAGTGGTAAATGTGTGTTATACAAGGCAGAATACCAATGAAATGAGAAAGAAACATGTTCGGCAGCTTTGGAAAGTCTTACACTTCACTGAAATGTAGTACTACACTCTATAACACAGTTGAGAGACAATGTTCCCGAGCTGCCTCAGTTCATAACAAGTGTGGAGGAAGTTGTTTGATAAAGTGGGCAAAGCTTATACTTGGACCAGAAGGCAGAATATAGGAAACTACATGAAAACATGATTAATTCAGTGAAAATGACTGTAAACAGATGAGAACTTGTTTAGAACAGCTGAAAGAGATTCTCCAAGTCAGTTCTCAGTGTAGAAAAGGTAGCTAAGATCCGGGAAATCCTTAATTCGAGTTAAGATCACATGAAACACTGTATGAATCCTATATTCTTTACTTAAAGGAGACTAGAGTGGTAAATGTGTGTTATACAAGGCAGAATACCATTGAAATAAAGAAAGAAAAACGTTCGGCAGCTTTGGAAACCCTTACACTTCACTGAAATGTAGTACTACACTCTATAACACAGTTGAGAGACAATGTTCCCTAGCTGACTCAGTTCATAACAGTGTGTCAGAAGTTGTTTGATAAAGTGGGCAAAGCTTATACTTGGGCCAGAAGGCAGAATATAGGAAACTACATGAAAACATGAATAATTCAGTGAAAATGACTGTAAACAGATGAGAACTTGTTTTAGAACAGCTGAAACAGATTCTCCAAGTCAGTTTTTAGTGTAGAAATGGTAGCTAAATCCGGAAAATCCTTAATTCCAGTTAAGATTACATGAAACACTGTATGAATCCTATATTCATTACTTAAAGGAGACTAGAGTGGTAAATGTGTGTTATACAAGGCAGAATACCAATGAAATGAGAAAGAAACATGTTCGGCAGCTTTGGAAAGTCTTACACTTCACTGAAATGTAGTACTACACTCTATAACACAGTTGAGAGACAATGTTCCCGAGCTGCCTCAGTTCATAACAGTGTGTAGGAAGTTGTTTGATAAAGTGGGCAAAGCTTATACTTGGACCAGAAGGCAGAATATAGGAAACTACATGAAAACATGATTAATTCAGTGAAAATGACTGTAAACAGATGAGAACTTGTTTAGAACAGCTGAAAGAGATTCTCCAAGTCAGTTCTCATTGTAGAAAAGGTAGCTAAGATCCGGGAAATCCTTAATTCGAGTTAAGATCACATGAAACACTGTATGAATCCTATATTCTTTACTTAAAGGAGACTAGAGTGGTAAATGTGTGTTATACAAGGCAGAATACCATTGAAATAGAGAAAGAAACACGTCCGGCAGCTTTGGAAAGCCTTACACTTCACTGAAATGTAGTACTACACTCTATAACACAGTTGAGAGACAATGTTCCCGAGCTGCCTCAGTTCATAACAGTGTGTAGGAAGTTGTTTGATAAAGTGGGCAAAGCTTATACTTGGACCAGAAGGCAGAATATAGGAAACTACATGAAAACATGATTAATTCAGTGATAATGACTGTAAACAGATGAGAACTTGTTTAGAACAGCTGAAAGAGATTCTCCAAGTCAGTTCTCAGTGTAGAAAAGGTAGCTAAGATCCGGGAAATCCTTAATTCGAGTTAAGATCACATGAAACACTGTATGAATCCTATATTCTTTACTTAAAGGAGACTAGAGTGGTAAATGTGTGTTATACAAGGCAGAATACCATTGAAATAGAGAAAGAAACACGTCCGGCAGCTTTGGAAAGCCTTACACTTCACTGAAATGTAGTACTACACTCTATAACACAGTTGAGAGACAATGTTCCTGAGCTGCCTCAGTTCATAACAGTGTGTAGGAAGTTGTTTGATAAAGTGGGCAAAGCTTATACTTAGACCAGAAGGCAGAATATAGGAAACTACATGAAAACATGATTAATTCAGTGAAAATGACTGTAAACAGATGAGAACTTGTTTAGAACAGCTGAAAGAGATTCTCCAAGTCAGTTCTCAGTGTAGAAAAGGTAGCTAAGATCCGGGAAATCCTTAATTCGAGTTAAGATCACATGAAACACTGTATGAGTCCTATATTCTTTACTTAAAGGAGACTAGAGTGGTAAATGTGTGTTATACAAGGCAGAATACCATTGAAATAGAGAAAGAAACACGTTCGGCAGCTTTGGAAACCCTTACACTTCACTGAAATGTAGTACTACACTCTATAACACAGTTGAGAGACAATGTTCCCTAGCTGCCTCAGTTCATAACAGTGTGTCGGAAGTTGTTTGATAAAGTGGGCAAAGCTTATACTTGGACCAGAAGGCAGAATATAGGAAACTACATGAAAACATGATTAATTCAGTGAAAATGACTGTAAACAGATGAGAACCTGTTTAGAACAGCTGAAAGAGATTCTCCAAGTCAGTTCTCAGTGTAGAAAAGGTAACTAAGATACGGGAAATCCTTAATTCGAGTTAAGATCACATGAAACACTGTATGAATCCTATATTCTTTACTTAAAGGAGACTAGAGTGGTAAATGTGTGTTATACAAGGCAGAATACCATTGAAATAGAGAAAGAAACACGTCCGGCAGCTTTGGAAAGCCTTACACTTCACTGAAATGTAGTACTACACTCTATAACACAGTTGAGAGACAATGTACCTGAGCTGCCTCAGTTCATAACAGTGTGTAGGAAGTTCTTTGATAAAGTGGGCAAAGCTTATACTTGGACCAGAAGGCAGAATATTGGAAAGTACATGAAAACATGAATAATTCAGTGAAAATGACTGTAAACAGATGAGAACTTGTTTTAGAACAGCTGAAACAGATTCTTCAAGTCAGTTCTTAGTGTAGAAATGGTAGCTAAATCCGGAATATCCTTAATTCCAGTTAAGATCACATGAAACACTGTATGAATCCTATATTCTTTACTTAAAGAAGACTAGAGTGGTAAATGTGTGTTATACAAGGCAGAATACCATTGAAATAGAGAAAGAAACACGTTCGGCAGCTTTGGAAACCCTTACACTTCACTGAAATGTAGTACTACACTCTATAACACAGTTGAGAGACAATGTTCCCTAGCTGCCTCAGTTCATAACAGTGTGTAGGAAGTTGTTTGATAAAGTGGACAAAGCTTATACTTGGACCGGAAGGCAGAATATAGGAAAGTACATGAAAACATGAATAATTCAGTGAAAATGACTGTAAACAGATGAGAACTTGTTTTAGAACAGTTGAAAGATATTCTCCAAGTCAGTTCTTAGTGTAGAAATGGTAGCTAAATCCGGGAAATCCTTAATTCCAGTTAAGATCACATGAAACACTGTATGAATCCTATATTCTTTACTTAAAGGAGACTAGAGTGGTAAATGTGTGTTATACAAGGCAGAATACCAATGAAATGAGAAAGAAACATGTTTGGCAGCTTTGGAAAGCCTTACACTTCACTGAAATGTAGTACTACACTCTATAACACAGTTGAGAGACAATGTTCCTGAGCTGCCTCAGTTCATAACAGTGTGTAGGAAGTTGTTTGATAAAGTGGGCAAAGCTTATACTTGGACCAGAAGGCAGAATATAGGAAACTACATGAAAACATGATTAATTCAGTGAAAATGACTGTAAACAGATGAGAACTTGTTTAGAACAGCTGAAAGATATTCTCCAAGTCAGTTCTCAGTGTAGAAAAGGTAGCTAAGATCCGGGAAATCCTTAATTCGAGTTAAGATCACATGAAACACTGTATGAATCCTATATTCTTTACTTAAAGGAGACTAGAGTGGTAAATGTGTGTTATACAAGGCAGAATACCATTGAAATAGAGAAAGAAACACGTCCGGCAGCTTTGGAAAGCCACACATCTCTGAAATGTAGTACTACACTCTATAACACAGTTGAGAGACAATGTTCCCGAGCTGCCTCAGTTCATAACAGTGTGTAGGAAGTTGTTTGATAAAGTGGGCAAAGCTTATACTTGGACCAGAAGGCAGAATATAGGAAACTACATGAAAACATGATTAATTCAGTGAAAATGACTGTAAACAGATGAGAACCTGTTTAGAACAGCTGAAAGAGATTCTCCAAGTCAGTTCTCAGTGTAGAAAAGGTAACTAAGATCCGGGAAATCCTTAATTCGAGTTAAGATCACATGAAACACTGTATGAATCCTACATTCTTTACTGAAAGGAGACTAGAGTGGTAAATGTGTGTTATACAAGGCAGAATACCATTGAAATAGAGAAAGAAACACGTCTGGCAGCTTTGGAAAGCCTTACACTTCACTGAAATGTAGTACTACACTCTATAACACAGTTGAGAGACAATGTTCCTGAGCTGCCTCAGTTCATAACAGTGTGTAGGAAGTTGTTTGATAAAGTGGGCAAAGCTTATACTTGGACCAGAAGGCAGAATATTGGAAAGTACATGAAAACATGAATAATTCAGTGAAAATGACTGTAAACAGATGAGAACTTGTTTTAGAACAGCTGAAACAGATTCTTCAAGTCAGTTCTTAGTGTAGAAATGGTAGCTAAATCCGGAATATCCTTAATTCCAGTTAAGATCACATGAAACACTGTATGAATCCTATATTCTTTACTTAAAGAAGACTAGAGTGGTAAATGTGTGTTATACAAGGCAGAATACCATTGAAATAGAGAAAGAAGCACGTTCGGCAGCTTTGGAAAGCCTTACACTTCACTAAAATGTAGTACTACACTCTATAACACAGTTGAGAGACAATGTTCCCGAGCTGCCTCAGTTCATAACAGTGTGTAGGAAGTTGTTTGATAAAGTGGGCAAAGCTTATACTTGGACCAGAAGGCAGAATATAGGAAACTACATGAAAACATGATTAATTCAGTGATAATGACTGTAAACTGATGAGAACTTGTTTAGAACAGCTGAAAGAGATTCTCCAAGTCAGTTCTCAGTGTAGAAAAGGTAGCTAAGATCCGGGAAATCCTTAATTCGAGTTAAGATCACATGAAACACTGTATGAATCCTATATTCTTTACTTAAAGGAGACTAGAGTGGTAAATGTGTGTTATACAAGGCAGAATACCATTGAAATAGAGAAAGAAGCACGTTCGGCAGCTTTGGAAAGCCTTACACTTCACTAAAATGTAGTACTACACTCTATAACACAGTTGAGAGACAATGTTCCCGAGCTGCCTCAGTTCATAACAGTGTGTAGGAAGTTGTTTGATAAAGTGGGCAAAGCTTATACTTGGACCAGAAGGCAGAATATAGGAAACTACATGAAAACATGATTAATTCAGTGATAATGACAGTAAACTGATGAGAACTTGTTTAGAACAGCTGAAAGAGATTCTCCAAGTCAGTTCTCAGTGTAGAAAAAGTAGCTAAGATCCGGGAAATCCTTAATTCGAGTTAAGATCACATGAAACACTGCATGAATCCTATATTCTTTACTTAAAGGAGACTAGAGTGGTAAATGTGTGTTATACAAGGCAGAATACCATTGAAATAGAGAAAGAAACACGTTCGGCAGCTTTGGAAACCCTTACACTTCACTGAAATGTAGTACTACACTCTATAACACAGTTGAGAGACAATGTTCCCTAGCTGCCTCAGTTCATAACAGTGTGTAGGAAGTTGTTTGATAAAGTGGGCAAAGCTTATACTTGGGCCAGAAGGCAGAATATAGGAAACTACATGAAAACATGAATAATTCAGTGAAAATGACTGTAAACAGATGAGAACTTGTTTTAGAACAGCTGAAACAGATTCTCCAAGTCAGTTTTTAGTGTAGAAATGGTAGCTAAATCCGGAAAATCTTAATTCCAGTTAAGATTACATGAAACACTGTATGAATCCTATATTCATTACTTAAAGGAGACTAGAGTGGTAAATGTGTGTTATACAAGGCAGAATACCATTGAAATAGAGAAAGAAGCACGTTCGGCAGCTTTGGAAAGCCTTACACTTCACTAAAATGTAGTACTACACTCTATAACACAGTTGAGAGACAATGTTCCCGAGCTGCCTCAGTTCATAACAGTGTGTAGGAAGTTGTTTGATAAAGTGGGCAAAGCTTATACTTGGACCAGAAGGCAGAATATAGGAAACTACATGAAAACATGATTAATTCAGTGATAATGACTGTAAACTGATGAGAACTTCTTTAGAACAGCTGAAAGAGATTCTCCAAGTCAGTTCTCAGTGTAGAAAAGGTAGCTAAGATCCGGGAAATCCTTAATTCGAGTTAAGATCACATGAAACACTGTATGAATCCTATATTCTTTACTTAAAGGGGACTAGAGTGGTAAATGTGTGTTATACAAGGCAGAATACCATTGAAATAGAGAAAGAAACACGTTCGGCAGCTTTGGAAAGCTTTACACTTCACTGAAATGTAGTACTACACTCTATAACACAGTTGAGAGACAACGTTCCCTAGCTGCCTCAGTTCATAACAGTGTGTAGGAAGTTGTTTGATAAAGTGGACAAAGCTTATACTTGGACCGGAAGGCAGAATATAGGAAAGTACATGAAAACATGAATAATTCAGTGATAATGACTGTAAACAGATGAGAACTTGTTTAGAACAGCTGAAAGAGATTCGCCAAGTCAGTTCTCAGTGTAGAAAAGGTAGCTAAGATCCGGGAAATCCTTAATTCGAGTTAAGATCACATGAAACACTGTATGAATCCTATATTCTTTACTTAAAGGAGACTAGAGTGGTAAATGTGTGTTATACAAGGCAGAATACCATTGAAATAGAGAAAGAAACACGTTCGGCAGCTTTGGAAACCCTTACACTTCACTGAAATGTAGTACTACACTCTATAACACAGTTGAGAGACAATGTTCCCTAGCTGCCTCAGTTCATAACAGTGTGTAGGAAGTTGTTTGATAAAGTGGGCAAAGCTTATACTTGGGCCAGAAGGCAGAATATAGGAAACTACATGAAAACATGAATAATTCAGTGAAAATGACTGTAAACAGATGAGAACTTGTTTTAGAACAGCTGAAACAGATTCTCCAAGTCAGTTTTTAGTGTAGAAATGGTAGCTAAATCCGGAAAATCCTTAATTCCAGTTAAGATTACATGAAACACTGTATGAATCCTATATTCATTACTTAAAGGAGACTAGAGTGGTAAATGTGTGTTATACAAGGCAGAATACCAATGAAATGAGAAAGAAACATGTTCGGCAGCTTTGGAAAGCCTTACACTTCACTGAAATGTAGTACTACACTCTATAACACAGTTGAGAGACAATGTTCCTGAGCTGCCTCAGTTCATAACAGTGTGTAGGAAGTTGTTTGATAAAGTGGGCAAAGCTTATACTTGGACCAGAAGGCAGAATATAGGAAACTACATGAAAACATGATTAATTCAGTGAAAATGACTGTAAACAGATGAGAACTTGTTTTAGAACAGCTGAAACAGATTCTTCAAGTCAGTTCTTAGTGTAGAAATGGTAGCTAAATCCGGAAAATCCTTAATTCCAGTTAAGATCACATGAAACACTGTATGAATCCTATATTCTTTACTTAAAGGAGACTAGAGTGATAAATGTGTGTTATACAAGGCAGAATACCAATGAAATGAGAAAGAAACATGTTCGGCAGCTTTGGAAAGTCTTACACTTCACTGAAATGTAGTACTACACTCTATAACACAGTTGAGAGACAATGTTCCCGAGCTGCCTCAGTTCATAACAGTGTGTAGGAAGTTGTTTGATAAAGTGGGCAAAGCTTATACTTGGACCAGAAGGCAGAATATAGGAAAGTACATGAAAACATGAATAATTCAGTGAAAATGACTGTAAACAGATGAGAACTTGTTTTAGAACAGCTGAAACAGATTCTTCAAGTCAGTTCTTAGTGTAGAAATGGTAGCTAAATCCGGAATATCCTTAATTCGAGTTAAGATCACATGAAACACTGTATGAATCCTATATTCTTTACTTAAAGGAGACTAGAGTGGTAAATGTGTGTTATACAAGGCAGAATACCATTGAACTAGAGAAAGAAACACGTTCGGCAGCTTTGGAAACCTTTACACTTCACTGAAATGTAGTACTACACTCTGTAACACAGTTGAGAGACAATGTTCCCGAGCTGCCTCAGTTCATAACAGTGTGTAGGAAGTTGTTTGATAAAGTGGGCAAAGCTTATACTTGGACCAGAAGGCAGAATATAGGAAACTACATGAAAACATGATTAATTCAGTGAAAATGACTGTAAACAGATGAGAACTTGTTTAGAACAGCTGAAAGAGATTCTCCAAGTCAGTTCTCAGTGTAGAAAAGGTAGCTAAGATCCGGGAAATCCTTAATTCGAGTTAACATCACATGAAACACTGTATGAATCCTATATTCTTTACTTAAAGAAGACTAGAGTGGTAAATGTGTGTTATACAAGGCAGAATACCATTGAAATAGAGAAAGAAACACGTTCAGCAGCTTTGGAAACCCTTACACTTCACTGAAATGCAGTACAACACTCTATAACACAGTTGAGAGACAATGTTCCCTAAATGCCTCAGTTCATAACAGTGTGTAGGAAGTTGTTTGATAAAGTGGGCAACGCTTATACTTGGACCAGAAGGCAGAATATAGGAAAGTACATGAAAACATAAATAATTAAGTGAAAATGACTGTAAACAGATGAGAACTTGTTTTAGAACAGCTGAAACAGATTCTTCAAGTCAGTTCTTAGTGTAGAAATGATAGCTAAATCCGGAAAATCCTTAATTCCAGTTAAGATCACATGAAACACTGTATGAATCCTATATTCTTTACTTAAAGGAGACTAGAGTGGTAAATGTGTGTTATACAAGGCAGAATACCAATGAAATGAGAAAGAAACATGTTCGGCAGCTTTGGAAAGTCTTACACTTCACTGAAATGTAGTACTACACTCTATAACACAGTTGAGAGACAATGTTCCCGAGCTGCCTCAGTTCATAACAGTGTGTAGGAAGTTGTTTGATAAAGTGGGCAAAGCTTATACTTGGACCAGAAGGCAGAATATAGGAAACTACATGAAAACATGATTAATTCAGTGAAAATGACTGTAAACAGATGAGAACTTGTTTAGAACAGCTGAAAGAGATTCTCCAAGTCAGTTCTCAGTGTAGAAAAGGTAGCTAAGATCCGGGAAATCCTTAATTCGAGTTAAGATCACATGAAACACTGTATGAATCCTATATTCTTTACTTAAAGGAGACTAGAGTGGTAAATGTGTGTTATACAAGGCAGAATACCATTGAAATAGAGAAAGAAACACGTTCGGCAGCTTTGGAAACCCTTACACTTCACCGAAATGCAGTACTACACTCTATAACACAGTTGAAAGACAATGTTCCCTAAATGCCTCAGTTCATAACAGTGTGTAGGAAGTTGTTTGATAAAGTGGGCAACGCTTATACTTGGACCAGAAGGCAGAATATAGGAAAGTACATGAAAAACATAAATAATTCAGTGAAAATGACTGTAAACAGATGAGAACTTGTTTTAGAACAGCTGAAACAGATTCTTCAAGTCAGTTCTTAGTGTAGAAATGATAGCTAAATCCGGAAAATCCTTAATTCCAGTTAAGATCACATGAAACACTGTATGAATCCTATATTCTTTACTTAAAGGAGACTAGAGTGGTAAATGTGTGTTATACAAGGCAGAATACCAATGAAATGAGAAAGAAACATGTTCGGCAGCTTTGGAAAGTCTTACACTTCACTGAAATGTAGTACTACACTCTATAACACAGTTGAGAGACAATGTTCCCGAGCTGCCTCAGTTCATAACAAGTGTGGAGGAAGTTGTTTGATAAAGTGGGCAAAGCTTATACTTGGACCAGAAGGCAGAATATAGGAAACTACATGAAAACATGATTAATTCAGTGAAAATGACTGTAAACAGATGAGAACTTGTTTAGAACAGCTGAAAGAGATTCTCCAAGTCAGTTCTCAGTGTAGAAAAGGTAGCTAAGATCCGGGAAATCCTTAATTCGAGTTAAGATCACATGAAACACTGTATGAATCCTATATTCTTTACTTAAAGGAGACTAGAGTGGTAAATGTGTGTTATACAAGGCAGAATACCATTGAAATAAAGAAAGAAAAACGTTCGGCAGCTTTGGAAACCCTTACACTTCACTGAAATGTAGTACTACACTCTATAACACAGTTGAGAGACAATGTTCCCTAGCTGACTCAGTTCATAACAGTGTGTCAGAAGTTGTTTGATAAAGTGGGCAAAGCTTATACTTGGGCCAGAAGGCAGAATATAGGAAACTACATGAAAACATGAATAATTCAGTGAAAATGACTGTAAACAGATGAGAACTTGTTTTAGAACAGCTGAAACAGATTCTCCAAGTCAGTTTTTAGTGTAGAAATGGTAGCTAAATCCGGAAAATCCTTAATTCCAGTTAAGATTACATGAAACACTGTATGAATCCTATATTCATTACTTAAAGGAGACTAGAGTGGTAAATGTGTGTTATACAAGGCAGAATAACATTGAAATAGAGACAGAAACACGTTCGGCACTTTTGGAAAGCCTTACACTTAACTGAAATGTAGTACTACACTCTATAACACAGTTGAGAGACAATGTTCCTGAGCTGCCTCAGTTCATAACAGTGTGTAGGAAGTTGTTTGATAAAGTGGGCAAAGCTTATACTTGGACCAGAAGGCAGAATATAGGAAACTACATGAAAACATGATTAATTCAGTGAAAATGACTGTAAACAGATGAGAACTTGTTTAGAACAGCTGAAAGAGATTCTCCAAGTCAGTTCTCAGTGTAGAAAAGGTAGCTAAGATCCGGGAAATCCTTAATTCGAGTTAAGATCACATGAAACACTGTATGAATCCTATATTCTTTACTTAAAGGAGACTAGAGTGGTAAATGTGTGTTATACAAGGCAGAATACCATTGAAATAGAGAAAGAAACACGTTCGGCAGCTTTGGAAACCCTTACACTTCACCGAAATGCAGTACTACACTCTATAACACAGTTGAAATACAATGTTCCCTAAATGCCTCAGTTCATAACAGTGTGTAGGAAGTTGTTTGATAAAGTGGGCAACGCTTACACTTGGACCAGAAGGCAGAATATAGGGTAGTACATGAAAACATAAATAATTCAGTGAAAATGACTGTAAACAGATGAGAACTTGTTTTAGAACAGCTGAAACAGATTCTTCAAGTCAGTTCTTAGTGTAGAAATGATAGCTAAATCCGGAAAATCCTTAATTCCAGTTAAGATCACATGAAACACTGTATGAATCCTATATTCTTTACTTAAAGGAGACTAGAGTGGTAAATGTGTGTTATACAAGGCAGAATACCAATGAAATGAGAAAGAAACATGTTCGGCAGCTTTGGAAAGTCTTACACTTCACTGAAATGTAGTACTACACTCTATAACACAGTTGAGAGACAATGTTCCCGAGCTGCCTCAGTTCATAACAGTGTGTAGGAAGTTGTTTGATAAAGTGGGCAAAGATTATACTTGGACCAGAAGGCAGAATATAGGAAACTACATGAAAACATGATTAATTCAGTGAAAATGACTGTAAACAGATGAGAACTTGTTTAGAACAGCTGAAAGAGATTCTCCAAGTCAGTTCTCAGTGTAGAAAAGGTAGCTAAGATCCGGGAAATCCTTAATTCGAGTTAAGATCACATGAAACACTGTATGAATCCTATATTCTTTACTTAAAGGAGACTAGAGTGGTAAATGTGTGTTATACAAGGCAGAATACCATTGAAATAGAGAAAGAAACACGTTCGGCAGCTTTGGAAACCCTTACACTTCACTGAAATGTAGTACTACACTCTATAACACAGTTGAGAGACAATGTTCCCTAGCTGACTCAGTTCATAACAGTGTGTCAGAAGTTGTTCGATAAAGTGGGCAAAGCTTATACTTGGGCCAGAAGGCAGAATATAGGAAACTACATGAAAACATGAATAATTCAGTGAAAATGACTGTAAACAGATGAGAACTTGTTTTAGAACAGCTGAAACAGATTCTCCAAGTCAGTTTTTAGTGTAGAAATGGTAGCTAAATCCGGAAAATCCTTAATTCCAGTTAAGATTACATGAAACACTGTATGAATCCTATATTCATTACTTAAAGGAGACTAGAGTAGTAAATGTGTGTTATACAAGGCAGAATAACATTGAAATAGAGACAGAAACACGTTCGGCACTTTTGGAAAGCCTTACACTTAACTGAAATGTAGTACTACACTCTATAACACAGTTGAGAGACAATGTTCCTGAGCTGCCTCAGTTCATAACAGTGTGTAGGAAGTTGTTTGATAAAGTGGGCAAAGCTTATACTTGGACCAGAAGGCAGAATATAGGAAACTACATGAAAACATGATTAATTCAGTGAAAATGACTGTAAACAGATGAGAACTTGTTTAGAACAGCTGAAAGAGATTCTCCAAGTCAGTTCTCAGTGTAGAAAAGGTAGCTAAGATCCGGGAAATCCTTAATTCGAGTTAAGATCACATGAAACACTGTATGAATCCTATATTCTTTACTTAAAGGAGACTAGAGTGGTAAATGTGTGTTATACAAGGCAGAATACCATTGAAATAGAGAAAGAAACACGTTCGGCAGCTTTGGAAACCCTTACACTTCACTGAAATGCAGTACTACACTCTATAACACAGTTGAAAGACAATGTTCCCTAAATGCCTCAGTTCATAACAGTGTGTAGGAAGTTGTTTGATAAAGTGGGCAACGCTTATACTTGGACCAGAAGGCAGAATATAGGAAAGTACATGAAAACATAAATAATTCAGTGAAAATGACTGTAAACAGATGAGAACTTGTTTTAGAACAGCTGAAACAGATTCTTCACGTCAGTTTTTAGTGTAGAAATGGTAGCTAAATCCGGAAAATCCTTAATTCCAGTTAAGATTACATGAAACACTGTATGAAAACTATATTCATTACTTAAAGGAGACTAGAGTGGTAAATGTGTGTTATACAAGGCAGAATAACATTGAAATAGAGACAGAAACACGTTCGGCACTTTTGGAAAGCCTTACACTTAACTGAAATGTAGTACTACACTCTATAACACAGTTGAGAGACAATGTTCCTGAGCTGCCTCAGTTCATAACAGTGTGTAGGAAGTTGTTTGATAAAGTGGGCAAAGCTTATACTTGGACCAGAAGGCAGAATATAGGAAACTACATGAAAACATGATTAATTCAGTGAAAATGACTGTAAACAGATGAGAACTTGTTTAGAACAGCTGAAAGAGATTCTCCAAGTCAGTTCTCAGTGTAGAAAAGGTAGCTAAGATCCGGGAAATCCTTAATTCGAGTTAAGATCACATGAAACACTGTATGAATCCTATATTCTTTACTTAAAGGAGACTAGAGTGGTAAATGTGTGTTATACAAGGCAGAATACCATTGAAATAGAGAAAGAAACACGTTCGGCAGCTTTGGAAACCCTTACACTTCACCGAAATGCAGTACTACACTCTATAACACAGTTGAAATACAATGTTCCCTAAATGCCTCAGTTCATAACAGTGTGTAGGAAGTTGTTTGATAAAGTGGGCAACGCTTATACTTGGACCAGAAGGCAGAATATAGGGTAGTACATGAAAACATAAATAATTCAGTGAAAATGACTGTAAACAGATGAGAACTTGTTTTAGAACAGCTGAAACAGATTCTTCAAGTCAGTTCTTAGTGTAGAAATGATAGCTAAATCCGGAAAATCCTTAATTCCAGTTAAGATCACATGAAACACTGTATGAATCCTATATTCTTTACTTAAAGGAGACTAGAGTGGTAAATGTGTGTTATACAAGGCAGAATACCAATGAAATGAGAAAGAAACATGTTCGGCAGCTTTGGAAAGTCTTACACTTCACTGAAATGTAGTACTACACTCTATAACACAGTTGAGAGACAATGTTCCCGAGCTGCCTCAGTTCATAACAGTGTGTAGGAAGTTGTTTGATAAAGTGGGCAAAGCTTATACTTGGACCAGAAGGCAGAATATAGGAAACTACATGAAAACATGATTAATTCAGTGAAAATGACTGTAAACAGATGAGAACTTGTTTAGAACAGCTGAAAGAGATTCTCCAAGTCAGTTCTCAGTGTAGAAAAGGTAGCTAAGATCCGGGAAATCCTTAATTCGAGTTAAGATCACATGAAACACTGTATGAATCCTATATTCTTTACTTAAAGGAGACTAGAGTGGTAAATGTGTGTTATACAAGGCAGAATACCATTGAAATAGAGAAAGAAACACGTTCGGCAGCTTTGGATACCCTTACACTTCACTGAAATGTAGTACTACACTCTATAACACAGTTGAGAGACAATGTTCCCTAGCTGACTCAGTTCATAACAGTGTGTCAGAAGTTGTTTGATAAAGTGGGCAAAGCTTATACTTGGGCCAGAAGGCAGAATATAGGAAACTACATGAAAACATGAATAATTCAGTGAAAATGACTGTAAACAGATGAGAACTTGTTTTAGAACAGCTGAAACAGATTCTCCAAGTCAGTTTTTAGTGTAGAAATGGTAGCTAAATCCGGAAAATCCTTAATTCCAGTTAAGATTACATGAAACACTGTATGAATCCTATATTCATTACTTAAAGGAGACTAGAGTGGTAAATGTATGTTATACAAGGCAGAATAACATTGAAATAGAGACAGAAACACGTTCGGCACTTTTGGAAAGCCTTACACTTAACTGAAATGTAGTACTACACTCTATAACACAGTTGAGAGACAATGTTCCTGAGCTGCCTCAGTTCATAACAGTGTGTAGGAAGTTGTTTGATAAAGTGGGCAAAGCTTATACTTGGACCAGAAGGCAGAATATAGGAAACTACATGAAAACATGATTAATTCAGTGAAAATGACTGTAAACAGATGAGAACTTGTTTTAGAACAGCTGAAACAGATTCTTCAAGTCAGTTCTTAGTGTAGAAATGGTAGCTAAATCCGGAAAATCCTTAATTCCAGTTAAGATCACATGAAACACTGTATGAATCCTATATTCTTTACTTAAAGGAGACTAGAGTGATAAATGTGTGTTATACAAGGCAGAATACCAATGAAATGAGAAAGAAACATGTTCGGCAGCTTTGGAAAGTCTTACACTTCACTGAAATGTAGTACTACACTCTATAACACAGTTGAGAGACAATGTTCCCGAGCTGCCTCAGTTCATAACAGTGTGTAGGAAGTTGTTTGATAAAGTGGGCAAAGCTTATACTTGGACCAGAAGGCAGAATATAGGAAAGTACATGAAAACATGAATAATTCAGTGAAAATGACTGTAAACAGATGAGAACTTGTTTTAGAACAGCTGAAACAGATTCTTCAAGTCAGTTCTTAGTGTAGAAATGGTAGCTAAATCCGGAATATCCTTAATTCGAGTTAAGATCACATGAAACACTGTATGAATCCTATATTCTTTACTTAAAGGAGACTAGAGTGGTAAATGTGTGTTATACAAGGCAGAATACCATTGAACTAGAGAAAGAAACACGTTCGGCAGCTTTGGAAACCTTTACACTTCACTGAAATGTAGTACTACACTCTGTAACACAGTTGAGAGACAATGTTCCCGAGCTGCCTCAGTTCATAACAGTGTGTAGGAAGTTGTTTGATAAAGTGGGCAAAGCTTATACTTGGACCAGAAGGCAGAATATAGGAAACTACATGAAAACATGATTAATTCAGTGAAAATGACTGTAAACAGATGAGAACTTGTTTAGAACAGCTGAAAGAGATTCTCCAAGTCAGTTCTCAGTGTAGAAAAGGTAGCTAAGATCCGGGAAATCCTTAATTCGAGTTAACATCACATGAAACACTGTATGAATCCTATATTCTTTACTTAAAGAAGACTAGAGTGGTAAATGTGTGTTATACAAGGCAGAATACCATTGAAATAGAGAAAGAAACACGTTCAGCAGCTTTGGAAACCCTTACACTTCACTGAAATGCAGTACAACACTCTATAACACAGTTGAGAGACAATGTTCCCTAAATGCCTCAGTTCATAACAGTGTGTAGGAAGTTGTTTGATAAAGTGGGCAACGCTTATACTTGGACCAGAAGGCAGAATATAGGAAAGTACATGAAAACATAAATAATTAAGTGAAAATGACTGTAAACAGATGAGAACTTGTTTTAGAACAGCTGAAACAGATTCTTCAAGTCAGTTCTTAGTGTAGAAATGATAGCTAAATCCGGAAAATGCTTAATTCCAGTTAAGATCACATGAAACACTGTATGAATCCTATATTCTTTACTTAAAGGAGACTAGAGTGGTAAATGTGTGTTATACAAGGCAGAATACCAATGAAATGAGAAAGAAACATGTTCGGCAGCTTTGGAAAGTCTTACACTTCACTGAAATGTAGTACTACACTCTATAACACAGTTGAGAGACAATGTTCCCGAGCTGCCTCAGTTCATAACAGTGTGTAGGAAGTTGTTTGATAAAGTGGGCAAAGCTTATACTTGGACCAGAAGGCAGAATATAGGAAACTACATGAAAACATGATTAATTCAGTGAAAATGACTGTAAACAGATGAGAACTTGTTTAGAACAGCTGAAAGAGATTCTCCAAGTCAGTTCTCAGTGTAGAAAAGGTAGCTAAGATCCGGGAAATCCTTAATTCGAGTTAAGATCACATGAAACACTGTATGAATCCTATATTCTTTACTTAAAGGAGACTAGAGTGGTAAATGTGTGTTATACAAGGCAGAATACCATTGAAATAGAGAAAGAAACACGTTCGGCAGCTTTGGAAACCCTTACACTTCACCGAAATGCAGTACTACACTCTATAACACAGTTGAAAGACAATGTTCCCTAAATGCCTCAGTTCATAACAGTGTGTAGGAAGTTGTTTGATAAAGTGGGCAACGCTTATACTTGGACCAGAAGGCAGAATATAGGAAAGTACATGAAAAACATAAATAATTCAGTGAAAATGACTGTAAACAGATGAGAACTTGTTTTAGAACAGCTGAAACAGATTGTTCAAGTCAGTTCTTAGTGTAGAAATGATAGCTAAATCCGGAAAATCCTTAATTCCAGTTAAGATCACATGAAACACTGTATGAATCCTATATTCTTTACTTAAAGGAGACTAGAGTGGTAAATGTGTGTTATACAAGGCAGAATACCAATGAAATGAAAAAGAAACATGTTCGGCAGCTTTGGAAAGTCTTACACTTCACTGAAATGTAGTACTACACTCTATAACACAGTTGAGAGACAATGTTCCCGAGCTGCCTCAGTTCATAACAGTGTGTAGGAAGTTGTTTGATAAAGTGGGCAAAGCTTATACTTGGACCAGAAGGCAGAATATAGGAAACTACATGAAAACATGATTAATTCAGTGAAAATGACTGTAAACAGATGAGAACTTGTTTAGAACAGCTGAAAGAGATTCTCCAAGTCAGTTCTCAGTGTAGAAAAGGTAGCTAAGATCCGGGAAATCCTTAATTCGAGTTAAGATCACATGAAACACTGTATGAATCCTATATTCTTTACTTAAAGGAGACTAGAGTGGTAAATGTGTGTTATACAAGGCAGAATACCATTGAAATAGAGAAAGAAACACGTTCGGCAGCTTTGGAAACCCTTACACTTCACTGAAATGTAGTACTACACTCTATAACACAGTTGAGAGACAATGTTCCCTAGCTGACTCAGTTCATAACAGTGTGTCAGAAGTTGTTTGATAAAGTGGGCAAAGCTTATACTTGGGCCAGAAGGCAGAATATAGGAAACTACATGAAAACATGAATAATTCAGTGAAAATGACTGTAAACAGATGAGAACTTGTTTTAGAACAGCTGAAACAGATTCTCCAAGTCAGTTTTTAGTGTAGAAATGGTAGCTAAATCCGGAAAATCCTTAATTCCAGTTAAGATTACATGAAACATTGTATGAATCCTATATTCATTACTTAAAGGAGACTAGAGTGGTAAATGTGTGTTATACAAGGCAGAATAACATTGAAATAGAGACAGAAACACGTTCGGCACTTTTGGAAAGCCTTACACTTAACTGAAATGTAGTACTACACTCTATAACACAGTTGAGAGACAATGTTCCTGAGCTGCCTCAGTTCATAACAGTGTGTAGGAAGTTGTTTGATAAAGTGGGCAAAGCTTATACTTGGACCAGAAGGCAGAATATAGGAAACTACATGAAAACATGATTAATTCAGTGAAAATGACTGTAAACAGATGAGAACTTGTTTAGAACA
Source organism: Pipistrellus hanaki (assembly GCF_964339955.1). Lineage (NCBI taxonomy): Eukaryota > Metazoa > Chordata > Mammalia > Chiroptera > Vespertilionidae > Pipistrellus > Pipistrellus hanaki. Next base: position 6,068,373 of record NC_140511.1, read on the forward strand.
GCTGAAAGAGATTCTCCAAGTCAGTTCTCAGTGTAGAAAAGGTAGCTAAGATCCGGGAAATCCTTAATTCGAGTTAAGATCACATGAAACACTGTATGAATCCTATATTCTTTACTTAAAGGAGACTAGAGTGGTAAATGTGTGTTATACAAGGCAGAATACCATTGAAATAGAGAAAGAAACACGTTCGGCAGCTTTGGAAACCCTTACACTTCACCGAAATGCAGTACTACACTCTATAACACAGTTGAAATACAATGTTCCCTAAATGCCTCAGTTCATAACAGTGTGTAGGAAGTTGTTTGATAAAGTGGGCAACGCTTATACTTGGACCAGAAGGCAGAATATAGGGTAGTACATGAAAACATAAATAATTCAGTGAAAATGACTGTAAACAGATGAGAACTTGTTTTAGAACAGCTGAAACAGATTCTTCAAGTCAGTTCTTAGTGTAGAAATGATAGCTAAATCCGGAAAATCCTTAATTCCAGTTAAGATCACATGAAACACTGTATGAATCCTATATTCTTTACTTAAAGGAGACTAGAGTGGTAAATGTGTGTTATACAAGGCAGAATACCAATGAAATGAGAAAGAAACATGTTCGGCAGCTTTGGAAAGTCTTACACTTCACTGAAATGTAGTACTACACTCTATAACACAGTTGAGAGACAATGTTCCCGAGCTGCCTCAGTTCATAACAGTGTGTAGGAAGTTGTTTGATAAAGTGGGCAAAGCTTATACTTGGACCAGAAGGCAGAATATAGGAAACTACATGAAAACATGATTAATTCAGTGAAAATGACTGTAAACAGATGAGAACTTGTTTAGAACAGCTGAAAGAGATTCTCCAAGTCAGTTCTCAGTGTAGAAAAGGTAGCTAAGATCCGGGAAATCCTTAATTCGAGTTAAGATCACATGAAACACTGTATGAATCCTATATTCTTTACTTAAAGGAGACTAGAGTGGTAAATGTGTGTTATACAAGGCAGAATACCATTGAAATAGAGAAAGAAACACGTTCGGCAGCTTTGGAAAGCCTTACACTTCACTGAAATGTAGTACTACACTCTATAACACAGTTGAGAGACAATGTTCCCTAGCTGACTCAGTTCATAACAGTGTGTCAGAAGTTGTTTGATAAAGTGGGCAAAGCTTATACTTGGGCCAGAAGGCAGAATATAGGAAACTACATGAAAACATGAATAATTCAGTGAAAATGACTGTAAACAGATGAGAACTTGTTTTAGAACAGCTGAAACAGATTCTCCAAGTCAGTTTTTAGTGTAGAAATGGTAGCTAAATCCGGAAAATCCTTAATTCCAGTTAAGATTACATGAAACACTGTATGAATCCTATATTCATTACTTAAAGGAGACTAGAGTGGTAAATGTGTGTTATACAAGGCAGAATAACATTGAAATAGAGACAGAAACACGTTCGGCACTTTTGGAAAGCCTTACACTTAACTGAAATGTAGTACTACACTCTATAACACAGTTGAGAGACAATGTTCCTGAGCTGCCTCAGTTCATAACAGTGTGTAGGAAGTTGTTTGATAAAGTGGGCAAAGCTTATACTTGGACCAGAAGGCAGAATATAGGAAACTACATGAAAACATGATTAATTCAGTGAAAATGACTGTAAACAGATGAGAACTTGTTTAGAACAGCTGAAAGAGATTCTCCAAGTCAGTTCTCAGTGTAGAAAAGGTAGCTAAGATCCGGGAAATCCTTAATTCGAGTTAAGATCACATGAAACACTGTATGAATCCTATATTCTTTACTTAAAGGAGACTAGAGTGGTAAATGTGTGTTATACAAGGCAGAATACCATTGAAATAGAGAAAGAAACACGTTCGGCAGCTTTGGAAACCCTTACACTTCACTGAAATGCAGTACTACACTCTATAACACAGTTGAAAGACAATGTTCCCTAAATGCCTCAGTTCATAACAGTGTGTAGGAAGTTGTTTGATAAAGTGGGCAACGCTTATACTTGGACCAGAAGGCAGAATATAGGAAAGTACATGAAAACATAAATAATTCAGTGAAAATGACTGTAAACAGATGAGAACTTGTTTTAGAACAGCTGAAACAGATTCTTCACGTCAGTTTTTAGTGTAGAAATGGTAGCTAAATCCGGAAAATCCTTAATTCCAGTTAAGATTACATGAAACACTGTATGAATCCTATATTCATTACTTAAAGGAGACTAGAGTGGTAAATGTGTGTTATACAAGGCAGAATAACATTGAAATAGAGACAGAAACACGTTCGGCACTTTTGGAAAGCCTTACACTTAACTGAAATGTAGTACTACACTCTATAACACAGTTGAGAGACAATGTTCCTGAGCTGCCTCAGTTCATAACAGTGTGTAGGAAGTTGTTTGATAAAGTGGGCAAAGCTTATACTTGGACCAGAAGGCAGAATATAGGAAACTACATGAAAACATGATTAATTCAGTGAAAATGACTGTAAACAGATGAGAACTTGTTTAGAACAGCTGAAAGAGATTCTCCAAGTCAGTTCTCAGTGTAGAAAAGGTAGCTAAGATCCGGGAAATCCTTAATTCGAGTTAAGATCACATGAAACACTGTATGAATCCTATATTCTTTACTTAAAGGAGACTAGAATGGTAAATGTGTGTTATACAAGGCAGAATACCATTGAAATAGAGAAAGAAACACGTTCGGCATCTTTGGAAACCCGTACACTTCACTGAAATGTAGTACTACACTCTATAACACAGTTGAGAGACAATGTTCCCTAGCTGCCTCAGTTCATAACAGTGTGTAGGAAGTTGTTTGATAAAGTGGGCAAAGCTTATACTTGGACCAGAAGGCAGAATATAGGAAAGTACATGAAAACATGAATAATTCAGTGAAAATGACTGTAAACAGATGAGAACTTGTTTTAGAACAGCTGAAACAGATTCTTCAAGTCAGGTCTTAGTGTAGAAATGGTAGTTAAATCCGGAAAATCCTTAATTCCATTTAAGATCACATGAAACACTGTATGAATCCTATATTCTTTACTTAAAGGAGACTAGAGTGGTAAATGTGTGTTATACAAGGCAGAATACCATTGAAATAGAGAAAGAAACACGTTCGGCAGCTTTGGAAACCCTTACACTTCACCGAAATGCAGTACTACACTCTATAACACAGTTGAAATACAATGTTCCCTAAATGCCTCAGTTCATAACAGTGTGTAGGAAGTTGTTTGATAAAGTCGGCAACGCTTATACTTGGACCAGAAGGCAGAATATAGGGTAGTACATGAAAACATAAATAATTCAGTGAAAATGACTGTAAACAGATGAGAACTTGTTTTAGAACAGCTGAAACAGATTCTTCAAGTCAGTTCTTAGTGTAGAAATGATAGCTAAATCCGGAAAATCCTTAATTCCAGTTAAGATCACATGAAACACTGTATGAATCCTATATTCTTTACTTAAAGGAGACTAGAGTGGAAAATGTGTGTTATACAAGGCAGAATACCAATGAAATGAGAAAGAAACATGTTCGGCAGCTTTGGAAAGTCTTACACTTCACTGAAATGTAGTACTACACTCTATAACACAGTTGAGAGACAATGTTCCCGAGCTGCCTCAGTTCATAACAGTGTGTAGGAAGTTGTTTGATAAAGTGGGCAAAGCTTATACTTGGACCAGAAGGCAGAATATAGGAAACTACATGAAAACATGATTAATTCAGTGAAAATGACTGTAAACAGATGAGAACTTGTTTAGAACAGCTGAAAGAGATTCTCCAAGTCAGTTCTCAGTGTAGAAAAGGTAGCTAAGATCCGGGAAATCCTTAATTCGAGTTAAGATCACATGAAACACTGTATGAATCCTATATTCTTTACTTAAAGGAGACTAGAGTGGTAAATGTGTGTTATACAAGGCAGAATACCATTGAAATAGAGAAAGAAACACGTTCGGCAGCTTTGGAAACCCTTACACTTCACTGAAATGTAGTTCTACACTCTATAACACAGTTGAGAGACAATGTTCCCTAGCTGACTCAGTTCATAACAGTGTGTCAGAAGTTGTTTGATAAAGTGGGCAAAGCTTATACTTGGGCCAGAAGGCAGAATATAGGAAACTACATGAAAACATGAATAATTCAGTGAAAATGACTGTAAACAGATGAGAACTTGTTTTAGAACAGCTGAAACAGATTCTCCAAGTCAGTTTTTAGTGTAGAAATGGTAGCTAAATCCGGAAAATCCTTAATTCCAGTTAAGATTACATGAAACACTGTATGAATCCTATATTCATTACTTAAAGGAGACTAGAGTGGAAAATGTGTGTTATACAAGGCAGAATACCAATGAAATGAGAAAGAAACATGTTCGGCAGCTTTGGAAAGTCTTACACTTCACTGAAATGTAGTACTACACTCTATAACACAGTTGAGAGACAATGTTCCCGAGCTGCCTCAGTTCATAACAGTGTGTAGGAAGTTGTTTGATAAAGTGGGCAAAGCTTATACTTGGACCAGAAGGCAGAATATAGGAAACTACATGAAAACATGATTAATTCAGTGAAAATGACTGTAAACAGATGAGAACTTGTTTAGAACAGCTGAAAGAGATTCTCCAAGTCAGTTCTCAGTGTAGAAAAGGTAGCTAAGATCCGGGAAATCCTTAATTCGAGTTAAGATCACATGAAACACTGTATGAATCCTATATTCTTTACTTAAAGGAGACTAGAGTGGTAAATGTGTGTTATACAAGGCAGAATACCATTGAAATAGAGAAAGAAACACGTTCGGCAGCTTTGGAAACCCTTACACTTCACTGAAATGTAGTTCTACACTCTATAACACAGTTGAGAGACAATGTTCCCTAGCTGACTCAGTTCATAACAGTGTGTCAGAAGTTGTTTGATAAAGTGGGCAAAGCTTATACTTGGGCCAGAAGGCAGAATATAGGAAACTACATGAAAACATGAATAATTCAGTGAAAATGACTGTAAACAGATGAGAACTTGTTTTAGAACAGCTGAAACAGATTCTCCAAGTCAGTTTTTAGTGTAGAAATGGTAGCTAAATCCGGAAAATCCTTAATTCCAGTTAAGATTACATGAAACACTGTATGAATCCTATATTCATTACTTAAAGGAGACTAGAGTGGTAAATGTGTGTTATACAAGGCAGAATAACATTGAAATAGAGACAGAAACACGTTCGGCACTTTTGGAAAGCCTTACACTTAACTGAAATGTAGTACTACACTCTATAACACAGTTGAGAGACAATGTTCCTGAGCTGCCTCAGTTCATAACAGTGTGTAGGAAGTTGTTTGATAAAGTGGGCAAAGCTTATACTTGGACCAGAAGGCAGAATATAGGAAACTACATGAAAACATGATTAATTCAGTGAAAATGACTGTAAACAGATGAGAACTTGTTTAGAACAGCTGAAAGAGATTCTCCAAGTCAGTTCTCAGTGTAGAAAAGGTAGCTAAGATCCGGGAAATCCTTAATTCGAGTTAAGATCACATGAAACACTGTATGAATCCTATATTCTTTACTTAAAGGAGACTAGAGTGGTAAATGTGTGTTATACAAGGCAGAATACCATTGAAATAGAGAAAGAAACACGTTCGGCAGCTTTGGAAACCCTTACACTTCACTGAAATGCAGTACTACACTCTATAACACAGTTGAAAGACAATGTTCCCTAAATGCCTCAGTTCATAACAGTGTGTAGGAAGTTGTTTGATAAAGTGGGCAAAGCTTATACTTGGACCAGAAGGCAGAATATAGGAAACTACATGAAAACATGATTAATTCAGTGAAAATGACTGTAAACAGAAGAGAACTTGTTTAGAACAGCTGAAAGAGATTCTCCAAGTCAGTTCTCAGTGTAGAAAAGGTAGCTAAGATCCGGGAAATCCTTAATTCGAGTTAAGATCACATGAAACACTGTATGAATCCTATATTCTTTACTTAAAGGAGACTAGAGTGGTAAATGTGTGTTATACAAGGCAGAATACCATTGAAATAGAGAAAGAAACACGTTCGGCAGCTTTGGAAAGCCTTACACTTCACTGAAATGTAGTACTACACTCTATAACACAGTTGAGAGACAATGTTCCCTAGCTGCCTCAGTTCATAACAGTGTGTAGGAAGTTGTTTGATAAAGTGGGCAAAGCTTATACTTGGACCAGAAGGCAGAATATAGGAAAGTACATGAAAACATGAATAATTCAGTGAAAATGACTGTAAACAGATGAGAACTTGTTTTAGAACAGCTGAAACAGATTCTTCAAGTCAGGTCTTAGTGTAGAAATGGTAGCTAAATCCGGAAAATCCTTAATTCCAGTTAAGATCACATGAAACACTGTATGAATCCTATATTCTTTACTTAAAGGAGACTAGAGTGGTAAATGTGTGTTATACAAGGCAGAATACCATTGAAATAGAGAAAGAAACACGTTTGGCAGCTTTGGAAACCCTTATACTTCACTGAAATGCAGTACTACACTCTATAACACAGTTGAGAGACAATGTTCCCTAGCTGCCTCAGTTCATAACAGTGTGTAGGAAGTTGTTTGATAAAGTGGGCAAAGCTTAAACTTGGACCAGAAGGCAGAATATAGGAAAGTACATGAAAACATGAATAATTCAGTGAAAATGACTGTAAACAAATGAGAACTTGTTTTAGAACAGCTGAAACAGATTCTTCAAGTCAGTTCTTAATGTAGAAATTGTAGCTAAATCCGGAAAATCCTTAATTCCAGTTAAGATCACATGAAACACTGTATGAATCCTATATTCTTTACTTAAAGGAGACTAGAGTGGTAAATGTGTGTTATACAAGGCAGAATACCATTGAAATATAGAATGAAACACGTTTCTCACCTTTGGAAAGCCTTACACTTCACTGAAATGTAGTACTACACTCTATAACACAGTAGAGAGACAATATTCCCGAACTCCCTCAGTTCATAACAGTGTGTAGGAAGTTGTTTGATGAAGTGGGCAAAGCTTATACTTGGACCAGAAGACAGAATACAGGAAACTACATGAAAACATGATTAATTCAATGAAAATGACTGTAAACAGATGAGAACTTGTTTAGAACAGCTGCAAGAGATTCTCCAAGTCAGTTCTCAGTGTAGAAAAGGTAGCTAAGATCCGGGAAATCCTTAATTCGAGTTAAGATCACATGAAACACTGTATGAATCCTATATTCTTTACTTAAAGGAGACTAGAGTGGTAAATGTGTGTTATACAAGGCAGAATACCATTGAAATAGAGAAAGAAACACGTTCGGCAGCTTTGGAAACCCTTACACTTCACTGAAATGTAGTACTACACTCTATAACACAGTTGAGAGACAATGTTCCCTAGCTGCCTCAGTTCATAACAGTGTGTAGGAAGTTGTTTGATAAAGTGGGCAAAGCTTATACTTGGACCAGAAGGCAGAATATAGGAAACTACATGAAAACATGATTAATTCAGTGAAAATGACTGTAAACAGATGAGAACTTGTTTAGAACAGCTGAAAGAGATTCTCCAAGTCAGTTCTCAGTGTAGAAAAGGTAGCTAAGATCCGGGAAATCCTTAATTCGAGTTAAGATCACATGAAACACTGTATGAATCCTATATTCTTTACTTAAAGGAGACTAGAGTGGTAAATGTGTGTTATACAAGGCAGAATACCATTGAAATAGAGAAAGAAACACGTTCGGCATCTTTGGAAACCCGTACACTTCACTGAAATGTAGTACTACACTCTATAACACAGTTGAGAGACAATGTTCCCTAGCTGCCTCAGTTCATAACAGTGTGTAGGAAGTTGTTTGATAAAGTGGGCAAAGCTTATACTTGGACCAGAAGGCAGAATATAGGAAAGTACATGAAAACATGAATAATTCAGTGAAAATGACTGTAAACAGATGAGAACTTGTTTTAGAACAGCTGAAACAGATTCTTCAAGTCAGGTCTTAGTGTAGAAATGGTAGTTAAATCCGGAAAATCCTTAATTCCATTTAAGATCACATGAAACACTGTATGAATCCTATATTCTTTACTTAAAGGAGACTAGAGTGGTAAATGTGTGTTATACAAGGCAGAATACCATTGAAATAGAGAAAGAAACACGTTCGGCAGCTTTGGAAACCCTTACACTTCACCGAAATGCAGTACTACACTCTATAACACAGTTGAAATACAATGTTCCCTAAATGCCTCAGTTCATAACAGTGTGTAGGAAGTTGTTTGATAAAGTCGGCAACGCTTATACTTGGACCAGAAGGCAGAATATAGGAAAGTACATGAAAACATGAATAATTCAGTGAAAATGACTGTAAACAGATGAGAACTTGTTTTAGAACAGCTGAAACAGATTCTTCAAGTCAGTTCTTAGTGTAGAAATTGTAGCTAAATCCGGAAAATCCTTAATTCCAGTTAAGATCACATAATACAGTGTATGAATCCTATATTCTTTACTTAAAGGAGACTAGAGTGGTAAATGTGTGTTATACAAGGCAGAATACCATTGAAATAGAGAATGAAACACATTTCGCACCTTTGGAAAGCCTTACACTTCACTGAAATGTAGTACTACACTCTATAACACAGTAGAGAGACAATGTTCCCGAGCTGCCTCAGTTCATAACAGTGTGTAGGAAGTTGTTTGATGAAGTGGGCAAAGCTTATACTTGGACCAGAAGGCAGAATACAGGAAACTACATGAAAACATGATTAATTCAGTGAAAATGACTGTAAACAGATGAGAACTTGTTTAGAACAGCTGCAAGAGATTCTCCAAGTCAGTTCTCAGTGTAGAAAAGGTAGCTAAGATCCGGGAAATCCTTAATTCGAGTTAAGATCACATGAAACACTGTATAAATCCTATATTCTTTACTTAAAGGAGACTAGAGTGGTAAATGTGTGTTATACAAGACAGAATACCATTGAAATAGAGAAAGAAACACGTTCGGCAGCTTTGGAAACCCTTACACTTCACTGAAATGTAGTACTACACTCTATAACACAGTTGAGAGACAATGTTCCCTAGCTGCCTCAGTTCATAACAGTGTGTAGGATGGTGTTTGATAAAGTGGGCAAAGCTTATACTTGGGCCAGAAGGCAGAATATAGTAAAGTACATGAAAACATGAATAATTCAGTGAAAATGACTGTAAACAGATGAGAACTTGTTTTAGAACAGCTGAAAGATATTCTCCAAATCAGTTCTTAGTGTAGAAAAGGTAGCTAAGATAAGGGAAATCCTTAATTCGAGTTAAGATCACATGAAACACTGTATGAATCCTATATTCTTTACTTAAAGGAGACTAGAGTGGTAAATGTGTGTTATACAAGGCAGAATACCAATGAAATGAGAAAGAAACATGTTTGGCAGCTTTGGAAAGCCTTACACTTCACTGAAATGTAGTACTACACTCTATAACACAGTTGAGAGACAATGTTCCTGAGCTGCCTCAGTTCATAACAGTGTGTAGGAAGTTGTTTGATAAAGTGGGCAAAGCTTATACTTGGACCAGAAGGCAGAATATAGGAAACTACATGAAAACATGATTAATTCAGTGAAAATGACTGTAAACAGATGAGAACTTGTTTAGAACAGCTGAAAGAGATTCTCCAAGTCAGTTCTCAGTGTAGAAAAGGTAGCTAAGATCCGGGAAATCCTTAATTCGAGTTAAGATCACATGAAACACTGTATGAATCCTATATTCTTTACTTAAAGGAGACTAGAGTGGTAAATGTGTGTTATACAAGGCAGAATACCATTGAAATAGAGAAAGAAACATGTTCGGCAGCTTTGGAAACCCTTACACTTCACTGAAATGTAGTACTACACTCTATAACACAGTTGAGAGACAATGTTCCCTAGCTGCCTCAGTTCATAACAGTGTGTAGGAAGTTGTTTGATAAAGTGGGCAAAGCTTATACTTGGACCAGAAGGCAGAATATGGGAAAGTACATGAAAACATGAATAATTCAGTGAAAATGACTGTAAACAGATGAGAACTTGTTTTAGAACAGCTGAAAAAGATTCGTCAAGTCAGTTCTTATTGTAGAAATGGTAGCTAAATCGGAAAATCCTTAATTCCAGTTAAGATCACATGAAACACTGTATGAATCCTATATTCTTTACTTAAAGGAGACTAGAGTGGTAAATGTGTGTTATACAAGGCAGAATACCATTGAAATAGAGAATGAAACACGTTTCGCACCTTTGGAAAGCCTTACACTTCACTGAAATGTAGTACTGCACTCTATAACACAGTTGAGAGAAAATGTTCCCTAGCTGCCTCAGTTCATAACAGTGTGTAGGATGGTGTTTGATAAAGTGGGCAAAGCTTATACTTGGGCCAGAAGGCAGAATATAGGAAAGTACATGAAAACATGAATAATTCAGTGAAAATGACTGTAAACAGATGAGAACTTGTTTTAGAACAGCTGAAAGATATTCTCCAAATCAGTTCTTAGTGTAGAAAAGGTAGCTAAGATAAGGGAAATCCTTAATTCGAGTTAAGATCACATGAAACACTGTATGAATCCTATATTCTTTACTTAAAGGAGACTAGAGTGGTAAATGTGTGTTATACAAGGCAGAATACCAATGAAATGAGAAAGAAACATGTTCGGCAGCTTTGGAAAGCCTTACACTTCACTGAAATGTAGTACTACACTCTATAACACAGTTGAGAGACAATGTTCCCGAGCTGCCTCAGTTCATAACAGTGTGTAGGAAGTTGTTTGATAAAGTGGGCAAAGCTTATACTTGGACCAGAAGGCAGAATATGGGAGAGTACATGAAAACATGAATAATTCAGTGAAAATGACTGTAAACAGATGAGAACTTGTTTTAGAACAGCTGAAAAAGATTCGTCAAGTCAGTTCTTAGTGTAGAAATGGTAGCTAAATCGGAAAATCCTTAATTCCAGTTAAGATCACATGAAACACTGTATGAATCCTATATTCTTTACTTAAAGGAGACTAGACTGGTAAATGTGTGTTATACAAGGCAGAATACCATTGAAATAGAGAATGAAACACGTTTCGCACCTTTGGAAAGCCTTACACTTCACTGAAATGTAGTACTACACTCTATAACACAGTAGAGAGACAATGTTCCCGAGCTGCCTCAGTTCATAACAGTGTGTAGGAAGTTGTTTGATAAAGTGGGCAAAGCTTATACTTGGACCAGAAGGCAGAATACAGGAAACTACATGAAAACATGATTAATTCAGTGAAAATGACTGTAAACAGATGAGAACTTGTTTAGAACAGCTGCAAGAGATTCTCCAAGTCAGTTATCAGTGTAGAAAAGGTAGCTAAGATAAGGGAAATCCTTAATTCGAGTTAAGATCACATGAAACACTGTATGAATCCTATATTCTTTACTTAAGGGAGACTAGAGAGGTAAATGTGTGTTATACAAGGCAGAATACCATTGAACTAGAGAAAGAAACACGTTCGGCAGCTTTGGAAACCTTTACACTTCACTGAAATGTAGTACTACACTCTGTAACACAGTTGAGAGACAATGTTCCCTAGCTGCCTCAGTTCATAACAGTGTGTAGGAAGTTGTTTGATAAAGTGGGCAAAGCTTATACTTGGACCAGAAGGCAGAATATAGGAAAGTACATGAAAACATGAATAATTCAGTGAAAATGACTGTAAACAGATGAGAACTTGTTTTAGAACAGCTGAAACAGATTCTTCAAGTCAGTTCTTAGCGTAGAAATTGTAGCTAAATACGGAAAATCCTTAATTCCAGTTAAGATCACATGAAACACTGTATGAATCCTATATTCATTACTTAAAGGAGTCTAGAGTGGTAAATGTGTGTTATACAAGGCAGAATACCATTGAAATAGAGAAAGAAACACGTTCGGCAGCTTTGGAAACCCTTACACTTCACTGAAATGTAGTACTACACTCTATAACACAGTTGAGAGACAATGTTCCCTAGCTGCCTCAGTTCATAACAGTGTGTAGGAAGTTGTTTGATAAAGTGGGCAAAGCTTATACTTGGACCAGAAGGCAGAATATAGGAAAGTACATGAAAACATGAATAATTCAGTTAAAATGACTGTAAACAGATGAGAACTTGTTTTAGAACAGCTGAAACAGATTCTTCAAGTCAGTTCTTAGTTTAGAAATGGTAGCTAAATCTTGAAAATCCTTAATTCAAGTTAAGATCACATGAAACACTGTATGAATCCTATATTCTTTACTTAAAGGAGACTAGAGTGGTAAATGTGTGTTATACAAGGCAGAATACCATTGAAATAGAGAAAGAAACACGTTCGGCAGCTTTGGAAACCCTTACATTCACTGAAATGTAGTACTACACTCTATAACACAGTAGAGAGACAATGTTCCCGAGCTGCCTCAGTTCATAACAGTGTGTAGGAAGTTGTTTGATAAAGTGGGCAAAGCTTATACTTGGACCAGAAGGCAGAAAACAGGAAACTACATGAAAACATGATTAATTCAGTGAAAATGACTGTAAACAGATGAGAACTTGTTTAGAACAGCTGCAAGAGATTCTCCAAGTCAGTTCTCAGTGTAGAAAAGGTAGCTAAGATAAGGGAAATCCTTAATTCGAGTTAAGATCACATGAAACACTGTATGAATCCTATATTCTTTACTTAAGGGAGACTAGAGTGGTAAATGTGTGTTATACAAGGCAGAATACCATTGAACTAGAGAAAGAAACACATTCGGCAGCTTTGGAAACCTTTACACTTCACTGAAATGTAGTACTACACTCTGTAACACAGTTGAGAGACAATGTTACCGAGCTGCCTCAGTTCATAACAGTGTGTAGGAAGTTGTTTGATAAAGTGGGCAAAGCTTATACTTGGACCAGAAGGCAGAATATAGGAAAGTACATGAAAATATGAATAATTCAGTGAAAATGACTGTAAACAGATGAGAACTTGTTTTAGAACAGCTGAAACAGATTCTTCAAGTCAGTTCTTAGTGTAGAAATTGTAGCTAAATCCGGAAAATCCTTAATTCCAGTTTAGATCACAGGAAACACTGTATGAATCCTATATTCTTTACTTAAAGGAGATTAGAGTGGTAAATGTGTGTTATACAAGGCAGAATACCATTGAAATAGAGAAAGAAACACGTTCGGCAGCTTTGGAAACCCTTACATTCACTGAAATGTTGTACTACACTCTATAACACAGTTGAGAGACAATGTTCCCAGCTGCCTCAGTTCATAACAGTGTGTAGGAAGTTGTTTGATAAAGTGGGCAAAGCTTATACTTGGACCAGAAGGCAGAATATAGGAAAGTACATGAAAACATGAATAATTCAGTGAAAATGACTGTAAACAGATGAGAACTTGTTTTAGAACAGCTGAAACAGATTCTTCAAGTCAGTTCTTAGTGTAGAAATGGTAGCTAAATCCGGAAAATCCTTAATTCCAGTTAAGATCACATGAAACACTGTATGAATCCTATATTCTTTACTTAAAGGAGACTAGAGTGGTAAATGTGTGTTATGCAAGGCAGAATACCATTGAAATAGAGAATGAAACACGTTTCGCACCTTTGGAAAGCCTTACACTTCACTGAAATGTAGTACTACACTCTATAACACAGTAGAGAGACAATGTTCCCGAGCTGCCTCAGTTCATAACAGTGTGTAGGAAGTTGTTTGATAAAGTGGGCAAAGCTTATACTTGGACCAGAAGGCAGAATATAGGAAACTACATGAAAACATGATTAATTCAGTGAAAATGACTGTAAACAGATGAGAACTTGTTTAGAACAGCTGAAAGAGATTCTCCAAGTCAGTTTTCAGTGTAGAAAAGGTAGCTAAGATCTGGGAAATCCTTAATTCGAGTTAAGATCACATGAAACACTGTATGAATCCTATATTCTTTACTTAAAGGAGACTAGAGTGGTAAATGTGTGTTATACAAGGCAGAATACCATTGAAATAGAGAAAGAAACAAGTTCGGCAGCTTTGGAAACCCTTACACTTCACTGAAATGCAGTACTACACTCTATAACACAGTTGAAAGACAATGTTCCCGAGCTGCCTCAGTTCATAACAGTGTGTAGAAAGTTGTTTGATAAAGTGGGCAAAGCTTATACTTGGACCAGAAGGCAGAATATAGGAAAGTACATGAAAACATGAATAATTCAGTGAAAATGACTGTAAACAGATGAGAACTTGTTTTAGAACAGCTGAAAAAGATTCTTCAAGTCAGTTCTTAGTGTAGAAATTGTAGCTAAATCCGGAAAATCCTTAATTCCAGTTAAGATCACATGAAACACTGTATGAATCCTATATTCTTTACTTAAAGGAGACTAGAGTGGTAAATGTGTGTTATACAAGGCATAATACCATTGAAATAGAGAATGAAACACGTTTCGCACCTTTGGAAAGCCCTACACTTCACTGAAATGTAGTACTACACTCTATAACACAGTAGAGAGACAATGTTCCCGAGCTGCCTCAGTTCATAACAGTGTGTAGGAAGTTGTTTGATAAAGTGGGCAAAGCTTATACTTGGACCAGAAGGCAGAATATAGGAAACTGCATGAAAACATGATTAATTCAGTGAAAATGACTGTAAATAGATGAGAAATTGTTTAGAACAGCTGAAAGAGATTCTCCAAGTCAGTTCTCAGTGTAGAAAAGGTAGCTAAGATAAGGGAAATCCTTAATTCCAGTTAAGATCACATGAAACACTGTATGAATCCTATATTCTTTACTTAAAGGAGACTAGAGTGGTAAATGTGTGTTATACAAGGCAGAATACCAATGAAATGAGAAAGAAACATGTTCTCCAGCTTTGGAAAGCCTTACACTTCACTGAAATGTAGTACTACACTCTATAACACAGTTGAGAGACAATGTTCCTGAGCTGCCTCAGTTCATAACAGTGTGTAGGAAGTTGTTTGATAAAGTGGGCAAAGCTTATACTTGGACCAGAAGGCAGAATATAGGAAACTACATGAAAACATGATTAATTCAGGGAAAATGACTGTAAACAGATGAGAACTTGTTTAGAACAGCTGAAAGAATTTCTCCAAGTCAGTTCTCAGTGTAGAAAAGGTAGCTAAGATCCGGGAAATCCTTAATTCGAGTTAAGATCACATGAAACACTGTATGAATCCTATATTCTTTACTTAAAGGAGATTAGAGTGGTAAATGTGTGTTATACAAGGCAGAATACCATTGAAATAGAGAAAGAAACATGTTCGGCAGCTTTGGAAACCCTTACACTTCACTGAAATGTAGTACTACACTCTATAACACAGTTGAGAGACAATGTTCCCTAGCTGCCTCAGTTCATAACAGTGTGTAGGAAGTTGTTTGATAAAGTGGGCAAAGCTTATACTTGGACCAGAAGGCAGAATATAGGAAAGTACATGAAAACATGAATAATTCAGTGAAAATGACTGTAAACAGATGAGAACTTGTTTTAGAACAGCTGAAACAGATTCTTCAAGTCAGTTCTTAGTGTAGAAATGGTAGCTAAATCCGGAAAATCCTTAATTCCAGTTAAGATCCCATGAAACACTGTATGAATCCTAAATTCTTTACTTAAAGGAGACTAGAGTGGTAAATGTGTGTTATACAAGGCAGAATACCATTGAAATAGAGAATGAAACACGTTTCGCACCTTTGGAAAGCCTTACACTTCACTGAAATGTAGTACTACACTCTATAACACAGTAGAGAGACAATGTTCCCGAGCTGCCTCAGTTCATAACAGTGTGTAGGAAGTTGTTTGATAAAGTGGGCAAAGCTTATACATGGACCAGAAGGCAGAATACAGGAAACTACATGAAAACATGATTAATTCAGTGAAAATGACTGTAAACAGATGAGAACTTGTTTAGAACAGCTGCAAGAGATTCTCCAAGTCAGTTCTCAGTGTAGAAAAGGTAGCTAAGATCCGGGAAATCCTTAATTCGAGTTAAGATCACATGAAACACTGTATGAATCCTATATTCTTTACTTAAAGGAGACTAGAGTGGTAAATGTGTGTTATACAAGGCAGAATACCATTGCAATAGAGAAAGAAACACGTTCGGCAGCTTTGGAAAGCCTTACACTTCACTGAAATGTAGTACTACACTCTTTAACACAGTTGAGAGACAATGTTCCTGAGCTGCCTCAGTTCATAACAGTGTGTAGGAAGTTGTTTGATAAAGTGGGCAAAGCTTATACTTGGACCAGAAGGCAGAATATAGGAAACTACATGAAAACATGATTAATTCAGTGAAAATGACTGTAAATAGATGAGAACTTGTTTAGAACAGCTGAAAGAGATTCTCCAAGTCAGTTCTCAGTGTAGAAAAGGTAGCTAAGATAAGGGAAATCCTTAATTCCAGTTAAGATCACATGAAACACTGTATGAATCCTATATTCTTTACTTAAAGGAGACTAGAGTGGTAAATGTGTGTTATACAAGGCAGAATACCAATGAAATGAGAAAGAAACATGTTCTCCAGCTTTGGAAAGCCTTACACTTCACTGAAATGTAGTACTACACTCTATAACACAGTTGAGAGACAATGTTCCTGAGCTGCCTCAGTTCATAACAGTGTGTAGGAAGTTGTTTGATAAAGTGGGCAAAGCTTATACTTGGACCAGAAGGCAGAATATAGGAAACTACATGAAAACATGATTAATTCAGTGAAAATGACTGTAAACAGATGAGAACTTGTTTAGAACAGCTGAAAGAGATTCTCCAAGTCAGTTCTCAGTGTAGAAAAGGTAGCTAAGATCCGGGAAATCCTTAATTCGAGTTAAGATCACATGAAACACTGTATGAATCCTATATTCTTTACTTAAAGGAGACTAGAGTGGTAAATGTGTGTTATACAAGGCAGAATACCATTGAACTAGAGAAAAAAACACGTTCGGCAGCTTTGGAAACCTTTACACTTCACTGAAATGTAGTACTAAACTCTGTAACACAGTTGAGAGACAATGTTCCCGAGCTGCCTCAGTTCATAACAGTGTGTAGGAAGTTGTTTGATAAAGTGGGCAAAGCTTATACTTGGACCAGAAGGCAGAATATAGGAAACTACATGAAAACATGATTAATTCAGTGAAAATGACTGTAAACAGATGAGAACTTGTTTAGAACAGCTGAAAGAGATTCTCCAAGTCAGTTCTCAGTGTTGAAAAGGTAGCTAAGATCCGGGAAATCCTTAATTCGAGTTAAGATCACATGAAACACTGTATGAATCCTATATTCTTTACTTAAAGGAGACTAGAGTGGTAAATGTGTGTTATACAAGGCAGAATACCATTGAAATAGAGAAAGAAACACGTTCGGCAGCTTTGGAAACCCTTACACTTCACTGAAATGCAGTACTACACTCTATAACACAGTTGAGAGACAATGTTCCCTAGCTGCCTCAGTTCATAACAGTGTGTAGGAAGTTGTTTGATAAAGTGGGCAAAGCTTATACTTGGACCAGAAGGCAGAATATAGGAAAGTACATGAAAACATGATTAATTCAGTGAAAATGACTGTAAACAGATGAGAACTTGTTTAGAACAGCTGAAAGAGATTCTCCAAGTCAGTTCTCAGTGTAGAAAAGGTAGCTAAGATCCGGGAAATCCTTAATTCGAGTTAAGATCACATGAAACACTGTATGAATCCTATATTCTTTACTTAAAGGAGACTAGAGTGGTAAATGTGTGTTATACAAGGCAGAATACCATTGCAATAGAGAAAGAAACACGTTCGGCAGCTTTGGAAAGCCTTACACTTCACTGAAATGTAGTACTACACTCTATAACACAGGTGAGAGACAATGTTCCTGAGCTGCCTCAGTTCATAACATTGTGTAGGAAGTTGTTTGATAAAGTGGGCAAAGCTTATACTTGGACCAGAAGGCAGAATATAGGAAACTACATGAAAACATGATTAATTCAGTGAAAATGACTGTAAATAGATGAGAACTTGTTTAGAACAGCTGAAAGAGATTCTCCAAGTCAGTTCTCAGTGTAGAAAAGGTAGCTAAGATCCGGGAAATCCTTAATTCGAGTTAAGATCACATGAAACACTGTATGAATCCTATATTCTTTACTTAAAGGAGACTAGAGTGGTAAATGTGTGTTATACAAGGCAGAATACCATTGAAATAGAGAAAGAAACATGTTCGGCAGCTTTGGAAACCCTTACACTTCACTGAAATGTAGTACTACAATCTATAACACAGTTGAGAGACAATGTTCCCTAGCTGCCTCAGTTCATAACAGTGTGTAGGAAGTTTTTTGATAAAGTGGGCAAAGCTTATACTTGGACCAGAAGGCAGAATATAGGAAAGTACATGAAAACATGAATAATTCAGTGAAAATGACTGTAAACAGATGAGAACTTGTTTTAGAACAGCTGAAACAGATTCTTCAAGTCAGTTCTTAGTGTAGAAATGGTAGCTAAATCCGGAAAATCCTTAATTCCAGTTAAGATCACATGAAACACTGTATGAATCCTAAATTCTTTACTTAAAGGAGACTAGAGTGGTAAATGTGTGTTATACAAGGCAGAATACCATTGAAATAGAGAATGAAACACGTTTCGCACCTTTGGAAAGCCTTACACTTCACTGAAATGTAGTACTACACTCTATAACACAGTAGAGAGACAATGTTCCCGAGCTGCCTCAGTTCATAACAGTGTGTAGGAAGTTGTTTGATAAAGTGGGCAAAGCTTATACTTGGACCAGAAGGCAGAATACAGGAAACTACATGAAAACATGATTAATTCAGTGAAAATGACTGTAAACAGATGAGAACTTGTTTAGAACAGCTGCAAGAGATTCTCCAAGTCAGTTCTCAGTGTAGAAAAGGTAGCTAAGATAAGGGAAATCCTTAATTCCAGTTAAGATCACATGAAACACTGTATGAAACCTATATTCTTTACTTAAAGGAGACTACAGTGGTAAATGTGTGTTATACAAGGCAGAATACCATTGAACTAGAGAAAAAAACACGTTCGGCAGATTTGGAAAACTTTACACTTCACTGAAATGTAGTACTACACTCTGTAACACAGTTGAGAGACAATGTTCCCGAGCTGCCTCAGTTCATAACAGTGTGTAGGAAGTTGTTTGATAAAGTGGGCAAAGCTTATACTTGGACCAGAAGGCAGAATATAGGAAACTACATGAAAACATGATTAATTCAGTGAAAATGACTGTAAACAGATGAGAACTTGTTTAGAACAGCTGAAACAGATTCTTCAAGTCAGTTCTTAGTGTAGAAATGGTAGCTAAATCTTGAAAATCCTTAATTCCAGTTAAGATCACATGAAACACTGTATGAATCCTATATTCTTTACTTAAAGGAGACTAGAGTGGTAAATGTGTGTTATACAAGGCAGAATACCAATGAAATGAGAAAGAAACATGTTCGGTAGCTTTGGAAAGCCTTACACTTCACTGAAATGTAGTACTACACTCTATAACACAGTTGAGAGACAATGTTCCCGAGCTGCCTCAGTTCATAACAGTGTGTAGGAAGTTGTTTGATGAAGTGGGCAAAGCTTATACTTGGACCAGAAGGCAGAATACAGGAAACTACATGAAAACATGATTAATTCAGTGAAAATGACTGTAAACAGATGAGAACTTGTTTAGAACAGCTGCAAGAGATTCTCCAAGTCAGTTCTCAGTGTAGAAAAGGTAGCTAAGATAAGGGAAATCCTTAATTCCAGTTAAGATCACATGAAACACTGTATGAAACCTATATTCTTTACTTAAAGGAGACTACAGTGGTAAATGTGTGTTATACAAGGCAGAATACCATTGAACTAGAGAAAAAAACACGTTCGGCAGATTTGGAAAACTTTACACTTCACTGAAATGTAGTACTACACTCTGTAACACAGTTGAGAGACAATGTTCCCGAGCTGCCTCAGTTCATAACAGTGTGTAGGAAGTTGTTTGATAAAGTGGGCAAAGCTTATACTTGGACCAGAAGGCAGAATATAGGAAACTACATGAAAACATGATTAATTCAGTGAAAATGACTGTAAACAGATGAGAACTTGTTTAGAACAGCTGAAACAGATTCTTCAAGTCAGTTCTTAGTGTAGAAATGGTAGCTAAATCTTGAAAATCCTTAATTCCAGTTAAGATCACATGAAACACTGTATGAATCCTATATTCTTTACTTAAAGGAGACTAGAGTGGTAAATGTGTGTTATACAAGGCAGAATACCAATGAAATGAGAAAGAAACATGTTCGGTAGCTTTGGAAAGCCTTACACTTCACTGAAATGTAGTACTACACTCTATAACACAGTTGAGAGACAATGTTCCCGAGCTGCCTCAGTTCATAACAGTGTGTAGGAAGTTGTTTGATGAAGTGGGCAAAGCTTATACTTGGACCAGAAGGCAGAATACAGGAAACTACATGAAAACATGATTAATTCAGTGAAAATGACTGTAAACAGATGAGAACTTGTTTAGAACAGCTGCAAGAGATTCTCCAAGTCAGTTCTCAGTGTAGAAAAGGTAGCTAAGATCCGGGAAATCCTTAATTCGAGTTAAGATCACATGAAACACTGTATGAATCCTATATTCTTTACTTAAAGGAGACTAGAGTGGTAAATGTGTGTTATACAAGGCAGAATACCATTGAAATAGAGAAAGAAACACGTTCCGCAGCTTTGGAAACCCTTATATTCACTGAAATGTAGTACTACACTCTACAACACAGTTGAGAGACAATGTTCCCTAGCTGCCTCAGTTCATAACAGTGTGTAGGAAGTTGTTTGATAAAGTGGGCAAAGCTTATACTTGGACCAGAAGGCAGAATACAGGAAACTACATGAAAACATGATTAATTCAGTGAAAATGACTGTAAATAGATGAGAACTTGTTTAGAACAGCTGAAACAGATTCTTCAAGTCAGTTCTTAGTGTAGAAATGGTAGCTAAATCTTGAAAATCCTTAATTCCAGTTAAGATCACATGAAACACTGTATGAATCCTATATTCTTTACTTAAAGGAGACTAGAGTGGTAAATGTGTGTTATACAAGGCAGAATACCAATGAAATGAGAAAGAAACATGTTCGGCAGCTTTGGAAAGCCTTACACTTCACTGAAATGTAGTACTACACTCTATAACACAGTTGAGAGACAATGTTCCCGAGCTGCCTCAGTTCATAACAGTGTGTAGGAAGTTGTTTGATAAAGTGGGCAAAGCTTATACTTGGACCAGAAGGCAGAATATAGGAAACTACATGAAAACATGATTAATTCAGTGAAAATGACTGTCAACAGATGAGAACTTGTTTAGAACAGCTGAAAGAGATTCTCCAAGTCAGTTCTCAGTGTAGAAAAGGTAGCTAAGATCCGGGAAATCCTTAATTCGAGTTAAGATCACATGAAACACTGTATGAATCCTATATTAATTACTTAAAGGAGACTAGAGTGGTAAATGTGTGTTATACAAAGCAGAATACCATTGAAATAGAGAAAGAAACACGTTTCGCACCTTTGGAAAGCCATACACTTCACTGAAATGTAGTACTACACTCTATAACACAGTTGAGAGACAATGTTCCTGAGCTGCCTCAGTTCATAACAGTGTGTAGGAAGTTGTTTGATAAAGTGGGCAAAGCTTATACTTGGACCAGAAGGCAGAATATAGGAAACTACATGAAAACATGATTAATTCAGTGAAAATGACTGTAAACAGATGAGAACTTGTTTAGAACAGCTGAAAGAGATTCTCCAAGTCAGTTCTCAGTGTAGAAAACGTAGCTAAGATCCGGGAAATCCTTAATTCGAGTTAAGATCACATGAAACACTGTATGAATCCTATATTCTTTACTTAAAGGAGACTAGAGTGGTAAATGTGTGTTATACAAGGCAGAATACCATTGAAATAGAGAAAGAAACACGTTCGGCAGCTTTGGAAACCCTTACACTTCACTGAAATGTAGTACTACACTCTATAACACAGTTGAGAGACAATGTTCCCGAGCTGCCTAAGTTCATAACAGTGTGTAGGAAGTTGTTTGATAAAGTGGGCAACGCTTATACTTGGACCAGAAGGCAGAATATAGGAAAGTACATGAAAACATGAATAATTCAGTGAAAATGACTGTAAACAGATGAGAACTTGTTTTAGAACAGCTGAAACAGATTCTTCAAGTCAGTTCTTACTGTAGAAATGGTAGCTAAATCCGGAAAATCCTTAATTCCAGTTAAGATCACATGAAACACTGTATGAATCCTATATTCTTTACTTAAAGGAGACTAGAGTGGTAAATGTGTGTTATACAAGGCAGAATACCATTGAAATAGAGAAAGAAACACGTTCGGCAGCTTTGGAAACCCTTACACTTCACTGAAATGCAGTACTACACTCTATAACACAGTTGAGAGACAATGTTCCCTAGCTGCCTCAGTTCATAACAGTGTGTAGGAAGTTGTTTGATAAAGTGGGCAAAGCTTATACTTGAACCAGAAGGCAGAATATAGGAAAGTACATGAAAACATGAATAATTCAGTGAAAATGACTGTAAACAGATGAGAACTTGTTTAGAACAGCTGAAACAGATTCTTCAAGTCAGTTCTTAGTGTAGAAATGGTAGCTAAATCTTGAAAATCCTTAATTCCAGTTAAGATCACATGAAACACTGTATGAATCCTATATTCTTTACTTAAAGGAGACTAGAGTGGTAAATGTGTGTTATACAAGGCAGAATACCATTGAAATAGAGAAAGAAACACGTTCGGCAGCTTTGGAAACCCTTACACTTCACTGAAATGCAGTACTACACTCTATAACACAGTTGAGAGACAATGTTCCCTAGCTGCCTCAGTTCATAACAGTGTGTAGGAAGTTGTTTGATAAAGTGGGCAAAGCTTATACTTGGACCAGAAGGCAGAATATAGGAAAGTACATGAAAACATGAATAATTCAGTGAAAATGACTGTAAACAGATGAGAACTTGTTTTAGAACAGCTGAAACAGATTCTTCAAGTCAGTTCTTAGTGTAGAAATTGTAGCTAAATCCGGAAAATCCTTAATTCCTGTTAAGATCACATGAAACACTGTATGAATCCTATATTCTTTACTTAAAGGAGACTAGAGTGGTAAATGTGTGTTATACAAGGCAGAATACCATTGAAATAGAGAATGAAACACGTTTCGCACCTTTGGAAAGCCTTACACTTCACTGAAATGTAGTACTACACTCTATAACACAGTAGAGAGACAATGTTCCCGAGCTGCCTCAGTTCATAACAGTGTGTAGGAAGTTGTTTGATGAAGTGGGCAAAGCTTATACTTGGGCCAGAAGGCAGAATATAGGAAAGTACATGAAAACATGAATAATTCAGTGAAAATGACTGTAAACACATGAGAACTTGTTTAGAACTGCTGAAAGAGAATCTCCAAGTCAGTTCTTAGTGTAGAAAAGGTAGCTAAGATAAGGGAAATCCTTAATTCTAGTTAAGATAACATCAAAAACAGTATGAATCCTATAATCATTACTTAAAGGAGACTAGAGCGGTAAACGTGTGTTATACAAGGCAGAATACCATTGAACTAGAGAAAGAAACACGTTCGGCAGCTTTGGAAACCCTTACACTTCACTGAAATGTAGTACTACACTCTATAACACAGTTGAGAGACAATGTTCCCTACTTGCCTCAGTTCATAACAGTGTGTAGGAAGTTGTTTGATAAAGTGGGCAAAGCTTATACTTGGGCCAGAAAGCAGAATATAGGAAACTACATGAAAACATGAATAATTCAGTGAAAATGACTGTAAACAGATGAGAACTTGTTTAGAACTGCTGAAAGAGAACTTCCAAGTCAGTTCTTAGTGTAGAAAAGGTAGCTAAGATCCGGGAAATCCTTAATTCGAGTTAAGCTCACAAGAAACACTGTATGAATCCTATATTCTTTACTTAAAGGAGACTAGAGTGGTAAATGTGTGTTATACAATGCAGAATACCATTGAAATAGAGAAAGAAACACGTTCGGCAGCTTTGGAAACGCTTACACTTCACTGAAATGCAGTACTATACTCTATAACACAGTTGAGAGACAATGTTCCCTAGCTGCCTCAGTTCATAACAGTGTGTAGGAAGTTGTTTGATAAAGTGGGCAAAGCTTATACTTGGACCAGAAGGCAGAATATAGGAAAGTAAATGAAAACATGAATAATTCAGTGAAAATGACTGTAAACAGATGAGAACTTGTTTCAGAACAGCTGAAACAGATTCTTCAAGTCAGTTCTTAGTGAAGAAATTGTAGCTAAATCCGGAAAATCCTTAATTCCAATTAAGATCACATGAAACACTGTATGAATCCTATATTCTTTACTTAAAGGAGACTAGAGTGGTAAATGTGTGTTATACAAGGCAGAATACCATTGAAATAGTGAATGAAACACGTTTCGCACCTTTGGAAAGCCTTACACTTCACTGAAATGTAGTACTACACTCTATAACACAGTTGAGAGACAATGTTCCCTAGCTGCCTCAGTTCATAACAGTGTGTAGGAAGTTGTTTGATAAAGTGGGCAAAGCTTATACTTGGGCCAGAAGGCAGAATATAGGAAAGTACATGAAAACATGAATAATTCAGTGAAAATGACTGTAAACACATGAGAACTTGTTTAGAACTGCTGAAAGAGAATTTCCAAGTCAGTTCTTTGTGTAGAAAAGGTAGCTAAGATAAGGGAAATCCTTAATTCTAGTTAAGATAACATCAAAAACGGTATGAATCCTATATTCATTACTTAAAGGAGACTAGAGTGGTAAACGTGTGTTATACAAGGCAGAATACCATTGAACTAGAGAAAGAAACACGTTCGGCAGCTTTGGAAAGCCTTACACTTCACTGAAATGCAGTACTACACTCTATAACACAGTTGAGAGACAATGTTCCCTAGCTGCCTCAGTTCATAACAGTGTGTAGGAAGTTGTTTGATAAAGTGGGCAAAGCTTATACTTGGACCAGAAGGCAGAATATAGGAAAGTACATGAAAACATGAATAATTCAGTGAAAATGACTGTAAACAGATGAGAACTAGTTTTAGAACAGCTGAAACAGATTCTTCAAGTCAGTTCTTAGTGTAGAAATTGTAGCTAAATCCGGAAAATCCTTAATTCCAGTTAAGATCACATGAAACACTGTATGAATCCTATATTCTTTACTTAAAGGAGACTAGAGTGGTAAATGTGTGTTATACAAGGCAGAATACCATTGAAATAGAGAATGAAACACGTTTCGCACCTTTGGAAAGCCTTACACTTCACTGAAATGTAGTACTACACTCTATAACACAGTAGAGAGACAATGTTCCCGAGCTGCCTCAGTTCATAACAGTGTGTAGGAAGTTGTTTGATGAAGTGGGCAAAGCTTATACTTGGACCAGAAGGCAGAATACAGGAAACTACATGAAAACATGATTAATTCAGTGAAAATGACTGTAAACAGATGAGAACTTGTTTAGAACAGCTGCAAGAGATTCTCCAAGTCAGTTCTCAGTGTAGAAAAGGTGGCTAAGATCCGGGAAATCCTTAATTCGAGTTAAGATCACATGAAACACTGTATGAATCCTATATTCTTTACTTAAAGGAGACTAGAGTAGTAAATGTGTGTTATACAAGGCAGTATACCATTGAAATAGAGAAAGAAACACGTTCGGCAGCTTTGGACACCCTTACACTTCACTGAAATGTAGTACTACACTCTATAACACAGTTGAGAGACAATGTTCCCTAGCTGCCTCAGTTCATAACAGTGTGTAGGAAGTTGTTTGATAAAGTGGGCAAAGCTTATACTTGGACCAGAAGGCAGAATATAGGAAAGTACATGAAAACATGAATAATTCAGTGAAAATGACTGTAAACAGATGAGAACTTGTTTTAGAACAGCTGAAACAGATTCTCCAAGTCAGTTCTTAGTGTAGAAATGGTAGCTAAATCCGGAAAATCCTTAATTCCAGTTTAGATCACATGAAACACTGTATGAATCCTATATTCTTTACTTAAAGGAGACTAGAGTGGTAAATGTGTGTTATGCAAGGCCGAATACCATTGAAATAGAGAAAGAAACACGTTCGGCAGCTTTGGAAAGCCTTACACTTCACTGAAATGTAGTACTGCACTCTATAACACAGTTGAGATACAATGTTCCCTAGCTGCCTCAGTTCATAACAGTGTGTAGGAAGGTGTTTGATAAAGTGGGCAAAGCTTATACTTGGGCCAGAAGGCAGAATATAGGAAACTACATGAAAACATGAATAATTCAGTGAAAATGACTGTAAACAGATGAGAACTAGTTTAGAACAGCTGAAAGAGAATCTCCAAGTCAGTTCTTAGGGTAGAAAAGGTAGCTAAGATAAGGGAAATTCTTAATTCTTGTTAAGATAACAGCAAAAACTGTATGAATCCTATATTCATTACTTAAAGGAGACTAGAGTGGTAAATGTGTGTTATACAAGGCAGAATACCATTGAACTAGAGAAAGAAACACGTTCGGCAGCTTTGGAAAGCCTTACACTTCACTGAAATGTAGTACTACACTCTATAACACAGTTGAGAGACAATGTTCCCTACTTGCCTCAGTTCATAACAGTGTGTAGGAAGTTGTTTGATAAAGTGGGCAAAGCTTATACTTGGGCCAGAAAGCAGAATATAGGAAACTACATGAAAACATGAATAGTTCAGTGAAAATGACTGTAAACAGATGAGAACTTGTTTTAGAACAGCTGAAACAGATTCTCCAAGTCAGTTCTTAGTGTAGAAATGGTAGCTAAGTCCGGAAAATCCTTAATTCGAGTTAAGATCACATGAAACACTGTATGAATCCTATATTCTTTGCTTAAAGGAGACTAGAGTGGTAAATGTGTGTTATACAAGGCAGAATACCATTGAAATAGAGAAACAAACACGTTCGGCAGCTTTGGAAAGCCTTACACTTCACTGAAATGTAGTACTACACTCTATAACACAGTTGAGAGACAATATTCCCGAGCTGCCTCAGTTCATAACAGTGTGTAGGAAGTTGTTTGATACAGTGGTCAAAGCTTATACTTGGGCCAGAAGGCAGAATATAGGAAAGTACATGAAAACATGGATAATTCAGAGAAAATGACTGTAAACAGATGAGAGCTTGCTTAGAACAGCTGAAAGAGATTCTCCAAGTCAGTTCTTAGTGTAGGAAAGGTAGCTAAGATCCGGGAAATCCTTAATTCGAGTTAAGATCAAATGAAACACTGTATGAATCCTATATTCTTTACTTAAAGGAGACTAGAGTGGTAAATGTGTGTTTTACAAGGCAGAATACCATTGAAATAGAG
Source organism: Pipistrellus hanaki (assembly GCF_964339955.1). Classification (NCBI taxonomy): domain Eukaryota; kingdom Metazoa; phylum Chordata; class Mammalia; order Chiroptera; family Vespertilionidae; genus Pipistrellus; species Pipistrellus hanaki. The sequence continues at coordinate 6,095,700 of NC_140511.1, forward strand.
AAAGAAACACGTTCGGCAGCTTTGGAAAGCCTTACACTTCACTGAAATGTAGTACTACACTCTATAACACAGTTGAGAGAAAAAGTTCCCGAGCTGCCTCAGTTCATAACAGTGTGTAGGAAGTTGTTTGATAAAGTGGGCAAAGCTTATACTTGGACCAGAAGGCAGAATATAGGAAAGTACATGAAAACATGAATAATTCAGTGAAAATGACTGTAAACAGATGAGAACTTGTTGTAGAACAGCTGAAAGAGATTCTCCAAGTCAGTTCTCAGTGTAGAAAAGGTAGCTAAGATCCGGGAAATCCTTAATTCGAGTTAAGATCACATGAAACACTGTATGAATCCTATATTCTTTGCTTAAAGGAGACTAGAGTGGTAAATGTGTGTTATACAAGGCAGAATACCATTGAAATAGAGAAAGAAACACGTTCGGCAGCTTTGGAAAGCCTTACACTTCACTGAAATGTAGTACTACAATCTATAACACAGTTGAGAGACAATATTCCCGAGCTGCCTCAGTTCATAACAGTGTGTAGGAAGTTGTTTGATAAAGTGGGCAAAGCTTATACTTGGGCCAGAAGGCAGAATATAGGAAAGTACATGAAAACATGAATAATTCAGTGAAAATGACTGTAAAAAGATGAGAACTTGTTTATAACAGCTGAAAGAGATTCTAAAAGTCAGTTCTTAGGGTAGAAAAGGTAGCTAAGATAAGGGAAATCCTTAATTCGAGTTAAGATAACATCAAACACTCTATGAATCCTATATTCATTACTTAAAGGAGACTAGAGTGTTAAATGTGTGTTATACAAGGCAGAATACCATTGAAATAGAGAAAGAAACACATTCGACAGCTTTGAAAACCCTTAAACTTCACTGAAATGAAGTACTACACTCTATAACACAGTTGAGAGACAATGTTCCCTAGCTGCCTCAGTTCATAACAGTGTGTAGGAAGTTGTTTGATAAAGTGGGCAAAGCTTATACTTGGACCAGAAGGCAGAATATAGGAAACTACATGAAAACATGAATAATTCAGTGAAAATGACTGAAAACAGATGAGACTTGTTTTAGAACAGCTGAAACAGATTCTCCAAGTCAGTTCTTAGTGTAGAAATGGTAGCTAAATCCGGAAAATCCTTAATTCCAGTTAAGATCACATGAAACACTGTATGAATCCTATATTCTTTACTTAAAGGAGACTAGAGTGGTAAATGTGTGTTATACAAGGCAGAATACCATTGAAATAGAGAATGAAACACGTTTCGCAGCTTTGGAAAGTCTTACACTTCACTGAAATGTAGTACTGCACTCTATAACACAGTTGAGAGACAATGTTCCCTAGCTGCCTCAGTTCATAACAGTGTGTAGGAAGGAGTTTGATAAAGTGGGCAAAGCTTATACTTGGGCCAGAAGGCAGAATATAGGAAACTACATGAAAACATGAATAATTCAGTGAAAATGACTGTAAACAGATGAGAACTTGTTTAGAACAGCTGAAAGAGAATCTCCAAGTCAGTTCTTAGGGTAGAAAAGGTAGCTAAGATAAGGGAAATCCTTAATTCGAGTTAAGATAACATCAAACACTCTATGAATCCTATATTCATTACTTAAAGGAGACTAGAGTGGTAAATGTGTGTTATACAAGGCAGAATACCATTGAAATAGAGAAAGAAACACGTTCGACAACTTTGAAAACCCTTAAACTTCACTGAAATGTAGTACTACACTCTATAACACAGTTGAGAGACAATGTTCCCGAGCTGCCTCAGTTCATAACAGTGTATAGGAAGTTGTTTGATAAAGTGGGCAAAGCTTATACTTGCACCAGAAGGCAGAAACTACATGAAAACATGGATAATTCAGAGAAAATGACTGTAAACAGATGAGAGCTTGCTTAGAACAGCTGAAAGAGATTCTCCAAGTCAGTTCTTAGTGTAGAAAAGGTAGCTAAGATCCGGGAAATCCTTAATTCGAGTTAAGATTACATGAAACACTGTATGAATCCTATATTCTTTTCTTAAAGGAGACTAGAGTGGTAAATGTGTGTTATACAAGGCAGAATACCATTGAAATAGAGAAAGAAACACGTTCGGAAGCTTTGGAAAGCCTTACACTTCACTGAAATGTAGTACTACTCTCTATAGCACAGTTGAAAGACAATGTTCCCGAGCTGCTTCAGTTCATAACAGTGTGTAGGAAGTTGTTTGATAAAGTGGGCAAAGCTTATACTTGGACCAGAAGGCAGAATATAGGAAACTACATGAAAACATCGATAATTCATAGAAAATGACTGTAAACAGATGAGAACTTGTTTAGAACAGCTGAAAGAGATTCTCCAAGTTAGTTCGTAGTGTAGAAAAGGTAGCTAAGATCCGGAAAATCCTTAATTCAAGTTAAGATCACATGAAACACTGTATGAATCCTATATTCTTTACTTAAAGGATACTAGAGTGGTTAATGTTTGTTATAGAAGGCAGAGTACCATTGAAATAGAGAAAGAAACAGGTTCGGGAGCTTTGGAAAGCCTTAAACTTCACTGAAATATAGTAATACACTCTAAAACACAGTAGAGAGACAATGTTCCTGAGCTGCCTCAGTTCATAACAGTGTGTAGGAAGTTGTTTGATAAAGTGGGCAAAGCCTATACTTGGACCAGAAGGTACAATATAGGAAACTACATGAAAACATGGATAATTCACAGAAAATGACTGTAAACAGATGAGAACTTGTTTAGAACAGCTGAAAGAGATTCTCCAAGTCACTTCTTAGTGTAGAAAATGTAGCTAAGATCCGGAAAATCCTTAATTCGAGTTAAGATGACATGAAACACTGTATGAATCCTATATTCTTTACTTAAAGGAGACTAGAGTGTTAAATGTGTGTTATAGAAGGCAGAATACCATTGAAATAGAGAAAGAAACACGTTCGACAGCTTTGGAAAGCCTTACACTTCACTGAAATGTAGTACTACACTCTATAACACAGTTGACAGACAATGTTCCCGAGCTGCTTCAGTTCATAACAGTGTGTAGGAAGTTGTTTGATAAAGTGGGCAAAGCTTATACTTGGACCAGAAGGCAGAATATAGGAAACTACATGAAAACATGAATAATTCAGTGAAAATGACTGAAAACAGATGAGAACTTGTTTTAGAACAGCTGAAACAGATTCTCCAAGTCAGTTCTTAGTGTAGAAATGGTAGCTAAATCCGGAAAATCCTTAATTCCAGTTAAGATCACATGAAACACTGTATGAATCCTATATTCTTTACTTAAAGAAGACTAGAGTGGTAAATGTGTGTTATACAAGGCAGAATACCATTGAAATAGAGAATGAAACACGTTTCGCAGCTTTGGAAAGTCTTACACTTCACTGAAATGTAGTACTGCACTCTATAACACAGTTGAGAGACAATGTTCCCTAGCTGCCTCAGTTCATAACAGTGTGTAGGAAGGAGTTTGATAAAGTGGGCAAAGCTTATACTTGGGCCAGAAGGCAGAATATAGGAAACTACATGAAAACATGAATAATTCAGTGAAAATGACTGTAAACAGATGAGAACTTGTTTAGAACAGCTGAAAGAGAATCTCCAAGTCAGTTCTTAGGGTAGAAAAGGTAGCTAAGATAAGGGAAATCCTTAATTCGAGTTAAGATAACATCAAACACTCTATGAATCCTATATTCATTACTTAAAGGAGACTAGAGTGGTAAATGTGTGTTATACAAGGCAGAATACCATTGAAATAGAGAAAGAAACACGTTCGACAGCTTTGAAAACCCTTAAACTTCACTGAAATGTAGTACTACACTCTATAACACAGTTGAGAGACAATGTTCCCTAGCTGCCTCAGTTCATAACAGCGTGTAGGAAGTTGTTTGATAAAGTGGGCAAAGCTTATACTTGGACCAGAAGGCAGAATATAGGAAACTACATGAAAACATGAATAATTCAGAGAAAATGACTGTAAACAGATGAGAGCTTGCTTAGAACAGCTGAAAGAGATTCTCCAAGTCAGTTCTTAGTGTAGAAAAGGTAGCTAAGATCCGGGAAATCCTTAATTCGAGTTAAGATTACATGAAACACTGTATGAATCCTATATTCTTTTCTTAAAGGAGACTAGAGTGGTAAATGTGTGTTATACAAGGCAGAATACCATTGAAATAGAGAAAGAAACACGTTCGAAAGCTTTGGAAAGCCTTACACTTCACTGAAATGTAGTACTACACTCTATAGCACAGTTGAAAGACAATGTTCCCGAGCTGCTTCAGTTCATAACAGTGTGTAGGAAGTTGTTTGATAAAGTGGGCAAAGCTTATACTTGGACCAGAAGGCAGAATATAGGAAACTACATGAAAACATCGATAATTCATAGAAAATGACTGTAAACAGATGAGAACTTGTTTAGAACAGCTGAAAGAGATTCTCCAAGTTAGTTCGTAGTGTAGAAAAGGTAGCTAAGATCCGGAAAATCCTTAATTCAAGTTAAGATCACATGAAACACTGTATGAATCCTATATTCTTTACTTAAAGGATACTAGAGTGGTTAATGTTTGTTATAGAAGGCAGAATACCATTGAAATAGAGAAAGAAACAGGTTCGGGAGCTTTGGAAAGCCTTAAACTTCACTGAAATATAGTAATACACTCTAAAACACAGTAGAGAGACAATGTTGCCGAGCTGCCTCAGTTCATAACAGTGTGTAGGAAGTTGTTTGATAAAGTGGGCAAAGCCTATACTTGGACCAGAAGGTACAATATAGGAAACTACATGAAAACATGGATAATTCACAGAAAATGACTGTAAACAGATGAGAACTTGTTTAGAACAGCTGAAAGAGATTCTCCAAGTCACTTCTTAGTGTAGAAAATGTATCTAAGATCCGGAAAATCCTTAATTCGAGTTAAGATGACATGAAACACTGTATGAATCCTATATTCTTTACTTAAAGGAGACTAGAGTGGTAAATGTGTGTTATAGAAGGCAGAATACCATTGAAATAGAGAAAGAAACACGTTCGACAGCTTTGGAAAGCCTTACACTTCACTGAAATGTAGTACTACACTCTATAACACAGTTGACAGACAATGTTCCCGAGCTGCTTCAGTTCATAACAGTGTGTAGGAAGTTGTTTGATAAAGTGGGCAAAGATTATACTTGGACCAGAAGGCAGAAACTACATGAAAACATGGATAATTCAGAGAAAATGACTGTAAACAGATGAGAGCTTGCTTAGAATGGCTGAAAGAGATTCTCCAAGTCAGTTCTTAGTGTAGAAATGGTAGCTAAATCCGGAAAATCCTTAATTCCAGTTAAGATCACATGAAACACTGTATGAATCCTATATTCTTTACTTAAAGGAGACTAGAGTGGTAAATGTGTGTTATACAAGGCAGAATACCATTGAAATAGAGAATGAAACACGTTTCGCAGCTTTGGAAAGTCTTACAATTCACTGAAATGTAGTACTGCACTCTATAACACAGTTGAGAGACAATGTTCCCTAGCTGCCTCAGTTCATAACAGTGTGTAGGAAGGAGTTTGATAAAGTGGGCAAAGCTTATACTTGGGCCAGAAGGCAGAATATAGGAAACTACATGAAAACATGAATAATTCAGTGAAAATGACTGTAAACAGATGAGAACTTGTTTAGAACAGCTGAAAGAGAATCTCCAAGTCAGTTCTTAGGGTAGAAAAGGTAGCTAAGATAAGGGAAATCCTTAATTCGAGTTAAGATAACATCAAACACTCTATGAATCCTATATTCATTTCTTAAAGGAGACTAGAGTGGTAAATGTGTGTTATACAAGGCAGAATACCATTGAAATAGAGAAAGAAACACGTTCGACAACTTTGAAAACCCTTACACTTCACTGAAATGTAGTACTACACTCTATAACACAGTTGAGAGACAATGTTCCCGAGCTGCCTCAGTTCATAACAGTGTATAGGAAGTTGTTTGATAAAGTGGGCAAAGCTTATACTTGCACCAGAAGGCAGAATATAGGAAAGTACATGAAAACATGAATAATTCAGTGAAAATAGCTGTAAACAGATGAGAACTTGTTTTAGAACAGATGAAAGATATTCTCCAAGTCAGTTCTTAGTGTAGAAAAGGTAGCTAAGATAAGGGAAATCCTTAATTCCAGTTAAGATCACATGAAACACTGTATGAATCCTATATTCTTTACTTAAAGGAGACTAGAGTGGTAAATGTGTGTTATACAAGGCAGAATACCATTAAAATAGAAAAAGAAACATGTTCGGCAGCTTTGGAAAGCCTTACACTTCACTGAAATGTAGTATTTCCCTCTATAACACAGTTGAGAGACAATGTTCCCGAGCTGCCTCAGTTCATAGCAGTGTGTAGGAAGTTGTTTGATAAAGTGGGCAAAGCTTATACTTGGGCCAGAAGGCAGAATATAGGAAACTACATGAAAACATGATTAATTCAGTGAAAATGACTGTAAACAGATGAGAACTTGTTTAGAACAGCTGCAAGAGATTCTCCAAGTCAGTTCTCAGTGTAGAAAAGGGAGCTAAGATCCGGGAAATCCTTAATTCGAGTTAAGATCACAGGAAACACTGTATAAATCCTATATTCTTTACTTAAAGGAGACTAGAGTGCTAAATGTGTGTTATATAAGGACGAATACCATTGAAATAGAGAAAGAAACACGTTCGGCAGCTTTGGAAACCCTTACACTTCACTGAAATATAGTACTACACTCTATAACACAGTTGAGAGACAATGTTCCCTAGCTGCCTCAGTTCATAACAGTGTGTAGGAAGTTGTTTGATAAAGTGGGCAAAGCTTATACTTGGACCAGAAGGCAGAATATAGGAAACTACATGAAAACATGAATAATTCAGTGAAAATGACTGAAAACAGATGAGAACTTGTTTTAGAACAGCTGAAACAGATTCTCCAAGTCAGTTCTTAGTGTAGAAATGGTAGCTAAATCCGGAAAATCCTTAATTCCAGTTAAGATCACATGAAACACTGTATGAATCCTATATTCTTTACTTAAAGGAGACTAGAGTGGTAAATGTGTGTTATACAAGGCAGAATACCATTGAAATAGAGAATGAAACACGTTTCGCAGCTTTGGAAAGTCTTACACTTCACTGAAATGTAGTACTGCACTCTATAACACAGTTGAGAGACAATGTTCCCTAGCTGCCTCAGTTCATAACAGTGTGTAGGAAGGAGTTTGATAAAGTGGGCAAAGCTTATACTTGGGCCAGAAGGCAGAATATAGGAAACTACATGAAAACATGAATAATTCAGTGAAAATGACTGAAAACAGATGAGAACTTGTTTTAGAACAGCTGAAACAGATTCTCCAAGTCAGTTCTTAGTGTAGAAATGGTAGCTAAATCCGGAAAATCCTTAATTCCAGTTAAGATCACATGAAACACTGTATGAATCCTATATTCTTTACTTAAAGGAGACTAGAGTGGTAAATGTGTGTTATACACGGCAGAATACCATTGAAATAGAGAAAGAAACGGGTTCGGCAGCTTTGGAAAGCCTTACACTTCACTGAAATGTAGTACTACACTCTATAGCACAGATGAAAGACAATGTTCGCGAGCTGCTTCAGTTCATAACAGTGTATAGGAAGTTGTTTGATAAAGTGGGCAAAGCTTATACTTGGACCAGAAGGCAGAAACTACATGAAAACATGGATAATTCAGAGAAAATGACTGTAAACAGATGAGAGCTTGCTTAGAACAGCTGAAAGAGATTCTCCAAGTCAGTTCTTAGTGTAGAAAAGGTAGCTAAGATCCGGGAAATCCATAATTCGAGTTAAGATTACATGAAACACTGTATGAATCCTATATTCTTTTCTTAAAGGAGACTAGAGTGGTAAATGTGTGTTATACAAGGCAGAATACCATTGAAATAGAGAAAGAAACACGTTCGGAAGCTTTGGAAAGCCTTACACTTCACTGAAATGTAGTACTACACTCTATAGCACAGTTGAAAGACAATGTTCCCGAGCTGCTTCAGTTCATAACAGTGTGTAGGAAGTTGTTTGATAAAGTGGGCAAAGCTTATACTTGGACCAGAAGGCAGAATATAGGAAACTACATGAAAACATCGATAATTCATAGAAAATATCTGTAAACAGATGAGAACTTGTTTAGAACAGCTGAAAGAGATTCTCCAAGTTATTTCGTAGTGTAGAAAAGGTAGCTAAGATCCGGAAAATCCTTAATTCAAGTTAAGATCACATGAAACACTGTATGAATCCTATATTCTTTACTTAAAGGATACTAGAGTGGTTAATGTTTGTTATAGAAGGCAGAATACCATTGAAATAGAGAAAGAAACAGGTTCGGGAGCTTTGGAAAGCCTTAAACTTCACTGAAATATAGTAATACACTCTAAAACACAGTAGAGAGACAATGTTCCCGAGCTGCCTCAGTTCATAACCGTGTGTAGGAAGTTGTTTGATAAAGTGGGCAAAGCCTATACTTGGACCAGAAGGTACAATATAGGAAACTACATGAAAACATGGATAATTCACAGAAAATGACTGTAAACAGATGTGAACTTGTTTAGAACAGCTGAAAGAGATTCTCCAAGTCACTTCTTAGTGTAGAAAATGTAGCTAAGATCCGGAAAATCCTTAATTCGAGTTAAGATGACATGAAACACTGTATGAATCCTATATTCTTTACTTAAAGGAGACTAGAGTGGTAAATGTGTGTTATAGAAGGCAGAATACCATTGAAATAGAGAAAGAAACACGTTCGACAGCTTTGGAAAGCCTTACACTTCACTGAAATGTAGTACTACACTCTATAACACAGTTGAGAGAAAAAGTTCCCGAGCTGCCTCAGTACATAACAGTGTGTAGGAAGTTGTTTGATAAAGTGGGCAAAGCTTATACTTGGGCCAGAAGGCAGAATATAGGAAAGTACATGAAAACATGAATAATTCAGTGAAAATGACTGTAAACAGATGAGAACTTGTTTTAGAACAGCTGAAAGAGATTCTCCAAGTCAGTTCTCAGTGTAGAAAAGGTAGCTAAGATCCGGGAAATCCTTAATTCGAGTTAAGATCACATGAAACACTGTATGAATCCAATATTCTTTGCTTAAAGGAGACTAGAGTGGTAAATGTGTGTTATACAAGGCAGAATACCATTGAAATAGAGAAAGAAACACGTTCGGCAGCTTTGGAAAGCCTTACACTTCACTGAAATGTAGTACTACACTCTATAACACAGTTGAGAGACAATATTCCCGAGCTGCCTCAGTTCATAACAGTGTGTAGGAAGTTGTTTGATAAAGTGGTCAAAGCTTATACTTGGGCCAGAAGGCAGAATATAGGAAAGTACATGAAAACATGGATAATTCAGAGAAAATGACTGTAAACAGATGAGAGCTTGCTTAGAACAGCTGAAAGAGATTCTCCAAGTCAGTTCTTAGTGTAGGAAAGGTAGCTAAGATCCGGGAAATCCTTAATTCGAGTTAAGATCAAATGAAACACTGTATGAATCCTAAATTCTTTACTTAAAGGAGACTAGAGTGGTAAATGTGTGTTATACAAGGCAGAATACCATTGAAATAGAGAAAGAAACACGTTTGGCAGCTTTGGAAAGCCTTACACTTCACTGAAATGTAGTACTACACTCTATAACACAGTTGAGAGAAAAAGTTCCCGAGCTGCCTCAGTTCATAACAGTGTGTAGGAAGTTGTTTGATAAAGTCGGCAAAGCTTATACTTGGACCAGAAGGCAGAATATAGGAAAGTACATGAAAACATGAATAATTCAGTGAAAATGACTGTAAACAGATGAGAACTTGTTGTAGAACAGCTGAAAGAGATTCTCCAAGTCAGTTCTCAGTGTAGAAAAGGTAGCTAAGATCCGGGAAATCCTTAATTCGAGTTAAGATCACATGAAACACTGTATGAATCCTATATTCTTTGCTTAAAGGAGACTAGAGTGGTAAATGTGTGTTATACAAGGCAGAATACCATTGAAATAGAGAAAGAAACACGTTAGGCAGCTTTGGAAAGCCTTACACTTCACTGAAATGTAGTACTACACTCTATAACACAGTTGAGAGACAATGTTCCCGAGCTGCCTCAGTTCATAACAGTGTGTAGGAAGTTGTTTGATAAAGTGGGCAAAGCTTATACTTGGACCAGAATGCAGAATATAGGAAACTACATGAAAACATGGATAATTCAGAGAAAATGACTGTAAAGAGATGAGAACTTGTTTAGAACAGCTCAAAGAGATTCTCCAAATCAGTTCTTAGTGTAGAAAAGGTAGCTAAGATCCGGGAAATCCTTAATTCGAGGTAAGATCACATGAAACACTGTATGAATCCTATATTCTTTACTTAAAGGAGACTAGAGTGGTAAATGTGTGTTATACAAGGCAGAATAACATTGAAATAGAGAAAGAAACACGTTCGGCAGCTTTGGAAAGCCTTACACTTCACTGAAATGTAGTACTACACTCTATAACACAGTTGAGAGACAATGTTCCCGAGCTGCCTCAGTTCATAACAGTGTGTAGGAAGTTGTTTGATAAAGTGGGCAAAGCCTATACTTGGACCAGAAGGTACAATATAGGAAACTACATGAAAACATGGATAATTCACAGAAAATGACTGTAAACAGATGAGAACTTGTTTAGAACAGCTGAAAGAGATTCTCCAAGTCACTTCTTAGTGTAGAAAATGTAGCTAAGATCCGGGAAATCCTTAATTCGAGTTAAGATGACATGAAACACTGTATGAATCCTATATTCTTTACTTAAAGGAGACTAGAGTGGTAAATGTGTGTTATAGAAGGCAGAATACCATTGAAATAGAGAAAGAAACACGTTCGACAGCTTTGGAAAGCCTTACACTTCACTGAAATGTTGTACTACACTCTATAACACAGTTGACAGACAATGTTCCCGAGCTGCTTCAGTTCATATCAGTGTGTAGGAAGTTGTTTGATAAAGTGGGCAAAGATTATACTTGGACCAGAAGGCAGAAACTACATGAAAACATGGATAATTCAGAGAAAATGACTGTAAACAGATGAGAACTTGTTTAGAACAGCTGAAAGAGATTCTCCAAGTTAGTTCGTAGTGTAGAAAAGGTAGCTAAGATCCGGAAAATCCTTAATTCAAGTTAAGATCACATGAAACACTGTATGAATCCTATATTCTTTACTTAAAGGATACTAGAGTGGTTAATGTTTGTTATAGAAGGCAGAATACCATTGAAATAGAGAAAGAAACAGGTTCGGGAGCTTTGGAAAGCCTTAAACTTCACTGAAATATAGTAATACACTCTAAAACACAGTAGAGAGACAATGTTCCCGAGCTGCCTCAGTTCATAACCGTGTGTAGGAAGTTGTTTGATAAAGTGGGCAAAGCCTATACTTGGACCAGAAGGTACAATATAGGAAACTACATGAAAACATGGATAATTCACAGAAAATGACTGTAAACAGATGTGAACTTGTTTAGAACAGCTGAAAGAGATTCTCCAAGTCACTTCTTAGTGTAGAAAATGTAGCTAAGATCCGGAAAATCCTTAATTCGAGTTAAGATGACATGAAACACTGTATGAATCCTATATTCTTTACTTAAAGGAGACTAGAGTGGTAAATGTGTGTTATAGAAGGCAGAATACCATTGAAATAGAGAAAGAAACACGTTCGACAGCTTTGGAAAGCCTTACACTTCACTGAAATGTAGTACTACACTCTATAACACAGTTGAGAGAAAAAGTTCCCGAGCTGCCTCAGTACATAACAGTGTGTAGGAAGTTGTTTGATAAAGTGGGCAAAGCTTATACTTGGGCCAGAAGGCAGAATATAGGAAAGTACATGAAAACATGAATAATTCAGTGAAAATGACTGTAAACAGATGAGAACTTGTTTTAGAACAGCTGAAAGAGATTCTCCAAGTCAGTTCTCAGTGTAGAAAAGGTAGCTAAGATCCGGGAAATCCTTAATTCGAGTTAAGATCACATGAAACACTGTATGAATCCAATATTCTTTGCTTAAAGGAGACTAGAGTGGTAAATGTGTGTTATACAAGGCAGAATACCATTGAAATAGAGAAAGAAACACGTTCGGCAGCTTTGGAAAGCCTTACACTTCACTGAAATGTAGTACTACACTCTATAACACAGTTGAGAGACAATATTCCCGAGCTGCCTCAGTTCATAACAGTGTGTAGGAAGTTGTTTGATAAAGTGGTCAAAGCTTATACTTGGGCCAGAAGGCAGAATATAGGAAAGTACATGAAAACATGGATAATTCAGAGAAAATGACTGTAAACAGATGAGAGCTTGCTTAGAACAGCTGAAAGAGATTCTCCAAGTCAGTTCTTAGTGTAGGAAAGGTAGCTAAGATCCGGGAAATCCTTAATTCGAGTTAAGATCAAATGAAACACTGTATGAATCCTAAATTCTTTACTTAAAGGAGACTAGAGTGGTAAATGTGTGTTATACAAGGCAGAATACCATTGAAATAGAGAAAGAAACACGTTTGGCAGCTTTGGAAAGCCTTACACTTCACTGAAATGTAGTACTACACTCTATAACACAGTTGAGAGAAAAAGTTCCCGAGCTGCCTCAGTTCATAACAGTGTGTAGGAAGTTGTTTGATAAAGTCGGCAAAGCTTATACTTGGACCAGAAGGCAGAATATAGGAAAGTACATGAAAACATGAATAATTCAGTGAAAATGACTGTAAACAGATGAGAACTTGTTGTAGAACAGCTGAAAGAGATTCTCCAAGTCAGTTCTCAGTGTAGAAAAGGTAGCTAAGATCCGGGAAATCCTTAATTCGAGTTAAGATCACATGAAACACTGTATGAATCCTATATTCTTTGCTTAAAGGAGACTAGAGTGGTAAATGTGTGTTATACAAGGCAGAATACCATTGAAATAGAGAAAGAAACACGTTAGGCAGCTTTGGAAAGCCTTACACTTCACTGAAATGTAGTACTACACTCTATAACACAGTTGAGAGACAATGTTCCCGAGCTGCCTCAGTTCATAACAGTGTGTAGGAAGTTGTTTGATAAAGTGGGCAAAGCTTATACTTGGACCAGAATGCAGAATATAGGAAACTACATGAAAACATGGATAATTCAGAGAAAATGACTGTAAAGAGATGAGAACTTGTTTAGAACAGCTCAAAGAGATTCTCCAAATCAGTTCTTAGTGTAGAAAAGGTAGCTAAGATCCGGGAAATCCTTAATTCGAGGTAAGATCACATGAAACACTGTATGAATCCTATATTCTTTACTTAAAGTAGACTAGAGTGGTAAATGTGTGTTATACAAGGCAGAATAACATTGAAATAGAGAAAGAAACACGTTCGGCAGCTTTGGAAAGCCTTACACTTCACTGAAATGTAGTACTACACTCTATAACACAGTTGAGAGACAATGTTCCCGAGCTGCCTCAGTTCATAACAGTGTGTAGGAAGTTGTTTGATAAAGTGGGCAAAGCCTATACTTGGACCAGAAGGTACAATATAGGAAACTACATGAAAACATGGATAATTCACAGAAAATGACTGTAAACAGATGAGAACTTGTTTAGAACAGCTGAAAGAGATTCTCCAAGTCACTTCTTAGTGTAGAAAATGTAGCTAAGATCCGGGAAATCCTTAATTCGAGTTAAGATGACATGAAACACTGTATGAATCCTATATTCTTTACTTAAAGGAGACTAGAGTGGTAAATGTGTGTTATAGAAGGCAGAATACCATTGAAATAGAGAAAGAAACACGTTCGACAGCTTTGGAAAGCCTTACACTTCACTGAAATGTTGTACTACACTCTATAACACAGTTGACAGACAATGTTCCCGAGCTGCTTCAGTTCATATCAGTGTGTAGGAAGTTGTTTGATAAAGTGGGCAAAGATTATACTTGGACCAGAAGGCAGAAACTACATGAAAACATGGATAATTCAGAGAAAATGACTGTAAACAGATGAGAGCTTGCTTAGAACAGCTGAAAGAGATTCTCCAAGTCAGTTCTTAGTGTAGGAAAGGTAGCTAAGATCCGGGAAATCCTTAATTCGAGTTAAGATCACATGAAACATTGTATGAATCCCATATTCTTTACTTAAAGGAGACTCGAGTGGTAAATGTGTGTTATACAAGGCAGTATACCATTGAAATAGAGAAAGAAACACGTTCGGCAGCTTTGGAAAGCCTTACACTTCACTGAAATGTAGTACTACACTCTATAACACAGTTGAGAGAAAAAGTTCCCGAGCTGCCTCAGTTCATAACAGTGTGTAGGAAGTTGTTTGATAAAGTGGGCAAAGCTTATACTTGGGCAAGAAGGCAGAATATAGGAAAGTACATGAAAACATGGATAATTCAGAGAAAATGACTGTAAACAGATGAGAGCTTGCTTAGAACAGCTGAAAGAGATTCTCCAAGTCAGTTCTTAGTGTAGGAAAGGTAGCTAAGATCCGGGAAATCCTTAATTCGAGTTAAGATCAAATGAAACACTGTATGAATCCTAAATTCTTTACTTAAAGGAGACTAGAGTGGTAAATGTGTGTTATACAAGGCAGAATACCATTGAAATAGAGAAACACGTTTGGCAGCTTTGGAAAGCCTTACACTTCACTGAAATGTAGTACTACACTCTATAACACAGTTGAGAGAAAAAGTTCCCGAGCTGCCTCAGTTCATAACAGTGTGTAGGAAGTTGTTTGATAAAGTGGGCAAAGCTTATACTTGGACCAGAAGGCAGAATATAGGAAAGTACATGAAAACATGAATAATTCAGTGAAAATGACTGTAAACAGATGAGAACTTGTTGTAGAACAGCTGAAAGAGATTCTCCAAGTCAGTTCTCAGTGTAGAAAAGGTAGCTAAGATCCGGGAAATCCTTAATTCGAGTTAAGATCACATGAAACACTGTATGAATCCTATATTCTTTGCTTAAAGGAGACTAGAGTGGTAAATGTGTGTTATACAAGGCAGAATACCATTGAAATAGAGAAAGAAACACGTTCGGCAGCTTTGGAAAGCCTTACACTTCACTGAAATGTAGTACTACACTCTATAACACAGTTGAGAGACAATATTCCCGAGCTGCCTCAGTTCATAACAGTGTGTAGGAAGTTGTTTGATAAAGTGGGCAAAGCTTATACTTGGGCCAGAAGGCAGAATATAGGAAAGTACATGAAAACATGAATAATTCAGTGAAAATGACTGTAAAAAGATGAGAACTTGTTTAGAACAGCTGAAAGAGATTCTAAAAGTCGGTTCTTAGTGCAGAAAAAGTAGCTAAGATCCGGGAAATCTTTAATTCGAGTTAAGATCACATGAAACACTGTATGAATCCACATTCTTTACTTAAAGGAGACTCGAGTGGTAAATGTGTGTTATACAAGGCAGTATACCATTGAAATAGAGAAAGAAACACGTTCGGCAGCTTTGGAAAGCCTTACACTTCACTGAAATATAGTACTACACTCTATAACACAGTTGAGAGACAATATTCCCGAGCTGCCTCAGTTCATAACAGTGTGTAGGAAGTTGTTTGATAAAGTGGGCAAAGCTTCTACTTGGAACAGAAGGCAGAATATAGGAAACTACATGAAAACATGGATAATTCAGAGAAAATGACTGTAAACAGATGAGAACTTGTTTAGAACAGCTCAAAGAGATTCTCCAAGTCAGTTCTTAGTGTAGAAAAGGTAGCTATCATCCGGGAAATCCTTAATTCGAGTTAAGATGACATGAAACACTGTATGAATCCTAAATTCTTTACTTAAAGGAGACTAGAGTGGTAAATGTGTGTTATACAAGGCAGAATACCATTGAAATAGAGAAAGAAACACGTTCGGCAGCTTTGGAAAGCCTTACACTTCACAGACATGTAGTAGTACACTCTATAAACAGTTGAGAGACAATGTTCCCGAGCTGCCTCAGTTCATAACAGTGTGTTGGAAGTTGTTTGATAAAGTGGGCAAAGCTTATACTTGGACCAGAAGGCAGAATATAGGAAACTACATGAAAACATGGTTAATTCAGAGAAAATGACTGTAAACAGATGAGAACTTGTTTAGAACAGCTAAAAGAGATTCTCCAAGTCAGTTCTTAGTGTAGAAAAGGTAGCTAAGATCCGGGAAATCCTTAATTCGAGGTAAGATCACATGAAACACTGTATGAATCCTATATTCTTTACTTAAAGGAGACTAGAGTGGTAAATGTGTGTTATACAAGGCAAAATACCATTGAAATAGAGAAAGAAACACGTTCGGCAGCTTTGGAAAGCCTTACACTTCACTGAAATGTAGTACTACACTCTATAACACAGTTGAGAGACAATGTTCCCGAGCTGCCTCAGTTCATAACAGTGTGTAGGAAGTTGTTTGATAAAGTGGGCAAAGCTTCTACTTGGAACAGAAGGCAGAATATAGGAAACTACATGAAAACATGGATAATTCAGAGAAAATGACTGTAAACAGATGAGAGCTTGCTTAGAACAGCTGAAAGAGATTCTCCAAGTCAGTTCTTAGTGTAGAAAAGGTTGCTAAGATCCGGGAAATCCTTAATTCAAGTTAAGATTACATGAAACACTGTATGAATCCTATATTCTTTTCTTAAAGGAGACTAGAGTGGTAAATGTGTGTTATACAAGGCAGAATACCATTGAAATAGAGAAAGAAACACGTTCGGCAGCTTTGGAAAGCCTTACACTTCACTGAAATGCAGTACTACACTCTATAACACAGTTGAAGGACAATGTTCCCGAGCTGCTTCAGTTCATAACAGTGTGTAGGAAGTTGTTTGATAAAGTGGGCAAAGCTTATACTTGGACCAGAAGGCAGAATATAGGAAACTACATGAAAACATCGATAATTCATAGAAAATGACTGTAAACAGATGAGAACTTGTTTAGAACAGCTGAAAGAGATTCTCCAAGTTAGTTAGTAGTGTAGAAAAGGTAGCTAAGATCCGGAAAATCCTTAATTCAAGTTAAGATCACATGAAACACTGTATGAATCCTATATTCTTTACTTAAAGGATACTAGAGTGGTAAATGTTTGTTATAGAAGGCAGAATACCATTGAAATAGAGAAAGAAACAGGTTCGGGAGCTTTGGAAAGCCTTAAACTTCACTGAAATATAGTAATACACTCTAAAACAGAGTAGAGAGAGAATGTTCCCGAGCTGCCTCAGTTCATAACAGTGTGTAGGAAGTTGTTTGATAAAGTGGGCAAAGCTTATACTTGGACCAGAAGGCAGAATATAGGAAACTACATGAAAACATGGATAATTCAGAGAAAATGACTGTAAACAGATGAGAACTTGTTTAGCACAGCTGAAAGAGATTCTGCAGTCAGTTCTTAGTGTAGTAAAGGTAGCTAAGATCCGGGAAATCCTTAATTCGAGTTAAGATCACATGAAACACTGTATGAATCCTATATTCTTTACTTAAAGGAGACTAGAGTGGTAAATGTGTGTTATACACGGCAGAATACCATTGAAATAGAGAAAGAAACGGGTTCGGCAGCTTTGGAAAGCCTTACACTTCACTGAAATGTAGTACTACACTCTATAGCACAGATGAAAGACAATGTTCCCGAGCTGCCTCAGTTCATAACAGTGTGTAGGAAGTTGTTTGATAAAGTGGGCAAAGATTATACTTGGACCAGAAGGCAGAAACTACATGAAAACATGGGTAATTCAGAGAAAATGACTGTAAACAGATGAGAGCTTGCTTAGAACAGCTGAAAGAGATTCTCCAAGTCAGTTCTTAGTGTAGGAAAGGTAGCTAAGATCCGGGAAATCCTTAATTCGAGTTAAGATCACAAGAAACATTGTATGAATCCCATATTCTTTACTTAAAGGAGACTCGAGTGGTAAATGTGTGTTATACAAGGCAGTATACCATTGAAATAGAGAAAGAAACACGTTCGGCAGCTTTGGAAAGCCTTACACTTCACTGAAATGTAGTACTACACTCTATAACACAGTTGAGAGAAAAAGTTCCCGAGCTGCCTCAGTTCATAACAGTGTGTAGGAAGTTGTTTGATAAAGTGGGCAAAGCTTATACTTGGGCAAGAAGGCAGAATATAGGAAAGTACATGAAAACATGAATAATTCAGTGAAAATGACTGTAAAAAGATGAGAACTTGTTTAGAACAGCTGAAAGAGATTCTAAAAGTCGGTTCTTAGTGTAGAAAAGGTTGCTAAGATCCGGGAAATCCTTAATTCGAGTTAAGATCACATGAAACACTGTATGAATCCTATAGTCTTTACTTAAAGGAGACTAGAGTGGTAAATGTGTGTTATACAAGGCAGAATACCATTGATATAGAGAAAGAAACACGTTTGGCAGCTTTGGAAAGCCTTACACTTCACTGAAATGTAGTACTACACTCTATAACACAGATGAGAGACAATGTTCCCGAGCTGCCTCAGTTCATAACAGTGTGTAGGAAGTTGTTTGATAAAGTGGGCAAAGCATATACTTGGACCAGAAGGCAGAATATAGGAAACTACATGAAAACATGGATAATTCAGAGAAAATGACTGTAAACAGATGAGAACTTGTTTAGAACAGCTGAAAGAGATTCTCCAAGTCATTTCTTAGTGTAGAAAAGGTAGCTAAGATCCGGGAAATCCTTAATTCGAGGTAAGATCACAGGAAACACTGTATGAATCCTATATTCTTTATTTAAAGGAGACTAGAGTGGTGAATGTGTGTTATAGAAGGCAGAATACCATTGAAATAGAGAAAGAAACACGTTCAGCAGCTTTGGAAAGCCTTACACTTCACTGAAATGTAGTACTACACTCTATAACACAGTTGAGAGACAATGTTCCCGAGCTGCCTCAGTTCATAACAG
The DNA here is from genome assembly GCF_964339955.1 of Pipistrellus hanaki. Lineage (NCBI taxonomy): Eukaryota > Metazoa > Chordata > Mammalia > Chiroptera > Vespertilionidae > Pipistrellus > Pipistrellus hanaki. The sequence continues at coordinate 6,114,572 of NC_140511.1, forward strand.
TGTGTAGGAAGTTGTTTGATAAAGTGGGCAAAGCTTATACTTGGACCAGAAGGCAGAATATAGGAAACTACATGAAAACATGAATAATTCAGAGAAAATGACTGTAAATAGATGATAACTCGTTTAGAACAGCTGAAAGAGATTCTCCAAGTCAGTTCTTAGTGTAGAAAGGGTAGCTAAGATCCGGGAAATCCTTAATTCGAGGTAAGATCACAGGAAACACTGTATGAATCCTATATTCTTTACTTAAAGGAGACCAGAGTGGTAAATGTGTGTTATAGAAGACAGAATACCATTGAAATAGAGAAAGAAACACGTTCAGCAGCTTTGGAAAGCCTTACACTTCACTGAAATGTAGTACTACACTCTATAACACAGTTGAGAGACAATGTTCCCGAGCTGCCTCAGTTCATAACAGTGTGTAGGAAGTTGTTTGATAAAGTGGGCAAAGCTTATACTTGGACCAGAAGGCAGAATATAGGAAACTACATGAAAACATGGATAATTCAGAGAAAATGACTGTAAACAGATGTGAACTTGTTTAGAACAGATGAAAGACATTCTCCAAGTTAGTTCATAGTGTAGAAAAGGTAGCTAAGATCGGGGAAATCCTTAATTCAAGTTAAGATCACATGAAACACTGTATGAATCCTATATTCTTTACTTAAAGGAGACTAGAGTGGTAAATGTTTGTTATACAAGGCAGAATACCATTGAAATAGAGAAAGAAACAGGTTCGGCAGCTTTGGAAAGCCTTAAACTTCACTGAAATATAGTACTACACTCTATAACACAGTTGAGAGACAATGTTCCCGAGCTGCCTCAGTTCATAACAGTGTGTAGGAAGTTGTTTGATAAAGTGGGCAAAGCTTATACTTGGACCAGAAGGCAGAATATAGGAAACTACATGAAAACATGGATAATTCAGAGAAAATGACTGTAAACTGATAAGAACTTTGTTAGAACAGCTCAAAGAGATTCTGCAGTCAGTTCTTAGTGTAGTATAGGTAGCTAAGATCCAGGAAATCCTTAATTCGAGTTAAGATCACATGAAACATTGTATGAATCCCATATTCTTTACTTAAAGGAGACTAGAGTGGTAAATGTGTGTTATACACGGAAGAATACCATTGAAATAGAGAAAGAAACACGTTCGGCAGCTTTGGAAAGCCTTACACTTCACTGAAATGTAGTACTACACTCTATAACACAGTAGAGAGACAATGTTCCCGAGCTGCCTCAGTTCATAACAGTGTGTAGGAAGTTGTTTGATAAAGTGGGCAAAGCTTATACTTGCACCAGGAAGCAGAATATAGGAAACTACATGAAAACTTGGATAATTCAGAGAAAATGACTGTAAACAGATGAGAACTTGTTTAGAACAGCTCAAAGAGATTCTCCAAGTCAGTTCTTACTGTAGAAAAGGTAGCTAAGATCCGGGAAATCCTTAATTCGAGTTAAGATGACATGAAACACTGTATGAATCCTATATTCTTTACTTAAAGGAGACTAGAGTGGTAAATGTGTGTTATACAAGGCAGAATACCATTGAAATAGAGAAAGAAACACGTTCGGCAGCTTTGCAAAGCCTTACACTTCACTGAAATGTAGTACTATACTCTATAACACAGTTGAGAGACAATGTTCCCGAGCTGCCTCAGTTCATAACAGTGTGTAGGAAGTTGTTTGAAAAAGTGGGCAAAGCTTATACTTGGAACAGAAGGCTGAATATAGGAAACTACATGAAAACATGAATAATTCAGTGAAAATGACTGTAAACAGATGAGAGCTTGCTTAGAACAGCTGAAAGAGATTCTCCAAGTCAGTTCTTAGTGTAGAAAAGGTAGCTAAGATCCGGGAAATCCTTAATTCGAGTTAAGATCACATGAAACATTGTATGAATCCCATATTCTTTACTTAAAGGAGACTCGAGTGGTAAATGTGTGTTATACAAGGCAGTATACCATTGAAATAGAGAAAGAAACACGTTCGGCAGCTTTGGAAAGCCTTACACTTCACTGAAATGTAGTACTACACTCTATAACACAGTTGAGAGAAAAAGTTCCCGAGCTGCCTCAGTTCATAACAGTGTGTAGGAAGTTGTTTGATAAAGTGGGCAAAGCTTATACTTGGGCAAGAAGGCAGAATATAGGAAAGTACATGAAAACATGAATAATTCAGTGAAAATGACTGTAAAAAGATGAGAACTTGTTTAGAACAGCTGAAAGAGATTCTAAAAGTCGGTTCTTAGTGTAGAAAAGGTTGCTAAGATCCGGGAAATCCTTAATTCGAGTTAAGATCACATGAAACACTGTATGAATCCTATAGTCTTTACTTAAAGGAGACTAGAGTGGTAAATGTGTGTTATACAAGGCAGAATACCATTGATATAGAGAAAGAAACACGTTTGGCAGCTTTGGAAAGCCTTACACTTCACTGAAATGTAGTACTACACTCTATAACACAGATGAGAGACAATGTTCCCGAGCTGCCTCAGTTCATAACAGTGTGTAGGAAGTTGTTTGATAAAGTGGGCAAAGCATATACTTGGACCAGAAGGCAGAATATAGGAAACTACATGAAAACATGGATAATTCAGAGAAAATGACTGTAAACAGATGAGAACTTGTTTAGAACAGCTGAAAGAGATTCTCCAAGTCATTTCTTAGTGTAGAAAAGGTAGCTAAGATCCGGGAAATCCTTAATTCGAGGTAAGATCACAGGAAACACTGTATGAATCCTATATTCTTTATTTAAAGGAGACTAGAGTGGTGAATGTGTGTTATAGAAGGCAGAATACCATTGAAATAGAGAAAGAAACACGTTCAGCAGCTTTGGAAAGCCTTACACTTCACTGAAATGTAGTACTACACTCTATAACACAGTTGAGAGACAATGTTCCCGAGCTGCCTCAGTTCATAACAGTGTGTAGGAAGTTGTTTGATAAAGTGGGCAAAGCTTATACTTGGACCAGAAGGCAGAATATAGGAAACTACATGAAAACATGAATAATTCAGAGAAAATGACTGTAAATAGATGATAACTCGTTTAGAACAGCTGAAAGAGATTCTCCAAGTCAGTTCTTAGTGTAGAAAGGGTAGCTAAGATCCGGGAAATCCTTAATTCGAGGTAAGATCACAGGAAACACTGTATGAATCCTATATTCTTTACTTAAAGGAGACCAGAGTGGTAAATGTGTGTTATAGAAGACAGAATACCATTGAAATAGAGAAAGAAACACGTTCAGCAGCTTTGGAAAGCCTTACACTTCACTGAAATGTAGTACTACACTCTATAACACAGTTGAGAGACAATGTTCCCGAGCTGCCTCAGTTCATAACAGTGTGTAGGAAGTTGTTTGATAAAGTGGGCAAAGCTTATACTTGGACCAGAAGGCAGAATATAGGAAACTACATGAAAACATGGATAATTCAGAGAAAATGACTGTAAACAGATGTGAACTTGTTTAGAACAGATGAAAGACATTCTCCAAGTTAGTTCATAGTGTAGAAAAGGTAGCTAAGATCGGGGAAATCCTTAATTCAAGTTAAGATCACATGAAACACTGTATGAATCCTATATTCTTTACTTAAAGGAGACTAGAGTGGTAAATGTTTGTTATACAAGGCAGAATACCATTGAAATAGAGAAAGAAACAGGTTCGGCAGCTTTGGAAAGCCTTAAACTTCACTGAAATATAGTACTACACTCTATAACACAGTTGAGAGACAATGTTCCCGAGCTGCCTCAGTTCATAACAGTGTGTAGGAAGTTGTTTGATAAAGTGGGCAAAGCTTATACTTGGACCAGAAGGCAGAATATAGGAAACTACATGAAAACATGGATAATTCAGAGAAAATGACTGTAAACTGATAAGAACTTTGTTAGAACAGCTCAAAGAGATTCTGCAGTCAGTTCTTAGTGTAGTATAGGTAGCTAAGATCCAGGAAATCCTTAATTCGAGTTAAGATCACATGAAACATTGTATGAATCCCATATTCTTTACTTAAAGGAGACTAGAGTGGTAAATGTGTGTTATACACGGAAGAATACCATTGAAATAGAGAAAGAAACACGTTCGGCAGCTTTGGAAAGCCTTACACTTCACTGAAATGTAGTACTACACTCTATAACACAGTAGAGAGACAATGTTCCCGAGCTGCCTCAGTTCATAACAGTGTGTAGGAAGTTGTTTGATAAAGTGGGCAAAGCTTATACTTGCACCAGAAGGCAGAATATAGGAAACTACATGAAAACTTGGATAATTCAGAGAAAATGACTGTAAACAGATGAGAACTTGTTTAGAACAGCTCAAAGAGATTCTCCAAGTCAGTTCTTACTGTAGAAAAGGTAGCTAAGATCCGGGAAATCCTTAATTCGAGTTAAGATGACATGAAACACTGTATGAATCCTATATTCTTTACTTAAAGGAGACTAGAGTGGTAAATGTGTGTTATACAAGGCAGAATACCATTGAAATAGAGAAAGAAACACGTTCGGCAGCTTTGCAAAGCCTTACACTTCACTGAAATGTAGTACTATACTCTATAACACAGTTGAGAGACAATGTTCCCGAGCTGCCTCAGTTCATAACAGTGTGTAGGAAGTTGTTTGAAAAAGTGGGCAAAGCTTATACTTGGAACAGAAGGCTGAATATAGGAAACTACATGAAAACATGAATAATTCAGTGAAAATGACTGTAAACAGATGAGAGCTTGCTTAGAACAGCTGAAAGAGATTCTCCAAGTCAGTTCTTAGTGTAGAAAAGGTTGCTAAGATCCGGGAAATCCTTAATTCGAATTAAGATGACATGAAACACTGTATGAATCCTATATTCTTTACTGAAAGGAGACTAGAGTGGTAAATGTGTGTTATAGAAGGCAGAATACCACTGAAATAGAGAAAGAAACACGTTCAGCAGCTTTGGAAAGCCTTACACTTCACTGAAATATAGTACTACACTCTATAACACAGTTGAGAGACAATGTTCCTGAGCTGCCTCAGTTCATAACAGTGTGTAGGAAGTTGTTTGATAAAGTGGGCAAAGCTTATACTGGGACCAGAAGGCAGAATATAGGAAACTACATGAAAACATGAATAATTCAGTGAAAATGACTGTAAACAGATGAGAGCTTGCTTAGAACAGCAGAAAGAGATTCTCCAAGTCAGTTCTTAGTGTAGAAAAGGTTGCTAAGATCCGGGAAATCCTTAATTCGAGTTAAGATCACATGAAACACTGTATGAATCCCATATTCTTTACTTAAAGCAGACTAGAGTGGTAAATGTGTGTTATACAAGGCAGAATACCATTGATATAGTGAAAGAAACACGTTCGGCAGCTTTGGAAAGCCTTACACTTCACTGAAATGTAGTACTACACTCTATAACACAGATGAGAGACAATGTTCCCGAGCTGCCTCAGTTCATAGCAGTGTGTAGGAAGTTGTTTGATAAAGTGGGCAAAGCATATACTTGGACCAGAAGGCAGAATATAGGAAACTACATGAAAACATGAATAATTCAGTGAAAATGACTGTAAACAGATGAGAGCTTGCTTAGAACAGCAGAAAGAGATTCTCCAAGTCAGTTCTTAGTGTAGAAAAGGTTGCTAAGATCCGGGAAATCCTTAATTCGAGTTAAGATCACATGAAACACTGTATGAATCCTATATTCTTTACTTAAAGGAGACTAGAGTGGTAAATGTGTGTTATACAAGGCAGAATACCATTGATATAGAGAAAGAAACACGTTTGGCAGCTTTGGAAAGCCTTACACTTCACTGAAATGTAGTACTACACTCTATAACACAGATGAGAGACAATGTTCCCGAGCTGCCTCAGTTCATAACAGTGTGTAGGAAGTTGTTTGATAAAGTGGGCAAAGCATATACTTGGACCAGAAGGCAGAATATTGGAAACTACATGAAAACATGGATAATTCAGAGAAAATGACTGTAAACAGATGAGAACTTGTTTAGAACAGCTGAAAGAGATTCTCCAAGTCATTTCTTAGTGTAGAAAAGGTAGCTAAGATACGGGAAATTCTTAATTCGAGGTAAGGTCACAGGAAACACTGTATGAATCCTATATTCTTTATTTAAAGGAGACTAGAGTGGTGAATGTGTGTTATAGAAGGCAGAATACCATTGAAATAGAGAAAGAAACACGTTCAGCAGCTTTGGAAAGCCTTACACTTCACTGAAATGTAGTACTACACTCTATAACACAGTTGAGAGACAATGTTCCCGAGCTGCCTCAGTTCATAACCGTGTGTAGGAAGTTGTTTGATAAAGTGGGCAAAGCTTATACTTGGACCAGAAGGCAGAATATAGGAAACTACATGAAAACATGAATAATTCAGAGAAAATGACTGTAAATAGATGATAACTCGTTTAGAACAGCTGAAAGAGATTCTCCAAGTCAGTTCTTAGTGTAGAAAGGGTAGCTAAGATCCGGGAAATCCTTAATTCGAGGTAAGATCACATGAAACACTGTATGAATCCTATATTCTTTACTTAAAGGAGACTAGAGTGTTAACTGTGTGTTATACAACGCAGAATACCATTGAAATAGAGAAAGAAACACGTTCAGCAGCTTTGGAAAGCCTTACACTTCACTGAAATGTAGTACTACACTCTATAACACAGTTGAGAGACAATGTTCCTGAGCTGCCTCAGTTCAGAACAGTGTGTAGGAAGTTGTTTGATAAAGTGGGCAAAGCTTATACTTGGACCAGAAGGCAGAATATAGGAAACTACATGAAAACATGGATAATTCAGAGAAAATGACAGTAAACAGATGAGAACTTGTTTAGAACAGCTCAAAGAGATTCTCCAATTCAGTTCTTACTGTAGAAAAGGTAGCTAAGATCCGGGAAATCCTTAATTCGAGTTAAGATGACATGAAACACTGTATGAATCCTATATTCTTTACTTAAAGGAGACTAGAGTGGTAAATGTGTGTTATACAAGGCAGAATACCATTGAAATAGAGAAAGAAACACGTTCGGCAGCTTTGGAAAGCCTTACACTTCACTGAAATGTAGTACTATACTCTATAACACAGTTGAGAGACAATGTTCCCGAGCTGCCTCAGTTCATAACAGTGTGTAGGAAGTTGTTTGAAAAAGTGGGCAAAGCTTATACTTGGAACAGAAGGCAGAATATAGGAAACTACATGAAAACATGGATAATTCAGAGAAAATGACTGTAAACAGATGAGAACTTGTTTAGAACAGCTCAAAGAGATTCTCCAAGTCAGTTCTTAGTGTAGAAAAGGTAGCTAAGATCCGGGAAATCCTTAATTCGAGTTAAGATGACATGAAACACTGTATGAATCCTATATTCTTTACTTAAAGGAGACTAGAGTGGTAAAAGTGTGTTATACAAGGCAGAATACCATTGAAATAGAGAAAGAAACACGTTCGGCAGCTTTGGAAAGCCTTACACTTCACTGACATGTATTACTACACTCTATAACACAGTTGAGAGACAATGTTCCCGAGCTGCCTCAGTTCATAACAGTGTGTTGGAAGTTGTTTGATAAAGTGGGCAAAGCTTATACTTGGACCAGAAGGCAGAATATAGGAACCTACATGAAAACATGGATAATTCAGAGAAAATGAATGTAAACAGATGAGAACTTGTTTGGAACATCTCAAAGAGATTCTCGAAGTCAGTTCTTAGTGTAGAAAAGGTAGCTAAGATCCGGGAAATCCTTAATTCGAGTTAAGATCACATGAAACACTGTATGAATCCTATATTCTGTACTTAAAGGAGACAAGAGTGGTAAATGTGTGTTATACAAGGCAGAATACCATTGAAATAGAGAAAGAAACACGTTCGGCAGCTTTGGAAAGCCTTACACTTCACTGAAATGTAGTACTACACTCTATAACACAGTTGAGAGACAATGTTCCTGAGCTGCCTCAGTTCATAACAGTGTGTAGGAAGTTGTCTGATAAAGAGGGCAAGTCTTATACTTGGACCAGAAGGCAGAATATGGGAAACTACATGAAAACATGGATAATTCAGAGAAAATGACTGTAAAGTGATGAGAACTTGTTTAGAACAGCTCAAAGAGATTCTCCAAGTCAGTTCTTAGTGCAGAAAAGGTAGCTAAGATCCGGGAAATTCTTAATTCGATGTAAGATCACATGAAACACTGTATGAATCCTATATTCTTTCCTTAAAGGAGACTAGAGTGGTAAATGTGTGTTATACAAGGCAGAATACCATTGAAATAGAGAAAGAAACACGTTCGGCAGCTTTGGAAAGCCTTACACTTCACTGACATGTAGTACTACACTCTTTAACACAGTTGAGAGACAATGTTCCCGAGCTGCCTCAGTTCATATCAGTGTGTTGGAAGTTGTTTGATAAAGTGGGCAAAGCTTATACTTGGACCAGAAGGCAGAATATAGGAAACTACATGAAAACATGGATAATTCAGAGAAAATGACTGTAAACAGATGAGAACTTGTTTAGAACAGCTCAAAGAGATTCTCCAAGTCAGTTCTTAGTGTAGAAAAGGTAGCTAAGATCCGGGAAATCCTTAATTCGAGTTAAGATGACATGAAACACTGTATGAATCCTATATTCTTTACTTAAAGGAGACTAGAGTGGTAAATGTGTGTTATACAAGGCAGAATACCATTGAAATAGAGAAAGAAACACGTTCGGCAGCTTTGGAAAGCCTTACACTTCACTGACATGTATTACTACACTCTATAACACAGTTGAGAGACAATGTTCCCGAGCTGCCTCAGTTCATAACAGTGTGTTGGAAGTTGTTTGATAAAGTGGGCAAAGCTTATACTTGGACCAGAAGGCAGAATATAGGAACCTACATGAAAACATGGATAATTCAGAGAAAATGAATGTAAACAGATGAGAACTTGTTTGGAACATCTCAAAGAGATTCTCGAAGTCAGTTCTTAGTGTAGAAAAGGTAGCTAAGATCCGGGAAATCCTTAATTCGAGTTAAGATCACATGAAACACTGTATGAATCCTATATTCTGTACTTAAAGGAGACAAGAGTGGTAAATGTGTGTTATACAAGGCAGAATACCATTGAAATAGAGAAAGAAACACGTTCGGCAGCTTTGGAAAGCCTTACACTTCACTGAAATGTAGTACTACACTCTATAACACAGTTGAGAGACAATGTTCCTGAGCTGCCTCAGTTCATAACAGTGTGTAGGAAGTTGTCTGATAAAGAGGGCAAGTCTTATACTTGGACCAGAAGGCAGAATATGGGAAACTACATGAAAACATGGATAATTCAGAGAAAATGACTGTAAAGTGATGAGAACTTGTTTAGAACAGCTCAAAGAGATTCTCCAAGTCAGTTCTTAGTGCAGAAAAGGTAGCTAAGATCCGGGAAATTCTTAATTCGAGGTAAGATCACATGAAACACTGTATGAATCCTATATTCTTTCCTTAAAGGAGACTAGAGTGGTAAATGTGTGTTATACAAGGCAGAATACCATTGAAATAGAGAAAGAAACACGTTCGGAAGCTTTGGAAAGCCTTACACTTCAGTGAAATGTAGTACTACACTCTATAACACAGTTGAGAGACAATGTTCCTGAGCTGCCTCAGTTCATAACAGTGTGTAGGAAGTTGTTTGGTAAAGTGGGCAAAGCCTATACTTGGACCAGAAGGTAGAATATAGGAAACTACATGAAAACATGGATAATTCAGAGAAAATGACTGTAAACAGATGAGAACTTGTTTAGAACAGCTCAAAGAGATTCTCCAGTCAGTTCTTTGTGTAGAAAAGGTAGCTAACATCCGGGAAATCCTTAATTCGAGTTAAGATGACATGAAACACTGTATGAATCCTATATTCTTTACATAAAAGAGACTAGAGTGGTAAATCTGTGTTATACAAGGCAGAATACCATTGAAATAGAGAAAGAAACACGTTCGGAAGCTTTGGAAAGCCTTACACTTCACTGACATGTAGTACTACACTCTATAACACAGTTGAGAGACAATTTTCCCGAGCTGCCTCAGTTCATAACAGTGTGTAGGAAGTTGTTTGATAAAGAGGGCAAAGCTTATACTTGGACCAGAAGGCAGAATATAGGAAACTACATGAAAACATGGATAATTCAGAGAAAATGACTGTAAACAGATGAGAACTTGTTTAGAACAGCTCAAAGAGATTCTCCAAGTCAGTTCTTATTGTAGAAAAGGTAGCTAACATCCGGGAAATCCTTAATTCGAGTTAAGATGACATGAAACGCTGTATGAATCCTATATTCTTTACTTAAAGGAGACTAGAGTGGTAAATGTGTGTTATACAAGGCCGAATACCATTGAAATAGAGAAAGAAACACATTCGGCAGCTTTGGAAAGCCTTACACTTCACTGAAATGTAGTACTACACTCTATAACACAGTTGAGAGACAATGTTCCTGAGCTGCCTCAGTTCAGAACAGTGTGTAGGAAGTTTTTTGATAAAGTGGGCAAAGCTTATACTTGGACCAGAAGGCAGAATATAGGAACCTACATGAAAACATGGATAATTCAGAGAAAATGAATGTAAACAGATGAGAACTTGTTTAGAACATCTCAAAGAGATTCTCCAAGTCAGTTCTTTGTGTAGAAATGGTAGCTAACATCCGGGAAATCCTTAATTCGAGTTAAGATGACATGAAACACTGTATGAATCCTATATTCTTTACTTAAAAGAGAATAGAGTGGTAAATCTGTGTTATACAAGGCAGAATACCATTGAAATAGAGAAAGAAACACGTTCGGCAGCTTTGGAAAGCCTTACACTTCACTGACATGTATTACTACACTCTATAACACAGTTGAGAGACAATGTTCCCGAGCTGCCTCAGTTCATAACAGTGCGTTGGAAGTTGTTTGATAAAGTGGGCAAAGCTTATACTTGGACCAGAAGGCAGAATATAGGAACCTACATGAAAACATGGATAATTCAGAGAAAATGAATGTAAACAGATGAGAACTTGTTTAGAACATCTCAAAGAGATTCTCGAAGTCAGTTCTTAGTGTAGAAAAGGTAGCTAAGATCCGGGAAATCCTTAATTCGAGTTAAGATCACATGAAACACTGTATGAATCCTATATTCTGTACTTAAAGGAGACAAGAGTGGTAAATGTGTGTTATACAAGGCAGAATACCATTGAAATAGAGAAAGAAACACGTTCGGCAGCTTTGGAAAGCCTTACACTTCACTGAAATGTAGTACTACACTCTATAACACAGTTGAGAGACAATGTTCCTGAGCTGCCTCAGTTCATAACAGTGTGTAGGAAGTTGTCTGATAAAGAGGGCAAGTCTTATACTTCTACCAGAAGGCAGAATATGGGAAACTACATGAAAACATGGATAATTCAGAGAAAATGACTGTAAAGTGATGAGAACTTGTTTAGAACAGCTCAAAGAGATTCTCCAGTCAGTTCTTTGTGAAGAAAAGGTAGCTAACATCCGGGAAATCCTTAATTCGAGTTAAGATGACATGAAACACTGTATGAATCCTATATTCTTTACTTAAAGGAGACTAGAGTGGTAAATGTGTGTTATAGAAGGCAGAATACCATTGAAATAGAGAAAGAAACACGTTCAGCAGCTTTGGAAAGCCTTACACTTCACTGAAATGTAGTACTACACTCTATAACACAGTTGAGAGACAATGTTCCCGAGCTCCCTCAGTTCATAACAGTGTGTAGGAAGTTGTTTGATAAAGTGGGCAAAGCCTATACTTGGACCAGAAGGTAGAATATAGGAAACTACATGAAAACATGGATAATTCAGAGAAAATGACTGTAAACAGATGAGAACTTGTTTAGAACAGCTCAAAGAGATTCTCCAAGTCAGTTCTTAGTGTAGAAAGGGTAGCTAAGATCCGGGAAATCCTTAATTCGAGGTAAGATCACATGAAACACTGTATGAATCCTATATTCTTTACTTAAAGGAGACTAGAGTGGTAAATGTGTGTTATAGAAGGCAGAATACCATTGAAATAGAGAAAGAAACACGTTCAGCAGCTTTGGAAAGCCTTACACTTCACTGAAATGTTGTACTACACTCTATAACACAGTTGAGAGACAATGTTCTCGAGCTGCCTCAGTTCATAACAGTGTGTAGGAAGTTGTTTGATAAAGAGGGCAAAGCTTATACTTGGACCAGAAGGCAGAATATAGGAAACTACATGAAAACATAGATAATTCAGAAAAAATGACTGTAAACAGATGAGAACTTGTTTAGAACAGCTCAAAGAGATTCTCCAAGTCAGTTCTTAGTGTAGAAAAGGTAGCTAAGATCCGGGAAATCCTTAATTCGAGTTAAGATGACATGAAACACTGTATGAATCCTATATTCTTTACTTAAAGGAGACTAGAGTGGTAAATGTGTGTTATACAAGGCAGAATACCATTGAAATAGAGAAAGAAACACGTTCGGCAGCTTTGGAAAGCCTTACACTTCACTGACATGTAGTATTACACTCTATAACACAGTTGAGAGACAATGTTCCCGAGCTGCCTCAGTTCATAACAGTGTGTAGGAAGTTGTTTGATAAAGAGGGCAAAGCCTATACTTGGACCAGAAGGCAGAATATAGGAAACTACATGAAAACATGGATATTTCAGAGAAAATGACTGTAAACAGATGAGAACTTGTTTAGACCAGCTCAAAGAGATTCTCCAAGTCAGTTCTTATTGTAGAAAAGGTAGCTAACATCCGGGAAATCCTTAATTCGAGTTAAGATGACATGAAACACTGTATGAATCCTATATTCTTTACTTAAAGGAGACTAGAGTGGTAAATGTGTGTTCTACAAGGCAGAATACCATTGAAATAGAGAAAGAAACACGTTCGGCAGCTTTGGAAAGCCTTACACTTCACTGAAATGTAGTACTACACTCTATAACACAGTTGAGAGACAATGTTCCTGAGCTGCCTCAGTTCAGCACAGTGTGTAGGAAGTTGTTTGATAAAGTGGGCAAAGCTTATACTTGGACCAGAAGGCAGAATATAGGAAACTACATGAAAACATAGATAATTCAGAGAAAATGACAGTAAACAGATGAGAACTTGTTTAGAACAGCTCAAAGAGATTCTCCAGTCAGTTCTTTGTGAAGAAAAGGTAGCTAACATCCGGGAAATCCTTAATTCGAGTTAAGATGACATGAAACACTGTATGAATCCTATATTCTTTACTTAAAGGAGACTAGAGTGGTAAATGTGTGTTATAGAAGGCAGAATACCATTGAAATAGAGAAAGAAACACGTTCAGCAGCTTTGGAAAGCCTTACACTTCACTGAAATGTAGTACTACACTCTAGAACACAGTTGAGAGACAATGTTCCCTAGCTGCCTCAGTTCATGACAGTGTGTAGGAAGTTGTTTGATAAAGTGGGCAAAGCCTATACTTGGACCAGAAGGCAGAATATAGGAAACTACATGAAAACATGGATAATTCAGAGAAAATGACTGTAAACAGATGAGAACTTGTTTAGAACAGCTCAAAGAGATTCTCCAAGTCAGTTCTTAGTGTAGAAAGGGTAGCTAAGATCCGGGAAATCCTTAATTCGAGGTAAGATCACATGAAACACTGTATGAATCCTATATTCTTTACTTAAAGGAGACTAGAGTGGTAAATGTGTGTTATAGAAGGCAGAATACCATTGAAATAGAGAAAGAAACACGTTCAGCAGCTTTGGAAAGCCTTACACTTCACTGAAATGTTGTACTACACTCTATAACACAGTTGAGAGACAATGTTCTCGAGCTGCCTCAGTTCATAACAGTGTGTAGGAAGTTGTTTGATAAAGAGGGCAAAGCTTATACTTGGACCAGAAGGCAGAATATAGGAAACTACATGAAAACATAGATAATTCAGAGAAAATGACTGTAAACAGATGAGAACTTGTTTAGAACTGCTCAAAGAGATTCTCCAAGTCAGTTCTTATTGTAGAAAATGTAGCTAACATCCGGGAAATCCTTAATTCGAGTTAAGATGACATGAAACACTGTATGAATCCTATATTCTTTACTTAAAGGAGACTAGAGTGGTAAATGTGTGTTATAGAAGGCAGAATACCATTGAAATAGAGAAAGAAACACGTTCAGCAGCTTTGGAAAGCCTTACACTTCACTGAAATGTTGTACTACACTCTATAACACAGTTGAGAGACAATGTTCTCGAGCTGCCTCAGTTCATAACAGTGTGTAGGAAGTTGTTTGATAAAGAGGGCAAAGCTTATACTTGGACCAGAAGGCAGAATATAGGAAACTACATGAAAACATAGATAATTCAGAGAAAATGACTGTAAACAGATGAGAACTTGTTTAGAACTGCTCAAAGAGATTCTCCAAGTCAGTTCTTATTGTAGAAAATGTAGCTAACATCCGGGAAATCCTTAATTCGAGTTAAGATGACATGAAACACTGTATGAATCCTATATTCTTTACTTAAAGGAGACTAGAGTGGTAAATGTGTGTTATAGAAGGCAGAATACCATTGAAATAGAGAAAGAAACACGTTCAGCAGCTTTGGAAAGCCTTACACTTCACTGAAATGTAGTACTACACTCTAGAACACAGTTGAGAGACAATGTTCCCTAGCTGCCTCAGTTCATGACAGTGTGTAGGAAGTTGTTTGATAAAGTGGGCAAAGCCTATACTTGGACCAGAAGGCAGAATATAGGAAACTACATGAAAACATGGATATTTCAGAGAAAATGACTGTAAACAGATGAGAACTTGTTTAGAACAGCTCAAAGAGATTCTCCAAGTCAGTTCTTAGTGTAGAAAAGGTAGCTAAGATCCGGGAAATCCTTAATTCGAGTTAAGATGACATGAAACACTGTATGAATCCTATATTCTTTACTTAAAGGAGACTAGAGTGGTAAATGTGTGTTATACAAGGCAGAATACCATTGAAATAGAGAAAGAAACACGTTCGGCAGCTTTGGAAAGCCTTACACTTCACTGACATGTAGTACTACACTCTATAACACAGTTGAGAGACAATGTTCCCGAGCTGCCTCAGTTCATAACAGTGTGTTGGAAGTTGTTTGATAAAGTGGGCAAAGCTTATACTTGGACCAGAAGGCAGAATATAGGAACCTACATGAAAACATGGATAATTCAGAGAAAATGAATGTAAACAGATGAGAACTTGTTTAGAACATCTCAAAGAGATTCTCGAAGTCAGTTCTTAGTGTAGAAAAGGTAGCTAAGATCCGGGAAATCCTTAATTCGAGTTAAGATCACATGAAACACTGTATGAATCCTATATTCTGTACTTAAAGGAGACAAGAGTGGTAAATGTGTGTTATACAAGGCAGAATACCATTGAAATAGAGAAAGAAACACGTTCGGCAGCTTTGGAAAGCCTTACACTTCACTGAAATGTAGTACTACACACTATAACACAGTTGAGAGACAATGTTCCTGAGCTGCCTCAGTTCATAACAGTGTGTAGGAAGTTGTCTGATAAAGAGGGCAAGTCTTATACTTGGTCCAGAAGGCAGAATATAGGAAACTACATGAAAACGTGGATAATTCAGAGAAAATGACTGTAAAGTGATGAGAACTTGTTTAGAACAGCTCAAAGAGATTCTCCAAGTCAGTTCTTAGTGCAGAAAAGGTAGCTAAGATCCGGGAAATCCTTAATTCGAGGTAAGATCACATGAAACACTGTATGAATCCTATATTCTTTCCTTAAAGGAGACTAGAGTGGTAAATGTGTGTTATACAAGGCAGAATACCATTGAAATAGAGAAAGAAACACGTTCGGCAGCTTTGGAAAGCCTTACACTTCACTGACATGTAGTACTACACTCTATAACACAGTTGAGAGACAATGTTCCCGAGCTGCCTCAGTTCATAACAGTGTGTTGGAAGTTGTTTGATAAAGTGGGCAAAGCTTATACTTGGACCAGAAGGCAGAATATAGGAACCTACATGAAAGCATGGATAATTCAGAGAAAATGAATGTAAACAGATGAGAACTTGTTTAGAACATCTCAAAGAGATTCTCGAAGTCAGTTCTTAGTGTAGAAAAGGTAGCTAAGATCCGGGAAATCCTTAATTCGAGTTAAGGTCACATGAAACACTGTATGAATCCTATATTCTGTACTTAAAGGAGACAAGAGTGGTAAATGTGTGTTATACAAGGCAGAATACCATTGAAATAGAGAAAGAAACACGTTCGGCAGCTTTGGAAAGCCTTACACTTCACTGAAATGTAGTACTACACTCTATAACACAGTTGAGAGACAATGTTCCTGAGCTGCCTCAGTTCATAACAGTGTGTAGGAAGTTGTCTGATAAAGAGGGCAAGTCTTATACTTGGACCAGAAGGCAGAATATAGGAAACTACATGAAAGCATGGATAATTCAGAGAAAATGACTGTAAAGTGATGAGAACTTGTTTAGAACAGCTCAAAGAGATTCTCCAAGTCAGTTCTTAGTGCAGAAAAGGTAGCTAAGATCCGGGAAATCCTTAATTCGAGGTAAGATCACATGAAACACTGTATGAATCCTATATTCTTTCCTTAAAGGAGACTAGAGTGGTAAATGTGTGTTATACAAGGCAGAATACCATTGAAATAGAGAAAGAAACACGTTCGGAAGCTTTGGAAAGCCTTACACTTCAGTGAAATGTAGTACTACACTCTATAACACAGTTGAGAGACAATGTTCCTGAGCTGCCTCAGTTCATAACAGTGTGTAGGAAGTTGTTTGATAAAGTGGGCAAAGCTTATACTTGGACCAGAAGGCAGAATATAGGAAACTACATGAAAACATGGATAATTCAGAGAAAATGACAGTAAACAAATGAGAACTTGTTTAGAACAGCTCAAAGAGATTCTCCAAGTCAGTTCTTAGTGTAGAAAAGGTAGCTAACATCCGGGAAATACTTAATACAAGTTAAGATGACATGAAACGCTGTATGAATCCTATATTCCTTACTTAAAGGAGACTAGAGTGGTAAATGTGTGTTATACAAGGCAGAATACCATTGAAATAGTGAAAGAAACACGTTCAGCAGCTTTGGAAAGCCTTACACTTCACTGAAATGAAGTACTACACTCTATAACACAGTTGAGAGACAATGTTCCCGAGCTGCCTCAGTTCATAACAGTGTGTAGGAAGTTGTTTGATAAAGTGGGCAAAGCATATACTTGGACCAGAAGGCAGAATATAGGAAACTACATGAAAACATGGATATTTCAGAGAAAATGACTGTAAACAGATGAGAACTTGTTTAGAACAGCTCAAAGAGATTCTCCAAATCAGTTCTTAGTGTAGAAAAGGTAGCTAAGATCCGGGAAATCCTTAATTCGAGGTAAGATCACATGAAACACTGTATGAATCCTATATTCTTTACTTAAAGGAGACTAGAGTGTTAACTGTGTGTTATACAACGCAGAATACCATTGAAATAGAGAAAGAAACACGTTCAGCAGCTTTGGAAAGCCTTACACTTCACTGAAATGTAGTACTACACTCTATAACACAGTTGAGAGACAATGTTCCTGAGCTGCCTCAGTTCAGAACAGTGTGTAGGAAGTTGTTTGATAAAGTGGGCAAAGCTTATACTTGGACCAGAAGGCAGAATATAGGAAACTACATGAAAACATGGATAATTCAGAGAAAATGACAGTAAACAGATGAGAACTTGTTTAGAACAGCTCAAAGAGATTCTCCAGTCAGTTCTTTGTGTAGAAAAGGTAGCTAACATCCGGGAAATCCTTAATTCGAGTTAAGATGACATGAAACACTGTATGAATCCTATATTCTTTACGTAAAGGAGACTAGAGTGGTAAATGTGTGTTATACAAGGCAGAATACCATTGAAATAGAGAAAGAAACACGTTCGGCAGCTTTGGAAAGCCTTACACTTCACTGACATGTAGTACTACACTCTATAACACAGTTGAGAGACAATGTTCCCGAGCTGCCTCAGTTCATAACAGTGTGTTGGAAGTTGTTTGATAAAGTGGGCAAAGCTTATACTTGGACCAGAAGGCAGAATATAGGAAACTACATGAAAACATGGATAATTCAGAGAAAATGACTGTAAACAGATGAGAACTTGTTTAGAAGAGCTCAAAGAGATTCTCCAAGTCAGTTCTTAGTGTAGAAAATGTAGCTAAGATCCGGGAAATCCTTAATTCGAGGTAAGATCACATGAAAAACTGTATGAATCCTATATTCTTTACTTCAAGGAGACTAGAGTGTTAACTTTGTGTTATACAAGGCAGAATACCATTGAAATAGAGAAAGAAACACGTTCGGCAGCTTTGGAAAGCCTTACACTTCACTGAAATGTAGTACTACACTCTATAACACAGATGAGAGACAATGTTCCCGAGCTCCCTCAGTTCATAACAGTGTGTAGGAAGTTGTTTCGTAAAGTGGGCAAAGCCTATACTTGGACCAGAAGGTAGAATATAGGAAACTACATGAAAACATGGATAATTCAGAGAAAATGACTGTAAACAGATGAGAACTTGTTTAGAACAGCTGAAAGAGATTCTCCAAGTCATTTCTTAGTGTAGAAAAGGTAGCTAAGATCTGGGAAATCCTTAATTCAAGTTAAGATGACATGAAACACTGTATGAATCCTATATTCTTTACTTAAAGGGGACTAGAGTGGTAAATGTGTGTTATAGAATGCAGAATACCATTGAAATAGAGAAAGGAACACGTTCAGCAGCTTTGGAAAGCCTTACACTTCACTGAAATGTAGTACTACACTCTATAACACAGTTGAGAGACAATGTTCCCTAGCTGCCTCAGTTCATAACAGTGTGTAGGAAGTTGTTTGATAAAGTGGGCAAAGCCTATACTTGGACCAGAAGGAAGAATATAGGAAACTACATGAAAACATGGATATTTCAGAGAAAATGACTGTAAACAGATGAGAACTTGTTTAGACCAGCTCAAAGAGATTCTCCAAGTCAGTTCTTATTGTAGAAAAGGTAGCTAACATCCGGGAAATCCTTAATTCGAGTTAAGATGACATGAAACACTGTATGAATCCTATATTCTTTACTTAAAGGAGACTAGAGTGGTAAATGTGTGTTATACAAGGCAGAATACCATTGAAATAGAGAAAGAAACACGTTCGGCAGCTTTGGAAAGCCTTACACTTCACTGAAACGTAGTAGTACACTCTATAACACAGTTGAGAGACAATGTTCCTGAGCTGCCTCAGTTCAGCACAGTGTGTAGGAAGTTGTTTGATAAAGTGGGCAAAGCTTATACTTGGACCAGAAGGCAGAATATAGGAAACTACATGAAAACATAGATAATTCAGAGAAAATGACAGTAAACAGATCAGAACTTGTTTAGAACAGCTCAAAGAGATTCTCCAGTCAGTTCTTTGTGTAGAAAAGGTAGCTAACATCCGGGAAATCCTTAATTCGAGTTAAGATGACATGAAACACTGTATGAATCCTATATTCTTTACATAAAAGAGACTAGAGTGGTAAATGTGTGTTATACAAGGCAGAATACCATTGAAATAGAGAAAGAAACACGTTCGGCAGCTTTGGAAAGCCTTACACTTCACTGACATGTAGTACTACACTCTATAACACAGTTGAGAGACAATTTTCCAGAGCTGCCTCAGTTCATAACAGTGTGTTGGAAGTTGTTTGATAAAGTGGGCAAAGCTTATACTTTGACCAGAAGGCAGAATATAGGAAACTACATGAAAACATGGATAATTTAGAGAAAATGACTGTAAACAGATGAGAACTTGTTTAGAACAGCTCAAAGAGATTCTCCAGTCAGTTCTTTGTGTAGAAAAGGTAGCTAACATCCGGGAAATCCTTAATTCGAGTTAAGATGACATGAAACACTGTATGAATCCTATATTCTTTACATAAAAGAGACTAGAGTGGTAAATGTGTGTTATACAAGGCAGAATACCATTGAAATAGAGAAAGAAACACGTTCGGCAGCTTTGGAAAGCCTTACACTTCACTGACATGTAGTACTACACTCTATAACACAGTTGAGAGACAATTTTCCCGAGCTGCCTCAGTTCATAACAGTGTGTTGGAAGTTGTTTGATAAAGTGGGCAAAGCTTATACTTTGACCAGAAGGCAGAATATAGGAAACTACATGAAAACATGGATAATTTAGAGAAAATGACTGTAAACAGATGAGAACTTGTTTAGAACAGCTCAAAGAGATTCTCCAAGTCAGTTCTTATTGCAGAAAAGGTAGCTAACATCCGGGAAATCCTTAATTCGAGTTAAGATGACATGAAACGCTGTATGAATCCTATATTCCTTACTTAAAGGAGACTAGAGTGGTAAATGTGTGTTATACAAGGCAGAATACCATTGAAATAGTGAAAGAAACACGTTCAGCAGCTTTGGAAAGCCTTACACTTCACTGAAATGAAGTACTACACTCTATAACACAGTTGAGAGACAATGTTCCCGAGCTGCCTCAGTTCATAACAGTGTGTAGGAAGTTGTTTGATAAAGTGGGCAAAGCATATACTTGGACCAGAAGGCAGAATATAGGAAACTACATGAAAACATGGATATTTCAGAGAAAATGACTGTAAACAGATGAGAACTTGTTTAGAACAGCTCAAAGAGATTCTCCAAATCAGTTCTTAGTGTAGAAAAGGTAGCTAAGATCCGGGAAATCCTTAATTCGAGGTAAGATCACATGAAACACTGTATGAATCCTATATTCTTTACTTAAAGGAGACTAGAGTGTTAACTGTGTGTTATACAACGCAGAATACCATTGAAATAGAGAAAGAAACACGTTCAGCAGCTTTGGAAAGCCTTACACTTCACTGAAATGTAGTACTACACTCTATAACACAGTTGAGAGACAATGTTCCTGAGCTGCCTCAGTTCAGAACAGTGTGTAGGAAGTTGTTTGATAAAGTGGGCAAAGCTTATACTTGGACCAGAAGGCAGAATATAGGAAACTACATGAAAACATGGATAATTCAGAGAAAATGACAGTAAACAGATGAGAACTTGTTTAGAACAGCTCAAAGAGATTCTCCAGTCAGTTCTTTGTGTAGAAAAGTTAGCTAACATCCGGGAAATCCTTAATTCGAGTTAAGATGACATGAAACACTGTATGAATCCTATATTCTTTACGTAAAGGAGACTAGAGTGGTAAATGTGTGTTATACAAGGCAGAATACCATTGAAATAGAGAAAGAAACACGTTCGGCAGCTTTGGAAAGCCTTACACTTCACTGACATGTAGTACTACACTCTATAACACAGTTGAGAGACAATGTTCCCGAGCTGCCTCAGTTCATAACAGTGTGTTGGAAGTTGTTTGATAAAGTGGGCAAAGCTTATACTTGGACCAGAAGGCAGAATATAGGAAACTACATGAAAACATGGATAATTCAGAGAAAATGACTGTAAACAGATGAGAACTTGTTTAGAAGAGCTCAAAGAGATTCTCCAAGTCAGTTCTTAGTGTAGAAAAGGTAGCTAAGATCCGGGAAATCCTTAATTCGAGGTAAGATCACATGAAAAACTGTATGAATCCTATATTCTTTACTTCAAGGAGACTAGAGTGTTAACTTTGTGTTATACAAGGCAGAATACCATTGAAATAGAGAAAGAAACACGTTCGGCAGCTTTGGAAAGCCTTACACTTCACTGAAATGTAGTACTACACTCTATAACACAGATGAGAGACAATGTTCCCGAGCTCCCTCAGTTCATAACAGTGTGTAGGAAGTTGTTTCGTAAAGTGGGCAAAGCCTATACTTGGACCAGAAGGTAGAATATAGGAAACTACATGAAAACATGGATAATTCAGAGAAAATGACTGTAAACAGATGAGAACTTGTTTAGAACAGCTGAAAGAGATTCTCCAAGTCATTTCTTAGTGTAGAAAAGGTAGCTAAGATCTGGGAAATCCTTAATTCAAGTTAAGATGACATGAAACACTGTATGAATCCTATATTCTTTACTTAAAGGGGACTAGAGTGGTAAATGTGTGTTATAGAATGCAGAATACCATTGAAATAGAGAAAGGAACACGTTCAGCAGCTTTGGAAAGCCTTACACTTCACTGAAATGTAGTACTACACTCTATAACACAGTTGAGAGACAATGTTCCCTAGCTGCCTCAGTTCATAACAGTGTGTAGGAAGTTGTTTGATAAAGTGGGCAAAGCCTATACTTGGACCAGAAGGAAGAATATAGGAAACTACATGAAAACATGGATATTTCAGAGAAAATGACTGTAAACAGATGAGAACTTGTTTAGACCAGCTCAAAGAGATTCTCCAAGTCAGTTCTTATTGTAGAAAAGGTAGCTAACATCCGGGAAATCCTTAATTCGAGTTAAGATGACATGAAACACTGTATGAATCCTATATTCTTTACTTAAAGGAGACTAGAGTGGTAAATGTGTGTTATACAAGGCAGAATACCATTGAAATAGAGAAAGAAACACGTTCCGCAGCTTTGGAAAGCCTTACACTTCACTGAAATGTAGTAGTACACTCTATAACACAGTTGAGAGACAATGTTCCTGAGCTGCCTCAGTTCAGCACAGTGTGTAGGAAGTTGTTTGATAAAGTGGGCAAAGCTTATACTTGGACCAGAAGGCAGAATATAGGAAACTACATGAAAACATAGATAATTCAGAGAAAATGACAGTAAACAGATCAGAACTTGTTTAGAACAGCTCAAAGAGATTCTCCAGTCAGTTCTTTGTGTAGAAAAGGTAGCTAACATCCGGGAAATCCTTAATTCGAGTTAAGATGACATGAAACACTGTATGAATCCTATATTCTTTACATAAAAGAGACTAGAGTGGTAAATGTGTGTTATACAAGGCAGAATACCATTGAAATAGAGAAAGAAACACGTTCGACAGCTTTGGAAAGCCTTACACTTCACTGACATGTAGTACTACACTCTATAACACAGTTGAGAGACAATTTTCCCGAGCTGCCTCAGTTCATAACAGTGTGTTGGAAGTTGTTTGATAAAGTGGGCAAAGCTTATACTTTGACCAGAAGGCAGAATATAGGAAACTACATGAAAACATGGATAATTTAGAGAAAATGACTGTAAACAGATGAGAACTTGTTTAGAACAGCTCAAAGAGATTCTCCAGTCAGTTCTTTGTGTAGAAAAGGTAGCTAACATCCGGGAAATCCTTAATTCGAGTTAAGATGACATGAAACACTGTATGAATCCTATATTCTTTACATAAAAGAGACTAGAGTGGTAAATGTGTGTTATACAAGGCAGAATACCATTGAAATAGAGAAAGAAACACGTTCGGCAGCTTTGGAAAGCCTTACACTTCACTGACATGTAGTACTACACTCTATAACACAGTTGAGAGACAATTTTCCCGAGCTGCCTCAGTTCATAACAGTGTGTTGGAAGTTGTTTGATAAAGTGGGCAAAGCTTATACTTTGACCAGAAGGCAGAATATAGGAAACTACATGAAAACATGGATAATTTAGAGAAAATGACTGTAAACAGATGAGAACTTGTTTAGAACAGCTCAAAGAGATTCTCCAAGTCAGTTCTTATTGCAGAAAAGGTAGCTAACATCCGGGAAATCCTTAATTCGAGTTAAGATGACATGAAACACTGTATGAATCCTATATTCTTTACTTAAAGGAGACTAGAGTGGTAAATGTGTGTTATACAAGGCAGAATAAAATTGAAATAGAGAAAAAAACACGTTCGGCAGCTTTGGAAAGACTTACACTTCACTGAAATGTAGTACTACACTCTATAACACAGTTGAGAGACAATGTTCCCGAGCTGCCTCAGTTCATAACAGTGTGTTGGAAGTTGTTTGATAAAGTGGGCAAAGCTTATACTTGGACCAGAAGGCAGAATATAGGAAACTACATGAAAACATGGATAATTCAGAGAAAATGACTGTAAACAGATGAGAACTTGCTTAGAACAGCTCAAAGAGATTCTCCAAGTCAGTTCTTATTGTAGAAAAGGTAGCTAACATCCGGGAAATCCTTAATTCGAGTTAAGATGACATGAAACACTGTATGAATCCTATATTCTTTACTTAAAGGAGACTAGAGTGGTAAATGTGTGTTATACAAGGCAGAATACCATTGAAATAGAGAAAGAAACACGTTCGGCAGCTTTGGAAAGCCTTACACTTCACTGAAATGTAGTACTACACTCTATAACACAGTTGAGAGACAATGTTCCTGAGCTGCCTCAGTTCAGAACAGTGTGTAGGAAGTTGTTTGATAAAGTGGGCAAAGCTTATACTTGGACCAGAAGGCAGAATATAGGAAACTACATGAAAACATGGATAATTCAGAGAAAATGACAGTAAACAGATGAGAACTTGTTTAGAACAGCTCAAAGAGATTCTCCAGTCAGTTCTTTGTGTAGAAAAGGTAGCTAACATCCGGGAAATCCTTAATTCGAGTTAAGATGACATGAAACACTGTATGAATCCTATATTCTTTACTTAAAGGAGACTAGAGTGGTAAATGTGTGTTATACAAGGCAGAATACCATTGAAATAGAGAAAGAAACACGTTCGGCAGCTTTGGAAAGCCTTACACTTCACTGACATGTAGTACTACACTCTATAACACAGTTGAGAGACAATGTTCCCGAGCTGCCTCAGTTCATAAGAGTGTGTTGGAAGTTGTTTGATAAAGTGGGCAAAGCTTATACTTGGACCAGAAGGCAGAATATAGGAAACTACATGAAAACATGGATAATTCAGAGAAAATGACTGTAAACAGATGAGAATTTGTTTAGAAGAGCTCAAAGAGATTCTCCAAGTCAGTTCTTAGTGTAGAAAAGGTAGCTAAGATCCGGGAAATCCTTAATTCGAGGTAAGATCACATGAAAAACTGTATGAATCCTATATTCTTTACTTCAAGGAGACTAGAGTGTTAACTTTGTGTTATACAAGGCAGAATACCATTGAAATAGAGAAAGAAACACGTTCGGCAGCTTTGGAAAGCCTTACACTTCACTGAAATGTAGTACTACACTCTATAACACAGATGAGAGACAATGTTCCCGAGCTCCCTCAGTTCATAACAGTGTGTAGGAAGTTGTTTCGTAAAGTGGGCAAAGCCTATACTTGGACCAGAAGGTAGAATATAGGAAACTACATGAAAACATGGATAATTCAGAGAAAATGACTGTAAACAGATGAGAACTTGTTTAGAACAGCTGAAAGAGATTCTCCAAGTCATTTCTTAGTGTAGAAAAGGTAGCTAAGATCTGGGAAATCCTTAATTCAAGTTAAGATGACATGAAACACTGTATGAATCCTATATTCTTTACTTAAAGGAGACTAGAGTGGTAAATGTGTGTTATAGAATGCAGAATACCATTGAAATAGAGAAAGGAACACGTTCAGCAGCTTTGGAAAGCCTTACACTTCACTGAAATGTAGTACTACACTCTATAACACAGTTGAGAGACAATGTTCCCTAGCTGCCTCAGTTCATAACAGTGTGTAGGAAGTTGTTTGATAAAGTGGGCAAAGCCTATACTTGGACCAGAAGGAAGAATATAGGAAACTACATGAAAACATGGATATTTCAGAGAAAATGACTGTAAACAGATGAGAACTTGTTTAGACCAGCTCAAAGAGATTCTCCAAGTCAGTTCTTATTGTAGAAAAGGTAGCTAACATCCGGGAAATCCTTAATTCGAGTTAAGATGACATGAAACACTGTATGAATCCTATATTCTTTACTTAAAGGAGACTAGAGTGGTAAATGTGTGTTATACAAGGCAGAATACCATTGAAATAGAGAAAGAAACACGTTCGGCAGCTTTGGAAAGCCTTACACTTCACTGACATGTAGTACTACACACTATAACACAGTTGAGAGACAATGTTCCTGAGCTGCCTCAGTTCATAACAGTGTGTAGGAAGTTGTCTGATAAAGAGGGCAAGTCTTATACTTGGTCCAGAAGGCAGAATATAGGAAACTACATGAAAACGTGGATAATTCAGAGAAAATGACTGTAAAGTGATGAGAACTTGTTTAGAACAGCTCAAAGAGATTCTCCAAGTCAGTTCTTAGTGCAGAAAAGGTAGCTAAGATCCGGGAAATCCTTAATTCGAGGTAAGATCACATGAAACACTGTATGAATCCTATATTCTTTCCTTAAAGGAGACTAGAGTGGTAAATGTGTGTTATACAAGGCAGAATACCATTGAAATAGAGAAAGAAACACGTTCGGCAGCTTTGGAAAGCCTTACACTTCACTGACATGTAGTACTACACTCTATAACACAGTTGAGAGACAATGTTCCCGAGCTGCCTCAGTTCATAACAGTGTGTTGGAAGTTGTTTGATAAAGTGGGCAAAGCTTATACTTGGACCAGAAGGCAGAATATAGGAACCTACATGAAAGCATGGATAATTCAGAGAAAATGAATGTAAACAGATGAGAACTTGTTTAGAACATCTCAAAGAGATTCTCGAAGTCAGTTCTTAGTGTAGAAAAGGTAGCTAAGATCCGGGAAATCCTTAATTCGAGTTAAGGTCACATGAAACACTTTATGAATCCTATATTCTGTACTTAAAGGAGACAAGAGTGGTAAATGTGTGTTATACAAGGCAGAATACCATTGAAATAGAGAAAGAAACACGTTCGGCAGCTTTGGAAAGCCTTACACTTCACTGAAATGTAGTACTACACTCTATAACACAGTTGAGAGACAATGTTCCTGAGCTGCCTCAGTTCATAACAGTGTGTAGGAAGTTGTCTGATAAAGAGGGCAAGTCTTATACTTGGACCAGAAGGCAGAATATAGGAAACTACATGAAAGCATGGATAATTCAGAGAAAATGACTGTAAAGTGATGAGAACTTGTTTAGAACAGCTCAAAGAGATTCTCCAAGTCAGTTCTTAGTGCAGAAAAGGTAGCTAAGATCCGGGAAATCCTTAATTCGAGGTAAGATCACATGAAACACTGTATGAATCCTATATTCTTTCCTTAAAGGAGACTAGAGTGGTAAATGTGTGTTATACAAGGCAGAATACCATTGAAATAGAGAAAGAAACACGTTCGGAAGCTTTGGAAAGCCTTACACTTCAGTGAAATGTAGTACTACACTCTATAACACAGTTGAGAGACAATGTTCCTGAGCTGCCTCAGTTCATAACAGTGTGTAGGAAGTTGTTTGATAAAGTGGGCAAAGCTTATACTTGGACCAGAAGGCAGAATATAGGAAACTACATGAAAACATGGATAATTCAGAGAAAATGACAGTAAACAAATGAGAACTTGTTTAGAACAGCTCAAAGAGATTCTCCAAGTCAGTTCTTAGTGTAGAAAAGGTAGCTAACATCCGGGAAATACTTAATTCAAGTTAAGATGACATGAAACGCTGTATGAATCCTATATTCCTTACTTAAAGGAGACTAGAGTGGTAAATGTGTGTTATACAAGGCAGAATACCATTGAAATAGTGAAAGAAACACGTTCAGCAGCTTTGGAAAGCCTTACACTTCACTGAAATGAAGTACTACACTCTATAACACAGTTGAGAGACAATGTTCCCGAGCTGCCTCAGTTCATAACAGTGTGTAGGAAGTTGTTTGATAAAGTGGGCAAAGCATATACTTGGACCAGAAGGCAGAATATAGGAAACTACATGAAAACATGGATATTTCAGAGAAAATGACTGTAAACAGATGAGAACTTGTTTAGAACAGCTCAAAGAGATTCTCCAAATCAGTTCTTAGTGTAGAAAAGGTAGCTAAGATCCGGGAAATCCTTAATTCGAGGTAAGATCACATGAAACACTGTATGAATCCTATATTCTTTACTTAAAGGAGACTAGAGTGTTAACTGTGTGTTATACAACGCAGAATACCATTGAAATAGAGAAAGAAACACGTTCAGCAGCTTTGGAAAGCCTTACACTTCACTGAAATGTAGTACTACACTCTATAACACAGTTGAGAGACAATGTTCCTGAGCTGCCTCAGTTCAGAACAGTGTGTAGGAAGTTGTTTGATAAAGTGGGCAAAGCTTATACTTGGACCAGAAGGCAGAATATAGGAAACTACATGAAAACATGGATAATTCAGAGAAAATGACAGTAAACAGATGAGAACTTGTTTAGAACAGCTCAAAGAGATTCTCCAGTCAGTTCTTTGTGTAGAAAAGGTAGCTAACATCCGGGAAATCCTTAATTCGAGTTAAGATGACATGAAACACTGTATGAATCCTATATTCTTTACGTAAAGGAGACTAGAGTGGTAAATGTGTGTTATACAAGGCAGAATACCATTGAAATAGAGAAAGAAACACGTTCGGCAGCTTTGGAAAGCCTTACACTTCACTGACATGTAGTACTACACTCTATAACACAGTTGAGAGACAATGTTCCCGAGCTGCCTCAGTTCATAACAGTGTGTTGGAAGTTGTTTGATAAAGTGGGCAAAGCTTATACTTGGACCAGAAGGCAGAATATAGGAAACTACATGAAAACATGGATAATTCAGAGAAAATGACTGTAAACAGATGAGAACTTGTTTAGAAGAGCTCAAAGAGATTCTCCAAGTCAGTTCTTAGTGTAGAAAAGGTAGCTAAGATCCGGGAAATCCTTAATTCGAGGTAAGATCACATGAAAAACTGTATGAATCCTATATTCTTTACTTCAAGGAGACTAGAGTGTTAACTTTGTGTTATACAAGGCAGAATACCATTGAAATAGAGAAAGAAACACGTTCGGCAGCTTTGGAAAGCCTTACACTTCACTGAAATGTAGTACTACACTCTATAACACAGATGAGAGACAATGTTCCCGAGCTCCCTCAGTTCATAACAGTGTGTAGGAAGTTGTTTCGTAAAGTGGGCAAAGCCTATACTTGGACCAGAAGGTAGAATATAGGAAACTACATGAAAACATGGATAATTCAGAGAAAATGACTGTAAACAGATGAGAACTTGTTTAGAACAGCTGAAAGAGATTCTCCAAGTCATTTCTTAGTGTAGAAAAGGTAGCTAAGATCTGGGAAATCCTTAATTCAAGTTAAGATGACATGAAACACTGTATGAATCCTATATTCTTTACTTAAAGGGGACTAGAGTGGTAAATGTGTGTTATAGAATGCAGAATACCATTGAAATAGAGAAAGGAACACGTTCAGCAGCTTTGGAAAGCCTTACACTTCACTGAAATGTAGTACTACACTCTATAACACAGTTGAGAGACAATGTTCCTGAGCTGCCTCAGTTCAGCACAGTGTGTAGGAAGTTGTTTGATAAAGTGGGCAAAGCTTATACTTGGACCAGAAGGCAGAATATAGGAAACTACATGAAAACATAGATAATTCAGAGAAAATGACAGTAAACAGATCAGAACTTGTTTAGAACAGCTCAAAGAGATTCTCCAGTCAGTTCTTTGTGTAGAAAAGGTAGCTAACATCCGGGAAATCCTTAATTCGAGTTAAGATGACATGAAACACTGTATGAATCCTATATTCTTTACATAAAAGAGACTAGAGTGGTAAATGTGTGTTATACAAGGCAGAATACCATTGAAATAGAGAAAGAAACACGTTCGGCAGCTTTGGAAAGCCTTACACTTCACTGACATGTAGTACTACACTCTATAACACAGTTGAGAGACAATTTTCCCGAGCTGCCTCAGTTCATAACAGTGTGTTGGAAGTTGTTTGATAAAGTGGGCAAAGCTTATACTTTGACCAGAAGGCAGAATATAGGAAACTACATGAAAACATGGATAATTTAGAGAAAATGACTGTAAACAGATGAGAACTTGTTTAGAACAGCTCAAAGAGATTCTCCAGTCAGTTCTTTGTGTAGAAAAGGTAGCTAACATCCGGGAAATCCTTAATTCGAGTTAAGATGACATGAAACACTGTATGAATCCTATATTCTTTACATAAAAGAGACTAGAGTGGTAAATGTGTGTTATACAAGGCAGAATACCATTGAAATAGAGAAAGAAACACGTTCGGCAGCTTTGGAAAGCCTTACACTTCACTGACATGTAGTACTACACTCTATAACACAGTTGAGAGACAATTTTCCCGAGCTGCCTCAGTTCATAACAGTGTGTTGGAAGTTGTTTGATAAAGTGGGCAAAGCTTATACTTTGACCAGAAGGCAGAATATAGGAAACTACATGAAAACATGGATAATTTAGAGAAAATGACTGTAAACAGATGAGAACTTGTTTAGAACAGCTCAAAGAGATTCTCCAAGTCAGTTCTTATTGCAGAAAAGGTAGCTAACATCCGGGAAATCCTTAATTCGAGTTAAGATGACATGAAACGCTGTATGAATCCTATATTCCTTACTTAAAGGAGACTAGAGTGGTAAATGTGTGTTATACAAGGCAGAATACCATTGAAATAGTGAAAGAAACACGTTCAGCAGCTTTGGAAAGCCTTACACTTCACTGAAATGAAGTACTACACTCTATAACACAGTTGAGAGACAATGTTCCCGAGCTGCCTCAGTTCATAACAGTGTGTAGGAAGTTGTTTGATAAAGTGGGCAAAGCATATACTTGGACCAGAAGGCAGAATATAGGAAACTACATGAAAACATGGATATTTCAGAGAAAATGACTGTAAACAGATGAGAACTTGTTTAGAACAGCTCAAAGAGATTCTCCAAATCAGTTCTTAGTGTAGAAAAGGTAGCTAAGATCCGGGAAATCCTTAATTCGAGGTAAGATCACATGAAACACTGTATGAATCCTATATTCTTTACTTAAAGGAGACTAGAGTGTTAACTGTGTGTTATACAACGCAGAATACCATTGAAATAGAGAAAGAAACACGTTCAGCAGCTTTGGAAAGCCTTACACTTCACTGAAATGTAGTACTACACTCTATAACAC
Organism: Pipistrellus hanaki; assembly: GCF_964339955.1. Classification (NCBI taxonomy): domain Eukaryota; kingdom Metazoa; phylum Chordata; class Mammalia; order Chiroptera; family Vespertilionidae; genus Pipistrellus; species Pipistrellus hanaki. Next base: position 6,145,447 of record NC_140511.1, read on the forward strand.
AGTTGAGAGACAATGTTCCTGAGCTGCCTCAGTTCAGAACAGTGTGTAGGAAGTTGTTTGATAAAGTGGGCAAAGCTTATACTTGGACCAGAAGGCAGAATATAGGAAACTACATGAAAACATGGATAATTCAGAGAAAATGACAGTAAACAGATGAGAACTTGTTTAGAACAGCTCAAAGAGATTCTCCAGTCAGTTCTTTGTGTAGAAAAGTTAGCTAACATCCGGGAAATCCTTAATTCGAGTTAAGATGACATGAAACACTGTATGAATCCTATATTCTTTACGTAAAGGAGACTAGAGTGGTAAATGTGTGTTATACAAGGCAGAATACCATTGAAATAGAGAAAGAAACACGTTCGGCAGCTTTGGAAAGCCTTACACTTCACTGACATGTAGTACTACACTCTATAACACAGTTGAGAGACAATGTTCCCGAGCTGCCTCAGTTCATAACAGTGTGTTGGAAGTTGTTTGATAAAGTGGGCAAAGCTTATACTTGGACCAGAAGGCAGAATATAGGAAACTACATGAAAACATGGATAATTCAGAGAAAATGACTGTAAACAGATGAGAACTTGTTTAGAAGAGCTCAAAGAGATTCTCCAAGTCAGTTATTAGTGTAGAAAAGGTAGCTAAGATCCGGGAAATCCTTAATTCGAGGTAAGATCACATGAAAAACTGTATGAATCCTATATTCTTTACTTCAAGGAGACTAGAGTGTTAACTTTGTGTTATACAAGGCAGAATACCATTGAAATAGAGAAAGAAACACGTTCGGCAGCTTTGGAAAGCCTTACACTTCACTGAAATGTAGTACTACACTCTATAACACAGATGAGAGACAATGTTCCCGAGCTCCCTCAGTTCATAACAGTGTGTAGGAAGTTGTTTCGTAAAGTGGGCAAAGCCTATACTTGGACCAGAAGGTAGAATATAGGAAACTACATGAAAACATGGATAATTCAGAGAAAATGACTGTAAACAGATGAGAACTTGTTTAGAACAGCTGAAAGAGATTCTCCAAGTCATTTCTTAGTGTAGAAAAGGTAGCTAAGATCTGGGAAATCCTTAATTCAAGTTAAGATGACATGAAACACTGTATGAATCCTATATTCTTTACTTAAAGGGGACTAGAGTGGTAAATGTGTGTTATAGAATGCAGAATACCATTGAAATAGAGAAAGGAACACGTTCAGCAGCTTTGGAAAGCCTTACACTTCACTGAAATGTAGTACTACACTCTATAACACAGTTGAGAGACAATGTTCCCTAGCTGCCTCAGTTCATAACAGTGTGTAGGAAGTTGTTTGATAAAGTGGGCAAAGCCTATACTTGGACCAGAAGGAAGAATATAGGAAACTACATGAAAACATGGATATTTCAGAGAAAATGACTGTAAACAGATGAGAACTTGTTTAGACCAGCTCAAAGAGATTCTCCAAGTCAGTTCTTATTGTAGAAAAGGTAGCTAACATCCGGGAAATCCTTAATTCGAGTTAAGATGACATGAAACACTGTATGAATCCTATATTCTTTACTTAAAGGAGACTAGAGTGGTAAATGTGTGTTATACAAGGCAGAATACCATTGAAATAGAGAAAGAAACACGTTCGGCAGCTTTGGAAAGCCTTACACTTCACTGAAATGTAGTAGTACACTCTATAACACAGTTGAGAGACAATGTTCCTGAGCTGCCTCAGTTCAGCACAGTGTGTAGGAAGTTGTTTGATAAAGTGGGCAAAGCTTATACTTGGACCAGAAGGCAGAATATAGGAAACTACATGAAAACATAGATAATTCAGAGAAAATGACAGTAAACAGATCAGAACTTGTTTAGAACAGCTCAAAGAGATTCTCCAGTCAGTTCTTTGTGTAGAAAAGGTAGCTAACATCCGGGAAATCCTTAATTCGAGTTAAGATGACATGAAACACTGTATGAATCCTATATTCTTTACATAAAAGAGACTAGAGTGGTAAATGTGTGTTATACAAGGCAGAATACCATTGAAATAGAGAAAGAAACACGTTCGACAGCTTTGGAAAGCCTTACACTTCACTGACATGTAGTACTACACTCTATAACACAGTTGAGAGACAATTTTCCCGAGCTGCCTCAGTTCATAACAGTGTGTTGGAAGTTGTTTGATAAAGTGGGCAAAGCTTATACTTTGACCAGAAGGCAGAATATAGGAAACTACATGAAAACATGGATAATTTAGAGAAAATGACTGTAAACAGATGAGAACTTGTTTAGAACAGCTCAAAGAGATTCTCCAGTCAGTTCTTTGTGTAGAAAAGGTAGCTAATATCCGGGAAATCCTTAATTCGAGTTAAGATGACATGAAACACTGTATGAATCCTATATTCTTTACATAAAAGAGACTAGAGTGGTAAATGTGTGTTATACAAGGCAGAATACCATTGAAATAGAGAAAGAAACACGTTCGGCAGCTTTGGAAAGCCTTACACTTCACTGACATGTAGTACTACACTCTATAACACAGTTGAGAGACAATTTTCCCGAGCTGCCTCAGTTCATAACAGTGTGTTGGAAGTTGTTTGATAAAGTGGGCAAAGCTTATACTTTGACCAGAAGGCAGAATATAGGAAACTACATGAAAACATGGATAATTTAGAGAAAATGACTGTAAACAGATGAGAACTTGTTTAGAACAGCTCAAAGAGATTCTCCAAGTCAGTTCTTATTGCAGAAAAGGTAGCTAACATCCGGGAAATCCTTAATTCGAGTTAAGATGACATGAAACACTGTATGAATCCTATATTCTTTACTTAAAGGAGACTAGAGTGGTAAATGTGTGTTATACAAGGCAGAATACCATTGAAATAGAGAAAAAAACACGTTCGGCAGCTTTGGAAAGACTTACACTTCACTGAAATGTAGTACTACACTCTATAACACAGTTGAGAGACAATGTTCCCGAGCTGCCTCAGTTCATAACAGTGTGTTGGAAGTTGTTTGATAAAGTGGGCAAAGCTTATACTTGGACCAGAAGGCAGAATATAGGAAACTACATGAAAACATGGATAATTCAGAGAAAATGACTGTAAACAGATGAGAACTTGCTTAGAACAGCTCAAAGAGATTCTCCAAGTCAGTTCTTATTGTAGAAAAGGTAGCTAACATCCGGGAAATCCTTAATTCGAGTTAAGATGACATGAAACACTGTATGAATCCTATATTCTTTACTTAAAGGAGACTAGAGTGGTAAATGTGTGTTATACAAGGCAGAATACCATTGAAATAGAGAAAGAAACACGTTCGGCAGCTTTGGAAAGCCTTACACTTCACTGAAATGTAGTACTACACTCTATAACACAGTTGAGAGACAATGTTCCTGAGCTGCCTCAGTTCAGAACAGTGTGTAGGAAGTTGTTTGATAAAGTGGGCAAAGCTTATACTTGGACCAGAAGGCAGAATATAGGAAACTACATGAAAACATGGATAATTCAGAGAAAATGACAGTAAACAGATGAGAACTTGTTTAGAACAGCTCAAAGAGATTCTCCAGTCAGTTCTTTGTGTAGAAAAGGTAGCTAACATCCGGGAAATCCTTAATTCGAGTTAAGATGACATGAAACACTGTATGAATCCTATATTCTTTACTTAAAGGAGACTAGAGTGGTAAATGTGTGTTATACAAGGCAGAATACCATTGAAATAGAGAAAGAAACGCGTTCGGCAGCTTTGGAAAGCCTTACACTTCACTGACATGTAGTACTACACTCTATAACACAGTTGAGAGACAATGTTCCCGAGCTGCCTCAGTTCATAACAGTGTGTTGGAAGTTGTTTGATAAAGTGGGCAAAGCTTATACTTGGACCAGAAGGCAGAATATAGGAAACTACATGAAAACATGGATAATTCAGAGAAAATGACTGTAAACAGATGAGAATTTGTTTAGAAGAGCTCAAAGAGATTCTCCAAGTCAGTTCTTAGTGTAGAAAACGTAGCTAAGATCCGGGAAATCCTTAATTCGAGGTAAGATCACATGAAAAACTGTATGAATCCTATATTCTTTACTTCAAGGAGACTAGAGTGTTAACTTTGTGTTATACAAGGCAGAATACCATTGAAATAGAGAAAGAAACACGTTCGGCAGCTTTGGAAAGCCTTACACTTCACTGAAATGTAGTACTACACTCTATAACACAGATGAGAGACAATGTTCCCGAGCTCCCTCAGTTCATAACAGTGTGTAGGAAGTTGTTTCGTAAAGTGGGCAAAGCCTATACTTGGACCAGAAGGTAGAATATAGGAAACTACATGAAAACATGGATAATTCAGAGAAAATGACTGTAAACAGATGAGAACTTGTTTAGAACAGCTGAAAGAGATTCTCCAAGTCATTTCTTAGTGTAGAAAAGGTAGCTAAGATCTGGGAAATCCTTAATTCAAGTTAAGATGACATGAAACACTGTATGAATCCTATATTCTTTACTTAAAGGAGACTAGAGTGGTAAATGTGTGTTATAGAATGCAGAATACCATTGAAATAGAGAAAGGAACACGTTCAGCAGCTTTGGAAAGCCTTACACTTCACTGAAATGTAGTACTACACTCTATAACACAGTTGAGAGACAATGTTCCCTAGCTGCCTCAGTTCATAACAGTGTGTAGGAAGTTGTTTGATAAAGTGGGCAAAGCCTATACTTGGACCAGAAGGAAGAATATAGGAAACTACATGAAAACATGGATATTTCAGAGAAAATGACTGTAAACAGATGAGAACTTGTTTAGACCAGCTCAAAGAGATTCTCCAAGTCAGTTCTTATTGTAGAAAAGGTAGCTAACATCCGGGAAATCCTTAATTCGAGTTAAGATGACATGAAACACTGTATGAATCCTATATTCTTTACTTAAAGGAGACTAGAGTGGTAAATGTGTGTTATACAAGGCAGAATACCATTGAAATAGAGAAAGAAACACGTTCGGCAGCTTTGGAAAGCCTTACACTTCACTGACATGTAGTACTACACTCTATAACACAGTTGAGAGACAATGTTCCCGAGCTGCCTCAGTTCATAACAGTGTGTTGGAAGTTGTTTGATAAAGTGGGCAAAGCTTATACTTGGACCAGAAGGCAGAATATAGGAAACTACATGAAAACATGGATAATTCAGAGAAAATGACTGTAAACAGATGAGAACTTGTTTAGAAGAGCTCAAAGAGATTCTCCAAGTCAGTTCTTAGTGTAGAAAAGGTAGCTAAGATCCGGGAAATCCTTAATTCGAGTTAAGATGACATGAAACACTGTATGAATCCTATATTCTTTACTTAAAGGAGACTAGAGTGGTAAATGTGTGTTATACAAGGCAGAATACCATTGAAATAGAGAAAGAAACACGTTCGGCAGCTTTGGAAAGCCTTACACTTCACTGAAATGTAGTACTACACTCTATAACACAGATGAGAGACAATGTTCCCGAGCTCCCTCAGTTCATAACAGTGTGTAGGAAGTTGTTTCGTAAAGTGGGCAAAGCCTATACTTGGACCAGAAGGTAGAATATAGGAAACTACATGAAAACATGGATAATTCAGAGAAAATGACTGTAAACAGATGAGAACTTGTTTAGAACAGCTGAAAGAGATTCTCCAAGTCATTTCTTAGTGTAGAAAAGGTAGCTAAGATCTGGGAAATCCTTAATTCAAGTTAAGATGACATGAAACACTGTATGAATCCTATATTCTTTACTTAAAGGAGACTAGAGTGGTAAATGTGTGTTATAGAATGCAGAATACCATTGAAATAGAGAAAGGAACACGTTCAGCAGCTTTGGAAAGCCTTACACTTCACTGAAATGTAGTACTACACTCTATAACACAGTTGAGAGACAATTTTCCCGAGCTGCCTCAGTTCATAACAGTGTGTTGGAAGTTGTTTGATAAAGTGGGCAAAGCTTATACTTTGACCAGAAGGCAGAATATAGGAAACTACATGAAAACATGGATAATTTAGAGAAAATGACTGTAAACAGATGAGAACTTGTTTAGAACAGCTCAAAGAGATTCTCCAAGTCAGTTCTTATTGCAGAAAAGGTAGCTAACATCCGGGAAATCCTTAATTCGAGTTAAGATGACATGAAACACTGTATGAATCCTATATTCTTTACTTAAAGGAGACTAGAGTGGTAAATGTGTGTTATACAAGGCAGAATACCATTGAAATAGAGAAAAAAACACGTTCGGCAGCTTTGGAAAGACTTACACTTCACTGAAATGTAGTACTACACTCTATAACACAGTTGAGAGACAATGTTTCCGAGCTGCCTCAGTTCATAACAGTGTGTTGGAAGTTGTTTGATAAAGTGGGCAAAGCTTATACTTGGACCAGAAGGCAGAATATAGGAAACTACAAGAAAACATGGATAATTCAGAGTAAATGACTGTAAACAGATGAGAACTTGTTTAGAACAGCTCAAAGAGATTCTCCAAGTCAGTTCTTATTGTAGAAAAGGTAGCTAACATCCGGGAAATCCTTAATTCGAGTTAAGATGACATGAAACACTGTATGAATCCTATATTCTTTACTTAAAGGAGACTAGAGTGGTAAATGTGTGTTATACAAGGCAGAATACCATTGAAATAGAGAAAGAAACACGTTCGGCAGCTTTGGAAAGCCTTACACTTCACTGAAATGTAGTACTACACTCTATAACACAGTTGAGAGACAATGTTCCTGAGCTGCCTCAGTTCAGAACAGTGTGTAGGAAGTTGTTTGATAAAGTGGGCAAAGCTTATACTTGGACCAGAAGGCAGAATATAGGAAACTACATGAAAACATGGATAATTCAGAGAAAATGACAGTAAACAGATGAGAACTTGTTTAGAACAGCTCAAAGAGATTCTCCAGTCAGTTCTTTGTGTAGAAAAGGTAGCTAACATCCGGGAAATCCTTAATTCGAGTTAAGATGACATGAAACACTGTATGAATCCTATATTCTTTACTTAAAGGAGACTAGAGTGGTAAATGTGTGTTATACAAGGCAGAATACCATTGAAATAGAGAAAGAAACACGTTCGGCAGCTTTGGAAAGCCTTACACTTCACTGACATGTAGTACTACACTCTATAACACAGTTGAGAGACAATGTTCCCGAGCTGCCTCAGTTCATAACAGTGTGTTGGAAGTTGTTTGATAAAGTGGGCAAAGCTTATACTTGGACCAGAAGGCAGAATATAGGAAACTACATGAAAACATGGATAATTCAGAGAAAATGACTGTAAACAGATGAGAACTTGTTTAGAAGAGCTCAAAGAGATTCTCCAAGTCAGTTCTTAGTGTAGAAAAGGTAGCTAAGATCCGGGAAATCCTTAATTCGAGTTAAGATGACATGAAACACTGTATGAATCCTATATTCTTTACTTAAAGGAGACTAGAGTGGTAAATGTGTGTTATACAAGGCAGAATACCATTGAAATAGAGAAAGAAACACGTTCGGCAGCTTTGGAAAGCCTTACACTTCACTGAAATGTAGTACTACACTCTATAACACAGATGAGAGACAATGTTCCCGAGCTCCCTCAGTTCATAACAGTGTGTAGGAAGTTGTTTCGTAAAGTGGGCAAAGCCTATACTTGGACCAGAAGGTAGAATATAGGAAACTACATGAAAACATGGATAATTCAGAGAAAATGACTGTAAACAGATGAGAACTTGTTTAGAACAGCTGAAAGAGATTCTCCAAGTCATTTCTTAGTGTAGAAAAGGTAGCTAAGATCTGGGAAATCCTTAATTCAAGTTAAGATGACATGAAACACTGTATGAATCCTATATTCTTTACTTAAAGGAGACTAGAGTGGTAAATGTGTGTTATAGAATGCAGAATACCATTGAAATAGAGAAAGGAACACGTTCAGCAGCTTTGGAAAGCCTTACACTTCACTGAAATGTAGTACTACACTCTATAACACAGTTGAGAGACAATGTTCCCTAGCTGCCTCAGTTCATAACAGTGTGTAGGAAGTTGTTTGATAAAGTGGGCAAAGCCTATACTTGGACCAGAAGGAAGAATATAGGAAACTACATGAAAACATGGATATTTCAGAGAAAATGACTGTAAACAGATGAGAACTTGTTTAGACCAGCTCAAAGAGATTCTCCAAGTCAGTTCTTATTGTAGAAAAGGTAGCTAACATCCGGGAAATCCTTAATTCGAGTTAAGATGACATGAAACACTGTATGAATCCTATATTCTTTACATAAAAGAGACTAGAGTGGTAAATGTGTGTTATACAAGGCAGAATACCATTGAAATAGAGAAAGAAACACGTTCGGCAGCTTTGGAAAGCCTTACACTTCACTGACATGTAGTACTACACTCTATAACACAGTTGAGAGACAATTTTCCCGAGCTGCCTCAGTTCATAACAGTGTGTTGGAAGTTGTTTGATAAAGTGGGCAAAGCTTATACTTGGACCAGAAGGCAGAATATAGGAAACTACATGAAAACATGGATAATTTAGAGAAAATGACTGTAAACAGATGAGAACTTGTTTAGAACAGCTCAAAGAGATTCTCCAAGTCAGTTCTTATTGCAGAAAAGGTAGCTAACATCCGGGAAATCCTTAATTCGAGTTAAGATGACATGAAACACTGTATGAATCCTATATTCTTTACTTAAAGGAGACTAGAGTGGTAAATGTGTGTTATACAAGGCAGAATACCATTGAAATAGAGAAAAAAACACGTTCGGCAGCTTTGGAAAGACTTACACTTCACTGAAATGTAGTACTACACTCTATAACACAGTTGAGAGACAATGTTCCCGAGCTGCCTCAGTTCATAACAGTGTGTAGGAAGTTTTTTGATAAAGTGGGCAAAGCTTATACTTGGACCAGAAGGCAGAATATAGGAACCTACATGAAAACATGGATAATTCAGAGAAAATGAATGTAAACAGATGAGAACTTGTTTAGAACATCTCAAAGAGATTCTCCAAGTCAGTTCTTTGTGTAGAAAAGGTAGCTAACATCCGGGAAATCCTTAATTCGAGTTAAGATGACATGAAACACTGTATGAATCCTATATTCTTTACTTAAAAGAGACTAGAGTGGTAAATCTGTGTTATACAAGGCAGAATACCATTGAAATAGAGAATGAAACACGTTCGGCAGCTTTGGAAAGCCTTACACTTCACTGACATGTAGTACTACACTCTATAACACAGTTGAGAGACAATTTTCCCGAGCTGCCTCAGTTCATAACAGTGTGTTGGAAGTTGTTTGATAAAGTGGGCAAAGCTTATACTTGGACCAGAAGGCAGAATATAGGAAACTACATGAAAACATGGATAATTCAGAGAAAATGACTGTAAACAGATGAGAACTTGTTTAGAACAGCTCAAAGAGATTCTCCAAGTCAGTTCTTATTGTAGAAAAGGTAGCTAACATCCGGGAAATCCTTAATTCGAGTTAAGATGACATGAAACACTGTATGAATCCTATATTCTTTACTAAAAGGAGACTAGAGTGGTAAATGTGTGTTATACAAGGCAGAATACCATTGAAATAGAGAAAGAAACACGTTCGGCAGCTTTGGAAAGCCTTACACTTCACTGAAATGTAGTACTACACTCTATAACACAGTTGAGAGACAATGTTCCCTAGCTGCCTCAGTTCATAACAGTATGTAGGAAGTTGTTTGATAAAGTGGGCAAAGCTTATACTTGGACCAGAAGGCAGAATATAGGAACCTACATGAAAACATGGATAATTCAGAGAAAATGAATGTAAACAGATGAGAACTTGTTTAGAACATCTCAAAGAGATTCTCCAAGTCAGTTATTAGTGTAGAAAAGGTAGCTAACATCCGGGAAATCCTTAATTCGAGTTAAGATCACATGAAACACTGTATGAATCCTATATTCTTTACTTAAAGGAGACTAGAGTGGTAAATGTGTGTTATCCAAGGCAGAATACCATTGATATAGAGAAAGAAACACGTTCGGCAGCTTTGGAAAGCCTTACACTTCACTGAAATGTAGTACTACACTCTGTAACACAGTTGAGAGACAATGTTCCCGAGCTGCCTCAGTTCATAACAGTGTGTAGGAAGTTGTTTGATAAAGAGGGCAAAGCTTATATTGGACCAGAAGGCAGAATATAGGAAACTACATGAAAACATAGATAATTCAGAGAAAATGACTGTAAACAGATGAGAACTTGTTTAGAACAGCTCAAAGAGATTCTCCAAGTCAGTTCTTATTGTAGAAAAGGTAGCTAAGATCCGGGAAATCCTTAATTCGAGGTAAGATCACATGAAACACTGTATGAATCCTATATTCTTTACTTCAAGGAGACTAGAGTGGTAAATGTGTGTTATAGAAAGCAGAATACCATTGAAATAGAGAAAGAAACACGTTCAGCAGCTTTGGAAAGCCTTACACTTCACTGAAATGTAGTACTACACTCTATAACACAGTTGAGAGACAATGTTCCCTAGCTGCCTCAGTTCATAACAGTGTGTAGGAAGTTGTTTGATAAAGTGGGCAAAGCCTATACTTGGACCAGAAGGCAGAATATAGGAAACTACATGAAAACATAGATAATTCAGAGAAAATGACTGTAAACAGATGAGAACTTGTTTAGAACAGCTCAAAGAGATTCTCCAAGTCAGTTCTTATTGTAGAAAAGGTAGCTAAGATCCGGGAAATCCTTAATTCGAGGTAAGATCACATGAAACACTGTATGAATCCTATATTCTTTACTTCAAGGAGACTAGAGTGGTAAATGTGTGTTATAGAAAGCAGAATACCATTGAAATAGAGAAAGAAACACGTTCAGCAGCTTTGGAAAGCCTTACACTTCACTGAAATGTAGTACTACACTCTATAACACAGTTGAGAGACAATGTTCCCTAGCTGCCTCAGTTCATAACAGTGTGTAGGAAGTTGTTTGATAAAGTGGGCAAAGCCTATACTTGGACCAGAAGGAAGAATATAGGAAACTACATGAAAACATGGATATTTCAGAGAAAATGACTGTAAACAGATGAGAACTTGTTTAGACCAGCTCAAAGAGATTCTCCAAGTCAGTTCTTATTGTAGAAAAGGTAGCTAACATCCGGGAAATCCTTAATTCGAGTTAAGATGACATGAAACACTGTATGAATCCTATATTCTTTACATAAAAGAGACTAGCGTGGTAAATGTGTGTTATACAAGGCAGAATACCATTGAAATAGAGAAAGAAACACGTTCGGCAGCTTTGGAAAGCCTTACACTTCACTGACATGTAGTACTACACTCTATAACACAGTTGAGAGACAATTTTCCCGAGCTGCCTCAGTTCATAACAGTGTGTTGGAAGTTGTTTGATAAAGTGGGCAAAGCTTATACTTGGACCAGAAGGCAGAATATAGGAAACTACATGAAAACATGGATAATTTAGAGAAAATGACTGTAAACAGATGAGAACTTGTTTAGAACAGCTCAAAGAGATTCTCCAAGTCAGTTCTTATTGCAGAAAAGGTAGCTAACATCCGGGAAATCCTTAATTCGAGTTAAGATGACATGAAACACTGTATGAATCCTATATTCTTTACTTAAAGGAGACTAGAGTGGTAAATGTGTGTTATACAAGGCAGAATACCATTGAAATAGAGAAAAAAACACGTTCGGCAGCTTTGGAAAGACTTACACTTCACTGAAATGTAGTACTACACTCTATAACACAGTTGAGAGACAATGTTCCCGAGCTGCCTCAGTTCATAACAGTGTGTAGGAAGTTTTTTGATAAAGTGGGCAAAGCTTATACTTGGACCAGAAGGCAGAATATAGGAACCTACATGAAAACATGGATAATTCAGAGAAAATGAATGTAAACAGATGAGAACTTGTTTAGAACATCTCAAAGAGATTCTCCAAGTCAGTTCTTTGTGTAGAAAAGGTAGCTAACATCCGGGAAATCCTTAATTCGAGTTAAGATGACATGAAACACTGTATGAATCCTATATTCTTTACTTAAAAGAGACTAGAGTGGTAAATCTGTGTTATACAAGGCAGAATACCATTGAAATAGAGAATGAAACACGTTCGGCAGCTTTGGAAAGCCTTACACTTCACTGACATGTAGTACTACACTCTATAACACAGTTGAGAGACAATTTTCCCGAGCTGCCTCAGTTCATAACAGTGTGTTGGAAGTTGTTTGATAAAGTGGGCAAAGCTTATACTTGGACCAGAAGGCAGAATATAGGAAACTACATGAAAACATGGATAATTCAGAGAAAATGACTGTAAACAGATGAGAACTTGTTTAGAACAGCTCAAAGAGATTCTCCAAGTCAGTTCTTATTGTAGAAAAGGTAGCTAACATCCGGGAAATCCTTAATTCGAGTTAAGATGACATGAAACACTGTATGAATCCTATATTCTTTACTAAAAGGAGACTAGAGTGGTAAATGTGTGTTATACAAGGCAGAATACCATTGAAATAGAGAAAGAAACACGTTCGGCAGCTTTGGAAAGCCTTACACTTCACTGAAATGTAGTACTACACTCTATAACACAGTTGAGAGACAATGTTCCCTAGCTGCCTCAGTTCATAACAGTATGTAGGAAGTTGTTTGATAAAGTGGGCAAAGCTTATACTTGGACCAGAAGGCAGAATATAGGAACCTACATGAAAACATGGATAATTCAGAGAAAATGAATGTAAACAGATGAGAACTTGTTTAGAACATCTCAAAGAGATTCTCCAAGTCAGTTATTAGTGTAGAAAAGGTAGCTAACATCCGGGAAATCCTTAATTCGAGTTAAGATCACATGAAACACTGTATGAATCCTATATTCTTTACTTAAAGGAGACTAGAGTGGTAAATGTGTGTTATCCAAGGCAGAATACCATTGATATAGAGAAAGAAACACGTTCGGCAGCTTTGGAAAGCCTTACACTTCACTGAAATGTAGTACTACACTCTGTAACACAGTTGAGAGACAATGTTCCCGAGCTGCCTCAGTTCATAACAGTGTGTAGGAAGTTGTTTGATAAAGAGGGCAAAGCTTATATTGGACCAGAAGGCAGAATATAGGAAACTACATGAAAACATAGATAATTCAGAGAAAATGACTGTAAACAGATGAGAACTTGTTTAGAACAGCTCAAAGAGATTCTCCAAGTCAGTTCTTATTGTAGAAAAGGTAGCTAAGATCCGGGAAATCCTTAATTCGAGGTAAGATCACATGAAACACTGTATGAATCCTATATTCTTTACTTCAAGGAGACTAGAGTGGTAAATGTGTGTTATAGAAAGCAGAATACCATTGAAATAGAGAAAGAAACACGTTCAGCAGCTTTGGAAAGCCTTACACTTCACTGAAATGTAGTACTACACTCTATAACACAGTTGAGAGACAATGTTCCCTAGCTGCCTCAGTTCATAACAGTGTGTAGGAAGTTGTTTGATAAAGTGGGCAAAGCCTATACTTGGACCAGAAGGCAGAATATAGGAAACTACATGAAAACATAGATAATTCAGAGAAAATGACTGTAAACAGATGAGAACTTGTTTAGAACAGCTCAAAGAGATTCTCCAAGTCAGTTCTTATTGTAGAAAAGGTAGCTAAGATCCGGGAAATCCTTAATTCGAGGTAAGATCACATGAAATACTGTATGAATCCTATATTCTTTACTTCAAGGAGACTAGAGTGGTAAATGTGTGTTATAGAAAGCAGAATACCATTGAAATAGAGAAAGAAACACGTTCAGCAGCTTTGGAAAGCCTTACACTTCACTGAAATGTAGTACTACACTCTATAACACAGTTGAGAGACAATGTTCCCTAGCTGCCTCAGTTCATAACAGTGTGTAGGAAGTTGTTTGATAAAGTGGGCAAAGCCTATACTTGGACCAGAAGGCAGAATATAGGAAACTACATGAAAACATGGATATTTCAGAGAAAATGACTGTAAACAGATGAGAACTTGTTTAGAACAGCTCAAAGAGATTCTCCAAGTCAGTTCTTATTGTAGAAAAGGTAGCTAACATCCGGGAAATCCTTAATTCGAGTTAAGATGACATGAAACACTGTATGAATCCTATATTCTTTACTTAAAGGAGACTAGAGTGGTAAATGTGTGTTATACAAGGCAGAATACCATTGAAATAGAGAAAGAAACACGTTCGGCAGCTTTGGAAAGCCTTACACTTCACTGAAATGTAGTACTACACTCTATAACACAGTTGAGAGACAATGTTCCTGAGCTGCCTCAGTTCATAACAGTGTGTAGGAAGTTTTTTGATAAAGTGGGCAAACCTTATACTTGGACCAGAAGGCAGAATATAGGAACCTACATGAAAACATGGATAATTCAGAGAAAATGAATTTAAACAGATGAGAACTTGTTTAGAACATCTCAAAGAGATTCTCCAAGTCTGTTCTTTGTGTAGAAAAGGTAGCTAACATCCGGGAAATCCTTAATTCAAGTTAAGATGACATGAAACACTGTATGAATCCTATATTCTTTACTTAAAAGAGACTAGAGTGGTAAATCTGTGTTATACACGGCAGAATACCATTGAAATAGAGAAAGAAACAAGTTCGGCAGCTTTGGAAAGCCTTACACTTCACTGAAATGTAGTACTACACTCTATAACACAGATGAGAGACAATGTTCCCGAGCTCCCTCAGTTCATAACAGTGTGTAGGAAGTTGTTTGATAAAGTGGGCAAAGCCTATACTTGGACCAGAAGGTAGAATATAGGAAACTACATGAAAACATGGATATTTCAGAGAAAATGACTGTAAACAGATGAGAACTTGTTTAGAACAGCTCAAAGAGATTCTCCAAATCAGTTCTTAGTGTAGAAAAGGTAGCTAAGATCCGGGAAATCCTTAATTCGAGGTAAGATCACATGAAACACTGTATGAATCCTATATTCTTTACTTAAAGGAGACTAGAGTGGTAAATGTGTGTTATAGAAGGCAGAATACCACTGAAATAGAGAAAGAAACACGTTCAGCAGCTTTGGAAAGCCTTACACTTCACTGACATGTAGTACTACACTCTATAACACAGTTGAGAGACAATGTTCCCGAGCTGCCTCAGTTCATAACAGTGTGTTGGAAGTTGTTTGATAAAGTGGGCAAAGCTTATACTTGGACCAGAAGGCAGAATATAGGAAACTATATGAATACATGGATAATTCAGAGAAAATGACTGTAAACAGATGAGAACTTGTTTAGAAGAGCTCAAAGAGATTCTCCAAGTCAGTTCTTAGTGTAGAAAAGGTAGCTAAGATCCGGGAAATCCTTAATTCGAGTTAAGATCACATGAAACACTGTATGAATCCTATATTCTTTACTTAAAGGAGACTAGAGTGGTAAATGTGTGTTATCCAAGGCAGAATACCATTGATATAGAGAAAGAAACACGTTCCGCAGCTTTGGAAAGCCTTACACTTCACTGAAATGTAGTACTACACTCTGTAACACAGTTGAGAGACAATGTTCCCGAGCTGCCTCAGTTCATAACAGTGTGTAGGAAGTTGTTTGATAAAGAGGGCAAAGCTTATATTGGACCAGAAGGCAGAATATAGGAAACTACAGGAAAACATAGATAATTCAGAGAAAATGACTGTAAACAGATGAGAACTTGTTTAGAACAGCTCAAAGAGATTCTCCAAGTCAGTTCTTATTGTAGAAAAGGTAGCTAAGATCCGGGAAATCCTTAATTCGAGGTAAGATCACATGAAACACTGTATGAATCCTATATTCTTTACTTAAAGGAGACTAGAGTGGTAAATGTGTGTTATACAAGGCAGAATACCATTGAAATAGAGAAAGAAACACGTTCGGCAGCTTTGGAAACCCTTACACTTCACTGAAATGTAGTACTACACTCTATAACACAGTTGAGAGACAATGTTCCCTAGCTGCCTCAGTTCATAACAGTATGTAGGAAGTTGTTTGATAAAGTGGGCAAAGCTTATACTTGGACCAGAAGGCAGAATATAGGAACCTACATGAAAACATGGATAATTCAGAGAAAATGAATGTAAACAGATGAGAACTTGTTTAGAACATCTCAAAGAGATTCTCCAAGTCAGTTCTTAGTGTAGAAAAGGTAGCTAACATCCGGGAAATCCTTAATTCGAGTTAAGATCACATGAAACACTGTATGAATCCTATATTCTTTACTTAAAGGAGACTAGAGTGGTAAATGTGTGTTATCCAAGGCAGAATACCATTGATATAGAGAAAGAAACACGTTCGGCAGCTTTGGAAAGCCTTGCACTTCACTGAAATGTAGTACTACACTCTGTAACACAGTTGAGAGACAATGTTCCCGAGCTGCCTCAGTTCATAACAGTGTGTAGGAAGTTGTTTGATAAAGAGGGCAAAGCTTATATTGGACCAGAAGGCAGAATATAGGAAACTACATGAAAACATAGATAATTCAGAGAAAATGACTGTAAACAGATGAGAACTTGTTTAGAACAGCTCAAAGAGATTCTCCAAGTCAGTTCTTATTGTAGAAAAGGTAGCTAAGATCCGGGAAATCCTTAATTCGAGGTAAGATCACATGAAACACTGTATGAATCCTATATTCTTTACTTCAAGGAGACTAGAGTGGTAAATGTGTGTTATAGAAAGCAGAATACCATTGAAATTGAGAAAGAAACACGTTCAGCAGCTTTGGAAAGCCTTACACTTCACTGAAATGTAGTACTACACTCTATAACACAGTTGAGAGACAATGTTCCCTAGCTGCCTCAGTTCATAACAGTGTGTAGGAAGTTGTTTGATAAAGTGGGCAAAGCCTATACTTGGACCAGAAGGCAGAATATAGGAAACTACATGAAAACATGGATATTTCAGAGAAAATGACTGTAAACAGATGAGAACTTGTTTAGAACAGCTCAAAGAGATTCTCCAAGTCAGTTCTTATTGTAGAAAAGGTAGCTAACATCCGGGAAATCCTTAATTCGAGTTAAGATGACATGAAACACTGTATGAATCCTATATTCTTTACTTAAAGGAGACTAGAGTGGTAAATGTGTGTTATACAAGGCAGAATACCATTGAAATAGAGAAAGAAACACGTTCGGCAGCTTTGGAAAGCCTTACACTTCACTGAAATGTAGTACTACACTCTATAACACAGTTGAGAGACAATGTTCCTGAGCTGCCTCAGTTCATAACAGTGTGTAGGAAGTTTTTTGATAAAGTGGGCAAAGCTTATACTTGGACCAGAAGGCAGAATATAGGAACCTACATGAAAACATGGATAATTCAGAGAAAATGAATTTAAACAGATGAGAACTTGTTTAGAACATCTCAAAGAGATTCTCCAAGTCTGTTCTTTGTGTAGAAAAGGTAGCTAACATCCGGGAAATCCTTAATTCAAGTTAAGATGACATGAAACACTGTATGAATCCTATATTCTTTACTTAAAAGAGACTAGAGTGGTAAATCTGTGTTATACAAGGCAGAATACCATTGAAATAGAGAAAGAAACAAGTTCGGCAGCTTTGGAAAGCCTTACACTTCACTGAAATGTAGTACTACACTCTATAACACAGATGAGAGACAATGTTCCCAGCTCCCTCAGTTCATAACAGTGTGTAGGAAGTTGTTTGATAAAGTGGGCAAAGCCTATACTTGGACCAGAAGGTAGAATATAGGAAACTACATGAAAACATGGATAATTCAGAGAAAATGACTGTAAACAGATGAGAACTTGTTTAGAACAGCTGAAAGAGATTCTCCAAGTCATTTCTTAGTGTAGAAAAGGTAGCTAAGATCCGGGAAATCCGTAATTCAAGTTAAGATGACATGAAACACTGTATGAATCCTATATTCTTTACTTAAAGGAGACTAGAGTGGTAAATGTGTGTTATAGAAGGCAGAATACCATTGAAATAGAAGAAAGAAACAAGTTCAGCAGCTTTGGAAAGCCTTACACTTCACTGAAATGTAGTACTACACTCTATAACACAGTTGAGAGACAATGTTCCCGAGCTGCCTCAGTTCATAACAGTGTGTAGGAAGTTGTTTGATAAAGTGGGCAAAGCCTATACTTGGACCAGAAGGTAGAATATAGGAAACTACATGAAGACATGGATATTTCAGAGAAAATGACTGTAAACAGATGAGAACTTGTTTAGAACAGCTCAAAGAGATTCTCCAAGTCAGTTCTTATTGTAGAAAAGGTAGCTAAGATCCGGGAAATCCTTAATTCGAGGTAAGATCACATGAAACACTGTATGAATCCTATATTCTTTACTTAAAGGAGACTAGAGTGGTAAATGTGTGTTATAGAAAGCAGAATACCATTGAAATAGAGAAAGAAACACGTTCAGCAGCTTTGGAAAGCCTTACACTTCACTGAAATGTAGTACTACACTCTATAACACAGTTGAGAGACAATGTTCCCTAGCTGCCTCAGTTCATAGCAGTGTGTAGGAAGTTGTTTGATAAAGTGGGCAAAGCCTATACTTGGACCAGAAGGCAGAATATAGGAAACTACATGAAAACATGGATATTTCAGAGAAAATGACTGTAAACAGATGAGAACTTGTTTAGAACAGCTCAAAGAGATTCTCCAAGTCAGTTCTTATTGTAGAAAAGGTAGCTAACATCCGGGAAATCCTTAATTCGAGTTAAGATGACATGAAACACTGTATGAATCCTATATTCTTTACTTAAAGGAGACTAGAGTGGTAAATGTGTGTTATACAAGGCAGAATACCATTGAAATAGAGAAAGAAACAGGTTCGGCAGCTTTGGAAAGCCTTACACTTCACTGAAATGTAGTACTACACTCTATAACACAGATGAGAGACAATGTTCCCGAGCTCCCTCAGTTCATAACAGTGTGTAGGAAGTTGTTTGATAAAGTGGGCAAAGCCTATACTTGGACCAGAAGGTAGAATATAGGAAACTACATGAAAACATGGATAATTCAGAGAAAATGACTGTAAACAGATGAGAACTTGTTTAGAACAGCTGAAAGAGATTCTCCAAGTCATTTCTTAGTGTAGAAAAGGTAGCTAAGATCCGGGAAATCCGTAATTCAAGTTAAGATGACATGAAACACTGTATGAATCCTATATTCTTTACTTAAAGGAGACTAGAGTGGTGAATGTGTGTTATAGAAGGCAGAATACCATTGAAATAGAAGAAAGAAACACGTTCAGCAGCTTTGGAAAGCCTTACACTTCACTGAAATGTAGTACTACACTCTATAACACAGTTGAGAGACAATGTTCCCGAGCTCCCTCAGTTCATAACAGTGTGTAGGAAGTTGTTTGATAAAGTGGGCAAAGCCTATACTTGGACCAGAAGGTAGAATATAGGAAACTACATGAAAACATGGATATTTCAGAGAAAATGACTGTAAACAGATGAGAACTTGTTTAGAACAGCTCAAAGAGATTCTCCAAATCAGTTCTTAGTGTAGAAAAGGTAGCTAAGATCCGGGAAATCCTTAATTCGAGGTAAGATCACATGAAACACTGTATGAATCCTATATTCTTTACTTAAAGGAGACTAGAGTGGTAAATGTGTGTTATAGAAGGCAGAATACCACTGAAATAGAGAAAGAAACACGTTCAGCAGCTTTGGAAAGCCTTACACTTCACTGACATGTAGTACTACACTCTATAACACAGTTGAGAGACAATGTTCCCGAGCTGCCTCAGTTCATAACAGTGTGTTGGAAGTTGTTTGATAAAGTGGGCAAAGCTTATACTTGGACCAGAAGGCAGAATATAGGAAACTATATGAAAACATGGATAATTCAGAGAAAATGACTGTAAACAGATGAGAACTTGTTTAGAAGAGCTCAAAGAGATTCTCCAAGTCAGTTCTTAGTGTAGAAAAGGTAGCTAAGATCCGGGAAATCCTTAATTCGAGGTAAGATCACATGAAACACTGTATGAATCCTATATTCTTTACTTAAAGGAGACTAGAGTGTTAACTGTGTGTTATACAACGCAGAATACCATTGAAATAGAGAAAGAAACACGTTCGGCAGCTTTGGAAAGCCTTACACTTCACTGAAATGTAGTACTACACTCTATAACACAGTTGAGAGACAATGTTCCCGAGCTGCCTCAGTTCATAACAGTGTGTAGGAAGTTGTTTGATAAAGTGGGCAAAGCTTATACTTGGACCAGAAGGCAGAATATAGGAAACTATATGAAAACATGGATAATTCAGAGAAAATGACTGTAAACAGATGAGAACTTGTTTAGAAGAGCTCAAAGAGATTCTCCAAGTCAGTTCTTAGTGTAGAAAAGGTAGCTAAGATCCGGGAAATCCTTAATTCGAGGTAAGATCACATGAAACACTGTATGAATCCTATATTCTTTACTTAAAGGAGACTAGAGTGGTAAATGTGTGTTATAGAAGGCAGAATACCACTGAAATAGAGAAAGAAACACGTTCAGCAGCTTTGGAAAGCCTTACACTTCACTGAAATATAGTACTACACTCTATAACACAGTTGAGAGACAATGTTCCTGAGCTGCCTCAGTTCATAACAGTGTGTAGGAAGTTGTTTGATAAAGTGGGCAAAGCTTATACTTGGACCAGAAGGCAGAATATAGGAAACTACATGAAAACATGGATAATTCAGAGAAAATGACAGTAAACAGATGAGAACTTGTTTAGAACAGCTCAAAGAGATTCTCCAGTCAGTTCTTTGTGTCGAAAAGGTAGCTAACATCCGGGAAATCCTTAATTCGAGTTAAGATGACATGAAACACTGTATGAATCCTATATTCTTTACTTAAAGGAGACTAGAGTGGTAAATGTGTGTTATACAAGGCAGAATACCACTGAAATAGAGAAAGAAACACGTTCGGCAGCTTTGGAAAGCCTTACACTTCACTGAAATGTAGTACTACACTCAATAACACAGTTGAGAGACAATGTTCCTGAGCTGCCTCAGTTCAGCACAGTGTGTAGGAAGTTGTTTGATAAAGTGGGCAAAGCTTATACTTGGACCAGAAGGCAGAATATAGGAAACTACATGAAAACATAGATAATTCAGAGAAAATGACAGTAAACAGATGAGAACTTGTTTAGAACAGCTCAAAGAGATTCTCCAGTCAGTTCTTTGTGTAGAAAAGGTAGCTAACATCCGGGAAATCCTTAATTCGAGTTAAGATGACATGAAACACTGTATGAATCCTATATTCTTTACTTAAAGGAGACTAGAGTGGTAAATGTGTGTTATACAAGACAGAATACCATTGAAATAGAGAAAGAAACACGTTCGGCAGCTTTGGAAAGCCTTACACTTCACTGAAATGTAGTACTACACTCTATAACACAGTTGAGAGACAATGTTCCTGAGCTGCCTCAGTTCAGCACAGTGTGTAGGAAGTTGTTTGATAAAGTGGGCAAAGCTTATACTTGGACCAGAAGGCAGAATATAGGAAACTACATGAAAACATAGATAATTCAGAGAAAATGACAGTAAACAGATGAGAACTTGTTTAGAACAGCTCAAAGAGATTCTCCAGTCAGTTCTTTGTGTAGAAAAGGTAGCTAACATCCGGGAAATCCTTAATTCGAGGTAAGATCACATGAAACACTGTATGAATCCTATATTCTTTACTTAAAAGAGACTAGACTGGTAAATCTGTGTTATACAAGGCAGAATACCATTGAAATAGAGAAAGAAACACGTTCGGCAGCTTTGGAAACCCTTACACTTCACTGACATGTAGTAGTACACTCTATAACACAGTTGAGAGACAATTTTCCCGAGCTGCCTCAGTTCATAACAGTGTGTTGGAAGTTGTTTGATAAAGTGGGCAAAGCTTATACTTGGACCAGAAGGCAGAATATAGGAAACTACATGAAAACATGGATAATTTAGAGAAAATGACTGTAAACAGATGAGAACTTGTTTAGAACACCTCAAAGAGATTCTCCAAGTCAGTTCTTATTGTAGAAAAGGTAGCTAACATCCGGGAAATCCTTAATTCGAGTTAAGATGACATGAAACACTGTATGAATCCTATATTCTTTACTTAAAGGAGACTAGAGTGGTAAATGTGTGTTATACAAGGCAGAATACCATTGAAATAGAGAAAAAAACACGTTCGGCAGCTTTGGAAAGACTTACACTTCACTGAAATGTAGTACTACACTCTATAACACAGTTTAGAGACAATGTTCCCGAGCTGCCTCAGTTCATAACAGTTTGTAGGAAGTTTTTTGATAAAGTGGGCAAAGCTTATACTTGGACCAGAAGGCAGAATATAGGAACCTACATGAAAACATGGATAATTCAGAGAAAATGAATGTAAACAGATGAGAACTTGTTTAGAACATCTCAAAGAGATTCTCCAAGTCAGTTCTTTGTGTAGAAAAGGTAGCTAACATCCGGGAAATCCTTAATTCGAGTTAAGATGACATGAAACACTGTATGAATCCTATAATCTTTACTTAAAAGAGACTAGAGTGGTAAATCTGTGTTATACAAGGCAGAATACCATTGAAATAGAGAAAGAAACACGTTCGGCAGCTTTGGAAAGCCTTACACTTCACTGACATGTAGTACTACACTCTATAACACAGTTGAGAGACAATTTTCCCGAGCTGCCTCAGTTCATAACAGTGTGTTGGAAGTTGTTTGATAAAGTGGGCAAAGCTTATACTTGGACCAGAAGGCTGAATATAGGAAACTACATGAAAACATGGATAATTCAGAGAAAATGACTGTAAACAGATGAGAACTTGTTTAGAACAGCTCAAAGAGATTCTCCAAGTCAGTTCTTATTGTAGAAAAGGTAGCTAACATCCGGGAAATCCTTAATTCGAGTTAAGATGACATGAAACACTGTATGAATCCTATATTCTTTACTTAAAGGAGACTAGAGTGGTAAATGTGTGTTATACAAGGCAGAATACCATTGAAATAGAGAAAGAAACACGTTCGGCAGCTTTGGAAAGCCTTACACTTCACTGAAATGTAGTACTACACTCTATAACACAGTTGAGAGACAATGTTCCCTAGCTGCCTCAGTTCATAACAGTATGTAGGAAGTTGTTTGATAAAGTGGGCAAAGCTTATACTTGGACCAGAAGGCAGAATATAGGAACCTACATGAAAACATGGATAATTCAGAGAAAATGAATGTAAACAGATGAGAACTTTTTTAGAACATCTCAAAGAGATTCTCCAAGTCAGTTCTTAGTGTAGAAAAGGTAGCTAACATCCGGGAAATCCTTAATTCGAGTTAAGATCACATGAAACACTGTATGAATCCTATATTCTTTACTTAAAGGAGACTAGAGTGGTAAATGTGTGTTATACAAGGCAGAATACCATTGAAATAGAGAAAAAAACACGTTCGGCAGCTTTGGAAAGACTTACACTTCACTGAAATGTAGTACTACACTCTATAACACAGTTGAGAGACAATGTTCCCGAGCTGCCTCAGTTCATAACAGTGTGTAGGAAGTTGTTTGATAAAGTGGGCAAAGCTTATACTTGGACCAGAAGGCAGAATGTAGGAACCTACATGAAAACATGGATAATTCAGAGAAAATGAATGTAAACAGATGAGAACTTGTTTAGAACATCTCAAAGAGATTCTCCAAGTCAGTTCTTTGTGTAGAAAAGGTAGCTAACATCTGGGAAATCCTTAATTCCAGTTAAGATGACATGAAACACTGTATGAATCCTATATTCTTTACTTAAAAGAGACTAGAGTAGTAAATCTGTGTTATACAAGGCAGAATACCATTGAAATAGAGAAAGAAACACGTTCGGCAGCTTTGGAAAGCCTTACACTTCACTTACATGTAGTACTACACTCTATAACACAGTTGAGAGACAATTTTCCCGAGCTGCCTCAGTTCATAACAGTGTGTTGGAAGTTGTTTGATAAAGTGGGCAAAGCTTATACTTGCACCAGAAGGCAGAATATAGGAAACTACATGAAAACATGGATAATTCAGAGAAAATGACTGTAAACAGATGAGAACTTGTTTAGAACAGCTCAAAGAGATTCTCCAAGTCAGTTCTTATTGTAGTAAAGGTAGCTAACATCCGGGAAATCCTTAATTCGAGTTAAGATGACATGAAACACTGTATGAATCCTATATTCTTTACTTAAAGGAGACTAGAGTGGTAAATGTGTGTTATACAAGGCAGAATACCATTGAAATAGAGAAAGAAACAGGTTCGGCAGCTTTGGAAAGCCTTACACTTCACTGAAATGTAGTACTACACTCTATAACACAGTTGAGAGACAATGTTCCTGAGCTGCCTCAGTTCATAACAGTGTGTAGGAAGTTTTTTGATAAAGTGGGCAAAGCTTATACTTGGACCAGAAGGCAGAATATAGGAACCTACATGAAAACATGGATAATTCAGAGAAAATGAATTTAAACAGATGAGAACTTGTTTAGAACATCTCAAAGAGATTCTCCAAGTCTGTTCTTTGTGTAGAAAAGGTAGCTAACATCCGGGAAATCCTTAATTCAAGTTAAGATGACATGAAACACTGTATGAATCCTATATTCTTTACTTAAAAGAGACTAGAGTGGTAAATCTGTGTTATACAAGGCAGAATACCATTGAAATAGAGAAAGAAACAAGTTCGGCAGCTTTGGAAAGCCTTACACTTCACTGAAATGTAGTACTACACTCTATAACACAGATGAGAGACAATGTTCCCGAGCTCCCTCAGTTCATAACAGTGTGTAGGAAGTTGTTTGATAAAGTGGGCAAAGCCTATACTTGGACCAGAAGGTAGAATATAGGAAACTACATGAAAACATGGATAATTCAGAGAAAATGACTGTAAACAGATGAGAACTTGTTTAGAACAGCTGAAAGAGATTCTCCAAGTCATTTCTTAGTGTAGAAAAGGTAGCTAAGATCCGGGAAATCCGTAATTCAAGTTAAGATGACATGAAACACTGTATGAATCCTATATTCTTTACTTAAAGGAGACTAGAGTGGTGAATGTGTGTTATAGAAGGCAGAATACCATTGAAATAGAAGAAAGAAACACGTTCAGCAGCTTTGGAAAGCCTTACACTTCACTGAAATGTAGTACTACACTCTATAACACAGTTGAGAGACAATGTTCCCGAGCTGCCTCAGTTCATAACAGTGTGTAGGAAGTTGTTTGATAAAGTGGGCAAAGCCTATACTTGGACCAGAAGGTAGAATATAGGAAACTACATGAAAACATGGATATTTCAGAGAAAATGACTGTAAACAGATGAGAACTTGTTTAGAACAGCTCAAAGAGATTCTCCAAATCAGTTCTTAGTGTAGAAAAGGTAGCTAAGATCCGGGAAATCCTTAATTCGAGGTAAGATCACATGAAACACTGTATGAATCCTATATTCTTTACTTAAAGGAGACTAGAGTGGTAAATGTGTGTTATAGAAGGCAGAATACCACTGAAATAGAGAAAGAAACACGTTCAGCAGCTTTGGAAAGCCTTACACTTCACTGACATGTAGTACTACACTCTATAACACAGTTGAGAGACAATGTTCCCGAGCTGCCTCAGTTCATAACAGTGTGTTGGAAGTTGTTTGATAAAGTGGGCAAAGCTTATACTTGGACCAGAAGGCAGAATATAGGAAACTATATGAAAACATGGATAATTCAGAGAAAATGACTGTAAACAGATGAGAACTTGTTTAGAAGAGCTCAAAGAGATTCTCCAAGTCAGTTCTTAGTGTAGAAAAGGTAGCTAAGATCCGGGAAATCCTTAATTCGAGGTAAGATCACATGAAACACTGTATGAATCCTATATTCTTTACTTAAAGGAGACTAGAGTGTTAACTGTGTGTTATACAACGCAGAATACCATTGAAATAGAGAAAGAAACACGTTCGGCAGCTTTGGAAAGCCTTACACTTCACTGAAATGTAGTACTACACTCTATAACACAGTTGAGAGACAATGTTCCCGAGCTGCCTCAGTTCATAACAGTGTGTAGGAAGTTGTTTGATAAAGTGGGCAAAGCTTATACTTGGACCAGAAGGCAGAATATAGGAAACTATATGAAAACATGGATAATTCAGAGAAAATGACTGTAAACAGATGAGAACTTGTTTAGAAGAGCTCAAAGAGATTCTCCAAGTCAGTTCTTAGTGTAGAAAAGGTAGCTAAGATCCGGGAAATCCTTAATTCGAGGTAAGATCACATGAAACACTGTATGAATCCTATATTCTTTACTTAAAGGAGACTAGAGTGTTAACTGTGTGTTATACAACGCAGAATACCATTGAAATAGAGAAAGAAACACCTTCGGCAGCTTTGGAAAGCCTTACACTTCACTGAAATGTAGTACTACACTCTATAACACAGTTGAGAGACAATGTTCCCGAGCTCCCTCAGTTCATAACAGTGTGTAGGAAGTTGTTTGATAAAGTGGGCAAAGCCTATACTTGGACCAGAAGGCAGAATATAGGAAACTACATGAAAACATGGATAATTCAGAGAAAAAGACTGTAAACAGATGAGAACTTGTTTAGAAGAGCTCAAAGAGATTCTCCAAGTCAGTTCTTAGTGTAGAAAAGGTAGCTAAGATCCGGGAAATCCTTAATTCGAGGTAAGATCACATGAAACACTGTATGAATCCTATATTCTTTACTTAAAGGAGACTAGAGTGTTAACTGTGTGTTATACAACGCAGAATACCATTGAAATAGAGAAAGAAACAAGTTCGGCAGCTTTGGAAAGCCTTACACTTCACTGAAATGTAGTACTACACTCTATAACACAGTTGAGAGACAATGTTCCCGAGCTGCCTCAGTTCATAACAGTGTGTAGGAAGTTGTTTGATAAAGTGGGCAAAGCCTATACTTGGACCAGAAGGCAGAATATAGGAAACTACATGAAAACATGGATATTTCAGAGAAAATGACTGTAAACAGATGAGAACTTGTTTAGAACAGCTCAAAGAGATTCTCCAAATCAGTTCTTAGTGTAGAAAAGGTAGCTAACATCCGGGAAATCCTTAATTCGAGTTAAGATGACATGAAACACTGTATGAATCCTATATTCTTTACTTAAAAGAGACTAGAGTGGTAAATCTGTGTTATACAAGGCAGAATACCATTGAAATAGAGAAAGAAACACGTTCGGAAGCTTTGGAAAGCCTTACACTTCACTGACATGTAGTACTACACTCTATAACACAGTTGAGAGACAATTTTCCCGAGCTGCCTCAGTTCATAACAGTGTGTTGGAAGTTGTTTGATAAAGTGGGCAAAGCTTATACTTGGACCAGAAGGCTGAATATAGGAAACTACATGAAAACATGGATAATTCAGAGAAAATGACTGTAAACAGATGAGAACTTGTTTAGAACAGCTCAAAGAGATTCTCCAAGTCAGTTCTTATTGTAGAAAAGGTAGCTAACATCCGGGAAATCCTTAATTCGAGTTAAGATGACATGAAACACTGTATGAATCCTATATTCTTTACTTAAAGGAGACTAGAGTGGTAAATGTGTGTTATACAAGGCAGAATACCATTGAAATAGAGAAAGAAACACGTTCACCAGCTTTGGAAAGCCTTACACTTCACTGAAATGTAGTACTACACTCTATAACACAGTTGAGGACAATTTTCCCGAGCTGCCTCAGTTCATAACAGTGTGTTGGAAGTTGTTTGATAAAGTGGGCAAAGCTTATACTTGGACCAGAAGGCAGAATATAGGAAACTACATGAAAACATGCATAATTCAGAGAAAATGACTGTAAACAGATGAGAACTTGTTTAGAACAGCTCAAAGAGATTCTCCAAGTCAGTTCTTAGTGTAGAAAAGGTAGCTAAGATCCGGGAAATCCTTAATTCGAGGTAAGATCACATGAAACACTGTATGAATCCTATATTCTTTACTTAAAGGAGACTAGAGTGGTAAATGTGTGTTATACAAGGCAGAATACCATTGAAATAGAGAAAGAAACACGTTCGGCAGCTTTGGAAAGCCTTACACTTCACTGAAATGTAGTACTACACTCTATAACACAGTTGAGAGACAATGTTCCCTAGCTGCCTCAGTTCATAACAGTATGTAGGAAGTTGTTTGATAAAGTGGGCAAAGCTTATACTTGGACCAGAAGGCAGAATATAGGAACCTACATGAAAACATGGATAATTCAGAGAAAATGAATGTAAACAGATGAGAACTTGTTTAGAACATCTCAAAGAGATTCTCCAAGTCAGTTCTTAGTGTAGAAAAGGTAGCTAACATCCGGGAAATCCTTAATTCGAGTTAAGATCACATGAAACACTGTATGAATCCTATATTCTTTACTTAAAGGAGACTAGAGTGGTAAATGTGTGTTATACAAGGCAGAATACCATTGAAATAGAGAAAAAAACACGTTCGGCAGCTTTGGAAAGACTTACACTTCACTGAAATGTAGTACTACACTCTATAACACAGTTGAGAGACAATGTTCCCGAGCTGCCTCAGTTCATAACAGTGTGTAGGAAGTTGTTTGATAAAGTGGGCAAAGCTTATACTTGGACCAGAAGGCAGAATGTAGGAACCTACATGAAAACATGGATAATTCAGAGAAAATGAATGTAAACAGATGAGAACTTGTTTAGAACATCTCAAAGAGATTCTCCAAGTCAGTTCTTTGTGTAGAAAAGGTAGCTAACATCTGGGAAATCCTTAATTCCAGTTAAGATGACATGAAACACTGTATGAATCCTATATTCTTTACTTAAAAGAGACTAGAGTAGTAAATCTGTGTTATACAAGGCAGAATACCATTGAAATAGAGAAAGAAACACGTTCGGCAGCTTTGGAAAGCCTTACACTTCACTTACATGTAGTACTACACTCTATAACACAGTTGAGAGACAATTTTCCCGAGCTGCCTCAGTTCATAACAGTGTGTTGGAAGTTGTTTGATAAAGTGGGCAAAGCTTATACTTGGACCAGAAGGCAGAATATAGGAAACTACATGAAAACATGGATAATTCTGAGAAAATGACTGTAAACAGATGAGAACTTGTTTAGAACAGCTCAAAGAGATTCTCCAAGTCAGTTCTTATTGTAGTAAAGGTAGCTAACATCCGGGAAATCCTTAATTCGAGTTAAGATGACATGAAACACTGTATGAATCCTATATTCTTTACTTAAAGGAGACTAGAGTGGTAAATGTGTGTTATACAAGGCAGAATACCATTGAAATAGAGAAAGAAACAGGTTCGGCAGCTTTGGAAAGCCTTACACTTCACTGAAATGTAGTACTACACTCTATAACACAGTTGAGAGACAATGTTCCTGAGCTGCCTCAGTTCATAACAGTGTGTAGGAAGTTTTTTGATAAAGTGGGCAAAGCTTATACTTGGACCAGAAGGCAGAATATAGGAACCTACATGAAAACATGGATAATTCAGAGAAAATGAATTTAAACAGATGAGAACTTGTTTAGAACATCTCAAAGAGATTCTCCAAGTCTGTTCTTTGTGTAGAAAAGGTAGCTAACATCCGGGAAATCCTTAATTCAAGTTAAGATGACATGAAACACTGTATGAATCCTATATTCTTTACTTAAAAGAGACTAGAGTGGTAAATCTGTGTTATACAAGGCAGAATACCATTGAAATAGAGAAAGAAACAAGTTCGGCAGCTTTGGAAAGCCTTACACTTCACTGAAATGTAGTACTACACTCTATAACACAGATGAGAGACAATGTTCCCGAGCTCCCTCAGTTCATAACAGTGTGTAGGAAGTTGTTTGATAAAGTGGGCAAAGCCTATACTTGGACCAGAAGGTAGAATATAGGAAACTACATGAAAACATGGATAATTCAG
Source organism: Pipistrellus hanaki (assembly GCF_964339955.1). Taxonomy (NCBI): domain Eukaryota; kingdom Metazoa; phylum Chordata; class Mammalia; order Chiroptera; family Vespertilionidae; genus Pipistrellus; species Pipistrellus hanaki. The sequence continues at coordinate 6,175,248 of NC_140511.1, forward strand.
AGAAAATGACTGTAAACAGATGAGAACTTGTTTAGAACAGCTGAAAGAGATTCTCCAAGTCATTTCTTAGTGTAGAAAAGGTAGCTAAGATCCGGGAAATCCGTAATTCAAGTTAAGATGACATGAAACACTGTATGAATCCTATATTCTTTACTTAAAGGAGACTAGAGTGGTGAATGTGTGTTATAGAAGGCAGAATACCATTGAAATAGAAGAAAGAAACACGTTCAGCAGCTTTGGAAAGCCTTACACTTCACTGAAATGTAGTACTACACTCTATAACACAGTTGAGAGACAATGTTCCCGAGCTGCCTCAGTTCATAACAGTGTGTAGGAAGTTGTTTGATAAAGTGGGCAAAGCCTATACTTGGACCAGAAGGTAGAATATAGGAAACTACATGGAAACATGGATATTTCAGAGAAAATGACTGTAAACAAATGAGAACTTGTTTAGAACAGCTCAAAGAGATTCTCCAAATCAGTTCTTAGTGTAGAAAAGGTAGCTAAGATCCGGGAAATCCTTAATTCGAGGTAAGATCACATGAAACACTGTATGAATCCTATATTCTTTACTTAAAGGAGACTAGAGTGGTAAATGTGTGTTATACAACGCAGAATACCATTGAAATAGAGAAAGAAACACGTTCGGCAGCTTTGGAAAGCCTTACACTTCACTGAAATGTAGTACTACACTCTATAACACAGTTGAGAGACAATGTTCCCGAGCTGCCTCAGTTCATAACAGTGTGTAGGAAGTTGTTTGATAAAGTGGGCAAAGCTTATACTTGGACCAGAAGGCAGAATATAGGAAACTATATGAAAACATGGATAATTCAGAGAAAATGACTGTAAACAGATGAGAACTTGTTTAGAAGAGCTCAAAGAGATTCTCCAAGTCTGTTCTTAGTGTAGAAAAGGTAGCTAAGATCCGGGAAATCCTTAATTCGAGGTAAGAACACATGAAACACTGTATGAATCCTATATTCTTTACTTAAAGGAGACTAGAGTGTTAACTGTGTGTTATACAACGCAGAATACCATTGAAATAGAGAAAGAAACACGTTCGGCAGCTTTGGAAAGCCTTACACTTCACTGAAATGTAGTACTACACTCTATAACACAGTTGAGAGACAATGTTCCCGAGCTCCCTCAGTTCATAACAGTGTGTAGGAAGTTGTTTGATAAAGTGGGCAAAGCCTATACTTGGACCAGAAGGCAGAATATAGGAAACTACATGAAAACATGGATAATTCAGAGAAAAAGACTGTAAACAGATGAGAACTTGTTTAGAAGAGCTCAAAGAGATTCTCCAAGTCAGTTCTTAGTGTAGAAAAGGTAGCTAAGATCCGGGAAATCCTTAATTCGAGGTAAGATCACATGAAACACTGTATGAATCCTATATTCTTTACTTAAAGGAGACTAGAGTGTTAACTGTGTGTTATACAACGCAGAATACCATTGAAATAGAGAAAGAAACAAGTTCGGCAGCTTTGGAAAGCCTTACACTTCACTGAAATGTAGTACTACACTCTATAACACAGTTGAGAGACAATGTTCCCGAGCTGCCTCAGTTCATAACAGTGTGTAGGAAGTTGTTTGATAAAGTGGGCAAAGCCTATACTTGGACCAGAAGGCAGAATATAGGAAACTACATGAAAACATGGATATTTCAGAGAAAATGACTGTAAACAGATGAGAACTTGTTTAGAACAGCTCAAAGAGATTCTCCAAATCAGTTCTTAGTGTAGAAAAGGTAGCTAAGATCCGGGAAATCCTTAATTCGAGGTAAGATCACATGAAACACTGTATGAATCCTATATTCTTTACTTAAAGGAGACTAGAGTGGTAAATGTGTGTTATAGAAGGCAGAATACCACTGAAATAGAGAAAGAAACACGTTCAGCAGCTTTGGAAAGCCTTACACTTCACTGAAATGTAGTACTACACTCTATAACACAGTTGAGAGACAATGTTCCTGAGCTGCCTCAGTTCAGCACAGTGTTTGGAAGTTGTTTGATAAAGTGGGCAAAGCTTATACTTGGACCAGAAGGCAGAATATAGGAAACTACATGAAAACATAGATAATTCAGAGAAAATGGCAGTAAACAGATGAGAACTTGTTTAGAACAGCTCAAAGAGATTCTCCAGTCAGTTCTTTGTGTAGAAAAGGTAGCTAACATCCGGGAAATCCTTAATTCGAGGTAAGATCACATGAAACACTGTATGAATCCTATATTCTTTACTTAAAAGAGACTAGACTGGAAAATCTGTGTTATACAAGGCAGAATACCATTGAAATAGAGAAAGAAACACGTTCGGCAGCTTTGGAAAGCCTTACACTTCACTGACATGTAGTACTACACTCTATAACACAGTTGAGAGACAATGTTCCCGAGCTGCCTCAGTTCATAACAGTGTGTTGGAAGTTGTTTGATAAAGTGGGCAAAGCTTATACTTGGACCAGAAGGCAGAATATAGGAAACTACATGAAAACATGGATAATTTAGAGAAAATGACTGTAAACAGATGAGAACTTGTTTAGAACACCTCAAAGAGATTCTCCAAGTCAGTTCTTATTGTAGAAAAGGTAGCTAACATCCGGGAAATCCTTAATTCGAGTTAAGATGACATGAAACACTGTATGAATCCTATATTCTTTACTTAAAGGAGACTAGAGTGGTAAATGTGTGTTATACAAGGCAGAATACCATTGAAATAGAGAAAAAAACACGTTCGGCAGCTTTGGAAAGACTTACACTTCACTGAAATGTAGTACTACACTCTATAACACAGTTTAGAGACAATGTTCCCGAGCTGCCTCAGTTCAAAACAGTTTGTAGGAAGTTTTTTGATAAAGTGGGCAAAGCTTATACTTGGACCAGAAGGCAGAATATAGGAACCTACATGAAAACATGGATAATTCAGAGAAAATGAATGTAAACAGATGAGAACTTGTTTAGAACATCTCAAAGAGATTCTCCAAGTCAGTTCTTTGTGTAGAAAAGGTAGCTAACATCCGGGAAATCCTTAATTCGAGTTAAGATGACATGAAACACTGTATGAATCCTATATTCTTTACTTAAAAGAGACTAGAGTGGTAAATCTGTGTTATACAAGGCAGAATACCATTGAAATAGAGAAAGAAACACGTTCGGCAGCTTTGGAAAGCCTTACACTTCACTGACATGTAGTACTACACTCTATAACACAGTTGAGAGACAATTTTCCCGAGCTGCCTCAGTTCATAACAGTGTGTTGGAAATTGTTTGATAAAGTGGGCAAAGCTTATACTTGGACCAGAAGGCTGAATATAGGAAACTACATGAAAACATGGATAATTCAGAGAAAATGACTGTAAACAGATGAGAACTTGTTTAGAACAGCTCAAAGAGATTCTCCAAGTCAGTTCTTATTGTAGAAAAGGTAGCTAACATCCGGGAAATCCTTAATTCGAGTTAAGATGACATGAAACACTGTATGAATCCTATATTCTTTACTTAAAGGAGACTAGAGTGGTAAATGTGTGTTATACACGGCAGAATACCATTGAAATAGAGAAAGAAACACGTTCACCAGCTTTGGAAAGCCTTACACTTCACTGAAATGTAGTACTACACTCTATAACACAGTTGAGGACAATTTTCCCGAGCTGCCTCAGTTCATAACAGTGTGTTGGAAGTTGTTTGATAAAGTGGGCAAAGCTTATACTTGGACCAGAAGGCAGAATATAGGAAACTACATGAAAACATGGATAATTCAGAGAAAATGACTGTAAACAGATGAGAACTTGTTTAGAACAGCTCAAAGAGATTCTCCAAGTCAGTTCTTAGTGTAGAAAAGGTAGCTAAGATCCGGGAAATCCTTAATTCGAGGTAAGATCACATGAAACACTGTATGAATCCTATATTCTTTACTTAAAGGAGACTAGAGTGGTAAATGTGTGTTATACAAGGCAGAATACCATTGAAATAGAGAAAGAAACACGTTCGGCAGCTTTGGAAAGCCTTACACTTCACTGACATGTAGTACTACACTCTATAACACAGTTGAGAGACAATGTTCCCTAGCTGCCTCAGTTCATAACAGTATGTAGGAAGTTGTTTGATAAAGTGGGCAAAGCTTATACTTGGACCAGAAGGCAGAATATAGGAACCTACATGAAAACATGGATAATTCAGAGAAAATGAATGTAAACAGATGAGAACTTGTTTAGAACATCTCAAAGAGATTCTCCAAGTCAGTTCTTAGTGTAGAAAAGGTAGCTAACATCCGGGAAATCCTTAATTCGAGTTAAGATCACATGAAACACTGTATGAATCCTATATTCTTTACTTAAAGGAGACTAGAGTGGTAAATGTGTGTTATACAAGGCAGAATACCATTGAAATAGAGAAAAAAACACGTTCGGCAGCTTTGGAAAGACTTACACTTCACTGAAATGTAGTACTACACTCTATAACACAGTTGAGAGACAATGTTCCCGAGCTGCCTCAGTTCATAACAGTGTGTAGGAAGTTGTTTGATAAAGTGGGCAAAGCTTATACTTGGACCAGAAGGCAGAATGTAGGAACCTACATGAAAACATGGATAATTCAGAGAAAATGAATGTAAACAGATGAGAACTTGTTTAGAACATCTCAAAGAGATTCTCCAAGTCAGTTCTTTGTGTAAAAAGGTAGCTAACATCTGGGAAATCCTTAATTCCAGTTAAGATGACATGAAACACTGTATGAATCCTATATTCTTTACTTAAAAGAGACTAGAGTAGTAAATCTGTGTTATACAAGGCAGAATACCATTGAAATAGAGAAAGAAACACGTTCGGCAGCTTTGGAAAGCCTTACACTTCACTTACATGTAGTACTACACTCTATAACACAGTTGAGAGACAATTTTCCCGAGCTGCCTCAGTTCATAACAGTGTGTTGGAAGTTGTTTGATAAAGTGGGCAAAGCTTATACTTGGACCAGAAGGCAGAATATAGGAAACTACGTGAAAACATGGATAATTCAGAGAAAATGACTGTAAACTGATGAGAACTTGTTTAGAACAGCTCAAAGAGATTCTCCAAGTCAGTTCTTATTGTAGTAAAGGTAGCTAACATCCGGGAAATCCTTAATTTGAGTTAAGATGACATGAAACACTGTATGAATCCTATATTCTTTACTTAAAGGAGACTAGAGTGGTAAATGTGTGTTATACAAGGCAGAATACCATTGAAATAGAGAAAGAAACACGTTCGGCAGCTTTGGAAAGCCTTACACTTCACTGACATGTAGTACTACACTCTATACCACAGTTGAGGACAATTTTCCCGAGCTGCCTCAGTTCATAACAGTGTGTTGGAAGTTGTTTGATAAAGTGGGCAAAGCTTGTACTTGGACCAGAAGGCAGAATATAGGAAACTACATGAAAACATGGATAATTCAGAGAAAATGACTGTAAACAGATGAGAACTTGTTTAGAACAGCTCAAACAGATTCTCCAAGTCAGTTCTTAGTGTAGAAAAGGTAGCTAAGATCCGGGAAATCCTTAATTCGAGGTAAGATCACATGAAACACTGTATGAATCCTATATTCTTTACTTAAAGGAGACTAGAGTGGTAAATGTGTGTTATACAAGGCAGAATACCATTGAAATAGAGAAAGAAACACGTTCGGCAGCTTTGGAAAGCCTTACACTTCACTGACATGTAGTACTACACTCTATAACACAGTTGAGAGACAATGTTCCCTAGCTGCCTCAGTTCATAACAGTATGTAGGAAGTTGTTTGATAAAGTGGGCAAAGCTTATACTTGGACCAGAAGGCAGAATATAGGAACCTACATGAAAACATGGATAATTCAGAGAAAATGAATGTAAACAGATGAGAACTTGTTTAGAACATCTCAAAGAGATTCTCCAAGTCAGTTCTTAGTGTAGAAAAGGTAGCTAACATCCGGGAAATCCTTAATTCGAGTTAAGATCACATGAAACACTGTATGAATCCTATATTCTTTACTTAAAGGAGACTAGAGTGGTAAATGTGTGTTATCCAAGGCAGAATACCATTGATATAGAGAAAGAAACACGTTCGGCAGCTTTGGAAAGCCTTACACTTCACTGAAATGTAGTACTACACTCTGTACCACAGTTGAGAGACAATGTTCCCGAGCTGCCTCAGTTCATAACAGTGTGTAGGAAGTTGTTTGATAAAGAGGGCAAAGCTTATATTGGACCAGAAGGCAGAATATAGGAAACTACATGAAAACATAGATAATTCAGAGAAAATGACTGTAAACAGATGAGAACTTGTTTAGAACAGCTCAAAGAGATTCTCCAAGTCAGTTCTTATTGTAGAAAAGGAAGCTAAGATCCGGGAAATCCTTAATTCGAGGTAAGATCACATGAAACACTGTATGAATCCTATATTCTTTACTTCAAGGAGACTAGAGTGGTAAATGTGTGTTATGGAAAGCAGAATACCATTGAAATAGAGAAAGAAACACGTTCAGCAGCTTTGGAAAGCCTTACACTTCACTGAAATGTAGTACTACACTCTATAACACAGTTGAGAGACAATGTTCCCTAGCTGCCTCAGTTCATAACAGTGTGTAGGAAGTTGTTTGATAAAGTGGGCAAAGCTTATACTTGGACCAGAAGGCAGAATATAGGAAACTACATGAAAACATGGATATTTCAGAGAAAATGACTGTAAACAGATGAGAACTTGTTTAGAACAGCTCAAAAAGATTCTCCAAGTCAGTTCTTAGTGTAGAAAAGGTAGCTAACATCCGGGAAATCCTTAATTCGAGTTAAGATCACATGAAACACTGTATGAATCCTATATTCTTTACTTAAAGGAGACTAGAGTGGTAAATGTGTGTTATACAAGGCAGAATACCATTGAAATAGAGAAAAAAACACGTTCGGCAGCTTTGGAAAGACTTACACTTCACTGAAATGTAGTACTACACTCTATAACACAGTTGAGAGACAATGTTCCCGAGCTGCCTCAGTTCATAACAGTGTGTAGGAAGTTGTTTGATAAAGTGGGCAAAGCTTATACTTGGACCAGAAGGCAGAATGTAGGAACCTACATGAAAACATGGATAATTCAGAGAAAATGAATGTAAACAGATGAGAACTTGTTTAGAACATCTCAAAGAGATTCTCCAAGTCAGTTCTTTGTGTAGAAAAGGTAGCTAACATCCGGGAAATCCTTAATTCCAGTTAAGATGACATGAAACACTGTATGAATCCTATATTCTTTACTTAAAAGAGACTAGAGTAGTAAATCTGTGTTATACAAGGCAGAATACCATTGAAATAGAGAAAGAAACACGTTCGGCAGCTTTGGAAAGCCTTACACTTCACTTACATGTAGTACTACACTCTATAACACAGTTGAGAGACAATTTTCCCGAGCTGCCTCAGTTCATAACAGTGTGTTGGAAGTTGTTTGATAAAGTGGGCAAAGCTTATACTTGGACCAGAAGGCAGAATATAGGAAACTACATGAAAACATGGATAATTCAGAGAAAATGACTGTAAACAGATGAGAACTTGTTTAGAACAGCTCAAAGAGATTCTCCAAGTCAGTTCTTATTGTAGTAAAGGTAGCTAACATCCGGGAAATCCTTAATTCGAGTTAAGATGACATGAAACACTGTATGAATCCTATATTCTTTACTTAAAGGAGACTAGAGTGGTAAATGTGTGTTATACAAGGCAGAATACCATTGAAATAGAGAAAGAAACACGTTCGGCAGCTTTGGAAAGCCTTACACTTAACTGACATGTAGTACTACACTCTATACCACAGTTGAGGACAATTTTCCCGAGCTGCCTCATTTCATAACAGTGTGTAGGAAGTTGTTTGATAAAGTGGGCAAAGCTTTTACTTGGACCAGAAGGCAGAATATAGGAACCTACATGAAAATATGGATAATTCAGAGAAAATGAATTTAAACAGAAGAGAACTTGTTTAGAACATCTCAAAGAGATTCTCCAAGTCAGTTCTTTGTGTAGAAAAGGTAGCTAACATCCGGGAAATCCTTAATTCAAGTTAAGATGACATGAAACACTGTATGAATCCTATATTCTTTAGTTAAAAGAGACTAGAGTGGTAAATCTGTGTTATACAAGGCAGAATACCATTGAAATAGAGAAAGAAACAAGTTCGGCAGCTTTGGAAAGCCTTACACTTCACTGAAATGTAGTACTACACTCTATAACACAGATGAGAGACAATGTTCCCGAGCTCCCTCAGTTCATAACAGTGTGTAGGAAGTTGTTTGATAAAGTGGGCAAAGCCTATACTTGGACCAGAAGGTAGAATATAGGAAACTACATGAAAACATGGATAATTCAGAGAAAATGACTGTAAACAGATGAGAACTTGTTTAGAACAGCTGAAAGAGATTCTCCAAGTCATTTCTTAGTGTAGAAAAGGTAGCTAAGATCCGGGAAATCCGTAATTCAAGTTAAGATGACATGAAACACTATATGAATCCTATATTCTTTACTTAAAGGAGACTAGAGTGGTAAATGTGTGTTATAGAAGGCAGAATACCATTGAAATAGAAGAAAGAAACACGTTCAGCAGCTTTGGAAAGCCTTACACTTCACTGAAATGTAGTACTACACTCTATAACACAGTTGAGAGACAATGTTCCCGAGCTGCCTCAGTTCATAACAGTGTGTAGGAAGTTGTTTGATAAAGTGGGCAAAGCCTATACTTGGACCAGAAGGCAGAATATAGGAAACTACATGAAAACATGGATATTTCAGAGAAAATGACTGTAAACAGATGAGAACTTGTTTAGAACAGCTCAAAGAGATTCTCCAAATCAGTTCTTAGTGTAGAAAACGTAGCTAAGATCCGGGAAATCCTTAATTCGAGGTAAGATCACATGAAACACTGTATGAATCCTATATTCTTTACTTAAAGGAGACTAGAGTGGTAAATGTGTATTATAGAAGGCAGAATACCACTGAAATAGAGAAAGAAACACGTTCAGCAGCTTTGGAAAGCCTTACACTTCACTGACATGTAGTACTACACTCTATAACACAGTTGAGAGACAATGTTCCCGAGCTGCCTCAGTTCATAACAGTGTGTTGGAAGTTGTTTGATAAAGTGGGCAAAGCTTATACTTGGACCAGAAGGCAGAATATAGGAAACTATATGAAAACATGGATAATTCAGAGAAAATGACTGTAAACAGATGAGAACTTGTTTAGAAGAGTTCAAAGAGATTCTCCAAGTCAGTTCTTAGTGTAGAAAAGGTAGCTAAGATCCGGGAAATCCTTAATTCGAGGTAAGATCACATGAAACACTGTATGAATCCTATATTCTTTACTTAAAGGAGACTAGAGTGTTAACTGTGTGTTATACAACGCAGAATACCATTGAAATAGAGAAAGAAACACGTTCGGTAGCTTTGGAAAGCCTTACACTTCACTGAAATGTAGTACTACACTCTATAACACAGTTGAGAGACAATGTTCCCGAGCTCCCTCAGTTCATAACAGTGTGTAGGAAGTTGTTTGATAAAGTGGGCAAAGCCTATAATTGGACCAGAAGGTAGAATATAGGAAACTACATAAAAACATGGATAATTCAGAGAAAATGAATTTAAACAGATGAGAACTTGTTTAGAACAGCTCAAAGAGATTCTCCAAATCAGTTCTTAGTGTAGAAAAGGTAGCTAAGATTCGGGAAATCCTTAATTCGAGGTAAGATCACATGAAACACTGTATGAATCCTATATTCTTTACTTAAAGGAGACTAGAGTGGTAAATGTGTGTTATACAAGGCAGAATACCATTGAAATAGAGAAAGAAACACGTTTGGCAGCTTTGGAAAGCCTTACACTTCACTGAAATGTAGTACTACACTCTATAACACAGTTGAGAGACAATGTTCCCGAGCTGCCTCAGTTCATAACAGTGTGTAGGAAGTTGTTTGATAAAGTGGGCAAAGCTTATACTTGGACCAGAAGGCAGAATATAGGAAACTACATGAAAACATGGATATTTCAGAGAAAATGACTGTAAACAGATGAGAACTTGTTTAGAACAGCTCAAAAAGATTCTCCAAGTCAGTTCTTATTGTAGAAAAGGTAGCTAACATCCGGGAAATCCTTAATTCGAGTTAAGATGACATGAAACACTGTATGAATCCTATATTCTTTACTTAAAGGAGACTAGAGTGGTAAATGTGTGTTATACAAGGCAGAATACCATTGAAATAGAGAAAGAAACACGTTCGGAAGCTTTGGAAAGCCTTACACTTCACTGAAATGTAGTACTACACTCTATAACACAGTTGAGAGACAATGTTCCTGAGCTGCCTCAGTTCATAACAGTGTGTAGGAAGTTTTTTGATAAAGTGGGCAAAGCTTATACTTGGACCAGAAGGCAGAATATAGGAACCTACATGAAAATATGGATAATTCAGAGAAAATGAATTTAAACAGATGAGAACTTGTTTAGAACATCTCAAAGAGATTCTCCAAGTCAGTTCTTTGTGTAGAAAAGGTAGCTAACATCCGGGAAATCCTTAATTCAAGTTAAGATGACATGAAACACTGTATGAATCCTATATTCTTTACTTAAAAGAGACTAGAGTGGTAAATCTGTGTTATACAAGGCAGAATACCATTGAAATAGAGAAAGAAACAAGTTCGGCAGCTTTGGAAAGCCTTACACTTCACTGAAATGTAGTACTACACTCTATAACACAGATGAGAGACAATGTTCCCGAGCTCCCTCAGTTCATAACAATGTGTAGGAAGTTGTTTGATAAAGTGGGCAAAGCCTATACTTGGACCAGAAGGTAGAATATAGGAAACTACATGAAAACAGGGATAATTCAGAGAAAATGACTGTAAACTGATGAGAACTTGTTTAGAACAGCTGAAAGAGATTCTCCAAGTCATTTCTTAGTGTAGAAAAGGTAGCTAAGATCCGGGAAATCCGTAATTCAAGTTAAGATGACATGAAACACTGTATGAATCCTATATTCTTTACTTAAAGGAGACTAGAGTGGTAAATGTGTGTTATAGAAGGCAGAATACCATTGAAATAGAAGAAAGAAACACGTTCAGCAGCTTTGGAAAGCCTTACACTTCACTGAAATGTAGTACTACACTCTATAACACAGTTGAGAGACAATGTTCCCGAGCTGCCTCAGTTCGTAACAGTGTGTAGGAAGTTGTTTGATAAAGTGGGCAAAGCTTATACTTGGACCAGAAGGCAGAATGTAGGAACCTACATGAAAACATGGATAATTCAGAGAAAATGAATGTAAACAGATGAGAACTTGTTTAGAACATCTCAAAGAGATTCTCCAAGTCAGTTCTTTGTGTAAAAAGGTAGCTAACATCTGGGAAATCCTTAATTCCAGTTAAGATGACATGAAACACTGTATGAATCCTATATTCTTTACTTAAAAGAGACTAGAGTAGTAAATCTGTGTTATACAAGGCAGAATACCATTGAAATAGAGAAAGAAACACGTTCGGCAGCTTTGGAAAGCCTTACACTTCACTTACATGTAGTACTACACTCTATAACACAGTTGAGAGACAATTTTCCCGAGCTGCCTCAGTTCATAACAGTGTGTTGGAAGTTGTTTGATAAAGTGGGCAAAGCTTATACTTGGACCAGAAGGCAGAATATAGGAAACTACGTGAAAACATGGATAATTCAGAGAAAATGACTGTAAACAGATGAGAACTTGTTTAGAACAGCTCAAAGAGATTCTCCAAGTCAGTTCTTATTGTAGTAAAGGTAGCTAACATCCGGGAAATCCTTAATTTGAGTTAAGATGACATGAAACACTGTATGAATCCTATATTCTTTACTTAAAGGAGACTAGAGTGGTAAATGTGTGTTATACAAGGCAGAATACCATTGAAATAGAGAAAGAAACAAGTTCGGCAGCTTTGGAAAGCCTTACACTTCACTGACATGTAGTACTACACTCTATACCACAGTTGAGGACAATTTTCCCGAGCTGCCTCAGTTCATAACAGTGTGTTGGAAGTTGTTTGATAAAGTGGGCAAAGCTTGTACTTGGACCAGAAGGCAGAATATAGGAAACTACATGAAAACATGGATAATTCAGAGAAAATGACTGTAAACAGATGAGAACTTGTTTAGAACAGCTCAAACAGATTCTCCAAGTCAGTTCTTAGTGTAGAAAAGGTAGCTAAGATCCGGGAAATCCTTAATTCGAGGTAAGATCACATGAAACACTGTATGAATCCTATATTCTTTACTTAAAGGAGACTAGAGTGGTAAATGTGTGTTATACAAGGCAGAATACCATTGAAATAGAGAAAGAAACACGTTCGGCAGCTTTGGAAAGCCTTACACTTCACTGACATGTAGTACTACACTCTATAACACAGTTGAGAGACAATGTTCCCCAGCTGCCTCAGTTCATAACAGTATGTAGGAAGTTGTTTGATAAAGTGGGCAAAGCTTATACTTGGACCAGAAGGCAGAATATAGGAACCTACATGAAAACATGGATAATTCAGAGAAAATGAATGTAAACAGATGAGAACTTGTTTAGAACATCTCAAAGAGATTCTCCAAGTCAGTTCTTAGTGTAGAAAAGGTAGCTAACATCCGGGAAATCCTTAATTCGAGTTAAGATCACATGAAACACTGTATGAATCCTATATTCTTTACTTAAAGGAGACTAGAGTGGTAAATGTGTGTTATCCAAGGCAGAATACCATTGATATAGAGAAAGAAACACGTTCGGCAGCTTTGGAAAGCCTTACACTTCACTGAAATGTAGTACTACACTCTGTAACACAGTTGAGAGACAATGTTCCCGAGCTGCCTCAGTTCATAACAGTGTGTAGGAAGTTGTTTGATAAAGAGGGCAAAGCTTATATTGGACCAGAAGGCAGAATATAGGAAACTACATGAAAACATAGATAATTCAGAGAAAATGACTGTAAACAGATGAGAACTTGTTTAGAACAGCTCAAAGAGATTCTCCAAGTCAGTTCTTATTGTAGAAAAGGAAGCTAAGATCCGGGAAATCCTTAATTCGAGGTAAGATCACATGAAACACTGTATGAATCCTATATTCTTTACTTCAAGGAGACTAGAGTGGTAAATGTGTGTTATGGAAAGCAGAATACCATTGAAATAGAGAAAGAAACACGTTCAGCAGCTTTGGAAAGCCTTACACTTCACTGAAATGTAGTACTACACTCTATAACACAGTTGAGAGACAATGTTCCCTAGCTGCCTCAGTTCATAACAGTGTGTAGGAAGTTGTTTGATAAAGTGGGCAAAGCGTATACTTGGACCAGAAGGCAGAATATAGGAAACTACATGAAAACATGGATATTTCAGAGAAAATGACTGTAAACAGATGAGAACTTGTTTAGAACAGCTCAAAAAGATTCTCCAAGTCAGTTCTTAGTGTAGAAAAGGTAGCTAACATCCGGGAAATCCTTAATTCGAGTTAAGATCACATGAAACACTGTATGAATCCTATATTCTTTACTTAAAGGAGACTAGAGTGGTAAATGTGTGTTATACAAGGCAGAATACCATTGAAATAGAGAAAAAAACACGTTCGGCAGCTTTGGAAAGACTTACACTTCACTGAAATGTAGTACTACACTCTATAACACAGTTGAGAGACAATGTTCCCGAGCTGCCTCAGTTCATAACAGTGTGTAGGAAGTTGTTTGATAAAGTGGGCAAAGCTTATACTTGGACCAGAAGGCAGAATGTAGGAACCTACATGAAAACATGGATAATTCAGAGAAAATGAATGTAAACAGATGAGAACTTGTTTAGAACATCTCAAAGAGATTCTCCAAGTCAGTTCTTTGTGTAGAAAAGGTAGCTAACATCCGGGAAATCCTTAATTCCAGTTAAGATGACATGAAACACTGTATGAATCCTATATTCTTTACTTAAAAGAGACTAGAGTAGTAAATCTGTGTTATACAAGGCAGAATACCATTGAAATAGAGAAAGAAACACGTTCGGCAGCTTTGGAAAGCCTTACACTTCACTTACATGTAGTACTACACTCTATAACACAGTTGAGAGACAATTTTCCCGAGCTGCCTCAGTTCATAACAGTGTGTTGGAAGTTGTTTGATAAAGTGGGCAAAGCTTATACTTGGACCAGAAGGCAGAGTATAGGAAACTACATGAAAACATGGATAATTCAGAGAAAATGACTGTAAACAGATGAGAACTTGTTTAGAACAGCTCAAAGAGATTCTCCAAGTCAGTTCTTATTGTAGTAAAGGTAGCTAACATCCGGGAAATCCTTAATTCGAGTTAAGATGACATGAAACACTGTATGAATCCTATATTCTTTACTTAAAGGAGACTAGAGTGGTAAATGTGTGTTATACAAGGCAGAATACCATTGAAATAGAGAAAGAAACACGTTCGGCAGCTTTGGAAAGCCTTACACTTAACTGACATGTAGTACTACACTCTATACCACAGTTGAGGACAATTTTCCCGAGCTGCCTCATTTCATAACAGTGTGTAGGAAGTTGTTTGATAAAGTGGGCAAAGCTTTTACTTGGACCAGAAGGCAGAATATAGGAACCTACATGAAAATATGGATAATTCAGAGAAAATGAATTTAAACAGAAGAGAACTTGTTTAGAACATCTCAAAGAGATTCTCCAAGTCAGTTCTTTGTGTAGAAAAGGTAGCTAACATCCGGGAAATCCTTAATTCAAGTTAAGATGACATGAAACACTGTATGAATCCTATATTCTTTAGTTAAAAGAGACTAGAGTGGTAAATCTGTGTTATACAAGGCAGAATACCATTGAAATAGAGAAAGAAACAAGTTCGGCAGCTTTGGAAAGCCTTACACTTCACTGAAATGTAGTACTACACTCTATAACACAGATGAGAGACAATGTTCCCGAGCTCCCTCAGTTCATAACAGTGTGTAGGAAGTTGTTTGATAAAGTGGGCAAAGCCTATACTTGGACCAGAAGGTAGAATATAGGAAACTACATGAAAACATGGATAATTCAGAGAAAATGACTGTAAACAGATGAGAACTTGTTTAGAACAGCTGAAAGAGATTCTCCAAGTCATTTCTTAGTGTAGAAAAGGTAGCTAAGATCCGGGAAATCCGTAATTCAAGTTAAGATGACATGAAACACTATATGAATCCTATATTCTTTACTTAAAGGAGACTAGAGTGGTAAATGTGTGTTATAGAAGGCAGAATACCATTGAAATAGAAGAAAGAAACACGTTCAGCAGCTTTGGAAAGCCTTACACTTCACTGAAATGTAGTACTACACTCTATAACACAGTTGAGAGACAATGTTCCCGAGCTGCCTCAGTTCATAACAGTGTGTAGGAAGTTGTTTGATAAAGTGGGCAAAGCCTATACTTGGACCAGAAGGCAGAATATAGGAAACTACATGAAAACATAGATAATTCAGAGAAAATGACTGTAAACAGATGAGAACTTGTTTAGAACAGCTCAAAGAGATTCTCCAAGTCAGTTCTTATTGTAGAAAAGGAAGCTAAGATCCGGGAAATCCTTAATTCGAGGTAAGATCACATGAAACACTGTATGAATCCTATATTCTTTACTTCAAGGAGACTAGAGTGGTAAATGTGTGTTATGGAAAGCAGAATACCATTGAAATAGAGAAAGAAACACGTTCAGCAGCTTTGGAAAGCCTTACACTTCACTGAAATGTAGTACTACACTCTATAACACAGTTGAGAGACAATGTTCCCTAGCTGCCTCAGTTCATAACAGTGTGTAGGAAGTTGTTTGATAAAGTGGGCAAAGCGTATACTTGGACCAGAAGGCAGAATATAGGAAACTACATGAAAACATGGATATTTCAGAGAAAATGACTGTAAACAGATGAGAACTTGTTTAGAACAGCTCAAAAAGATTCTCCAAGTCAGTTCTTAGTGTAGAAAAGGTAGCTAACATCCGGGAAATCCTTAATTCGAGTTAAGATCACATGAAACACTGTATGAATCCTATATTCTTTACTTAAAGGAGACTAGAGTGGTAAATGTGTGTTATACAAGGCAGAATACCATTGAAATAGAGAAAAAAACACGTTCGGCAGCTTTGGAAAGACTTACACTTCACTGAAATGTAGTACTACACTCTATAACACAGTTGAGAGACAATGTTCCCGAGCTGCCTCAGTTCATAACAGTGTGTAGGAAGTTGTTTGATAAAGTGGGCAAAGCTTATACTTGGACCAGAAGGCAGAATGTAGGAACCTACATGAAAACATGGATAATTCAGAGAAAATGAATGTAAACAGATGAGAACTTGTTTAGAACATCTCAAAGAGATTCTCCAAGTCAGTTCTTTGTGTAGAAAAGGTAGCTAACATCCGGGAAATCCTTAATTCCAGTTAAGATGACATGAAACACTGTATGAATCCTATATTCTTTACTTAAAAGAGACTAGAGTAGTAAATCTGTGTTATACAAGGCAGAATACCATTGAAATAGAGAAAGAAACACGTTCGGCAGCTTTGGAAAGCCTTACACTTCACTTACATGTAGTACTACACTCTATAACACAGTTGAGAGACAATTTTCCCGAGCTGCCTCAGTTCATAACAGTGTGTTGGAAGTTGTTTGATAAAGTGGGCAAAGCTTATACTTGGACCAGAAGGCAGAATATAGGAAACTACATGAAAACATGGATAATTCAGAGAAAATGACTGTAAACAGATGAGAACTTGTTTAGAACAGCTCAAAGAGATTCTCCAAGTCAGTTCTTATTGTAGTAAAGGTAGCTAACATCCGGGAAATCCTTAATTCGAGTTAAGATGACATGAAACACTGTATGAATCCTATATTCTTTACTTAAAGGAGACTAGAGTGGTAAATGTGTGTTATACAAGGCAGAATACCATTGAAATAGAGAAAGAAACACGTTCGGCAGCTTTGGAAAGCCTTACACTTAACTGACATGTAGTACTACACTCTATACCACAGTTGAGGACAATTTTCCCGAGCTGCCTCATTTCATAACAGTGTGTAGGAAGTTGTTTGATAAAGTGGGCAAAGCTTTTACTTGGACCAGAAGGCAGAATATAGGAACCTACATGAAAATATGGATAATTCAGAGAAAATGAATTTAAACAGAAGAGAACTTGTTTAGAACATCTCAAAGAGATTCTCCAAGTCAGTTCTTTGTGTAGAAAAGGTAGCTAACATCCGGGAAATCCTTAATTCAAGTTAAGATGACATGAAACACTGTATGAATCCTATATTCTTTAGTTAAAAGAGACTAGAGTGGTAAATCTGTGTTATACAAGGCAGAATACCATTGAAATAGAGAAAGAAACAAGTTCGGCAGCTTTGGAAAGCCTTACACTTCACTGAAATGTAGTACTACACTCTATAACACAGATGAGAGACAATGTTCCCGAGCTCCCTCAGTTCATAACAGTGTGTAGGAAGTTGTTTGATAAAGTGGGCAAAGCCTATACTTGGACCAGAAGGTAGAATATAGGAAACTACATGAAAACATGGATAATTCAGAGAAAATGACTGTAAACAGATGAGAACTTGTTTAGAACAGCTGAAAGAGATTCTCCAAGTCATTTCTTAGTGTAGAAAAGGTAGCTAAGATCCGGGAAATCCGTAATTCAAGTTAAGATGACATGAAACACTATATGAATCCTATATTCTTTACTTAAAGGAGACTAGAGTGGTAAATGTGTGTTATAGAAGGCAGAATACCATTGAAATAGAAGAAAGAAACACGTTCAGCAGCTTTGGAAAGCCTTACACTTCACTGAAATGTAGTACTACACTCTATAACACAGTTGAGAGACAATGTTCCCGAGCTGCCTCAGTTCATAACAGTGTGTAGGAAGTTGTTTGATAAAGTGGGCAAAGCCTATACTTGGACCAGAAGGCAGAATATAGGAAACTACATGAAAACATGGATATTTCAGAGAAAATGACTGTAAACAGATGAGAACTTGTTTAGAACAGCTCAAAGAGATTCTCCAAATCAGTTCTTAGTGTAGAAAACGTAGCTAAGATCCGGGAAATCCTTAATTCGAGGTAAGATCACATGAAACACTGTATGAATCCTATATTCTTTACTTAAAGGAGACTAGAGTGGTAAATGTGTATTATAGAAGGCAGAATACCACTGAAATAGAGAAAGAAACACGTTCAGCAGCTTTGGAAAGCCTTACACTTCACTGACATGTAGTACTACACTCTATAACACAGTTGAGAGACAATGTTCCCGAGCTGCCTCAGTTCATAACAGTGTGTTGGAAGTTGTTTGATAAAGTGGGCAAAGCTTATACTTGGACCAGAAGGCAGAATATAGGAAACTATATGAAAACATGGATAATTCAGAGAAAATGACTGTAAACAGATGAGAACTTGTTTAGAAGAGTTCAAAGAGATTCTCCAAGTCAGTTCTTAGTGTAGAAAAGGTAGCTAAGATCCGGGAAATCCTTAATTCGAGGTAAGATCACATGAAACACTGTATGAATCCTATATTCTTTACTTAAAGGAGACTAGAGTGTTAACTGTGTGTTATACAACGCAGAATACCATTGAAATAGAGAAAGAAACACGTTCGGTAGCTTTGGAAAGCCTTACACTTCACTGAAATGTAGTACTACACTCTATAACACAGTTGAGAGACAATGTTCCCGAGCTCCCTCAGTTCATAACAGTGTGTAGGAAGTTGTTTGATAAAGTGGGCAAAGCCTATAATTGGACCAGAAGGTAGAATATAGGAAACTACATAAAAACATGGATAATTCAGAGAAAATGAATTTAAACAGATGAGAACTTGTTTAGAACAGCTCAAAGAGATTCTCCAAATCAGTTCTTAGTGTAGAAAAGGTAGCTAAGATCCGGGAAATCCTTAATTCGAGGTAAGATCACATGAAACACTGTATGAATCCTATATTCTTTACTTAAAGGAGACTAGAGTGGTAAATGTGTGTTATACAAGGCAGAATACCATTGAAATAGAGAAAGAAACACGTTTGGCAGCTTTGGAAAGCCTTACACTTCACTGAAATGTAGTACTACACTCTATAACACAGTTGAGAGACAATGTTCCCGAGCTGCCTCAGTTCATAACAGTGTGTAGGAAGTTGTTTGATAAAGTGGGCAAAGCTTATACTTGGACCAGAAGGCAGAATATAGGAAACTACATGAAAACATGGATATTTCAGAGAAAATGACTGTAAACAGATGAGAACTTGTTTAGAACAGCTCAAAAAGATTCTCCAAGTCAGTTCTTATTGTAGAAAAGGTAGCTAACATCCGGGAAATCCTTAATTCGAGTTAAGATGACATGAAACACTGTATGAATCCTATATTCTTTACTTAAAGGAGACTAGAGTGGTAAATGTGTGTTATACAAGGCAGAATACCATTGAAATAGAGAAAGAAACACGTTCGGAAGCTTTGGAAAGCCTTACACTTCACTGAAATGTAGTACTACACTCTATAACACAGTTGAGAGACAATGTTCCTGAGCTGCCTCAGTTCATAACAGTGTGTAGGAAGTTTTTTGATAAAGTGGGCAAAGCTTATACTTGGACCAGAAGGCAGAATATAGGAACCTACATGAAAATATGGATAATTCAGAGAAAATGAATTTAAACAGATGAGAACTTGTTTAGAACATCTCAAAGAGATTCTCCAAGTCAGTTCTTTGTGTAGAAAAGGTAGCTAACATCCGGGAAATCCTTAATTCAAGTTAAGATGACATGAAACACTGTATGAATCCTATATTCTTTACTTAAAAGAGACTAGAGTGGTAAATCTGTGTTATACAAGGCAGAATACCATTGAAATAGAGAAAGAAACAAGTTCGGCAGCTTTGGAAAGCCTTACACTTCACTGAAATGTAGTACTACACTCTATAACACAGATGAGAGACAATGTTCCCGAGCTCCCTCAGTTCATAACAATGTGTAGGAAGTTGTTTGATAAAGTGGGCAAAGCCTATACTTGGACCAGAAGGTAGAATATAGGAAACTACATGAAAACAGGGATAATTCAGAGAAAATGACTGTAAACTGATGAGAACTTGTTTAGAACAGCTGAAAGAGATTCTCCAAGTCATTTCTTAGTGTAGAAAAGGTAGCTAAGATCCGGGAAATCCGTAATTCAAGTTAAGATGACATGAAACACTGTATGAATCCTATATTCTTTACTTAAAGGAGACTAGAGTGGTAAATGTGTGTTATAGAAGGCAGAATACCATTGAAATAGAAGAAAGAAACACGTTCAGCAGCTTTGGAAAGCCTTACACTTCACTGAAATGTAGTACTACACTCTATAACACAGTTGAGAGACAATGTTCCCGAGCTGCCTCAGTTCATAACAGTGTGTAGGAAGTTGTTTGATAAAGTGGGCAAAGCCTATACTTGGACCAGAAGGTAGAATATATGAAACTACATGAAAACATGGATATTTCAGAGAAAATGACTGTAAACAGATGAGAACTTGTTTAGAACAGCTCAAAGAGATTCTCCAAATCAGTTCTTAGTGTAGAAAACGTAGCTAAGATCCGGGAAATCCTTAATTCGAGGTAAGATCACATGAAACACTGTATGAATCCTATATTCTTTACTTAAAGGAGACTAGAGTGGTAAATGTGTGTTATAGAAGGCAGAATACCACTGAAATAGAGAAAGAAACACGTTCAGCAGCTTTGGAAAGCCTTACACTTCACTGACATGTAGTACTACACTCTATAACACAGTTGAGAGACAATGTTCCCGAGCTGCCTCAGTTCATAACAGTGTGTTGGAAGTTGTTTGATAAAGTGGGCAAAGCTTATACTTGGACCAGAAGGCAGAATATAGGAAACTATATGAAAACATGGATAATTCAGAGAAAATGACTGTAAACAGATGAGAACTTGTTTAGAAGAGCTCAAAGAGATTCTCCAAGTCAGTTCTTAGTGTAGAAAAGGTAGCTAAGATCCGGGAAATCCTTAATTCGAGGTAAGATCACATGAAACACTGTATGAATCCTATATTCTTTACTTAAAGGAGACTAGAGTGTTAACTGTGTGTTATACAACGCAGAATACCATTGAAATAGAGAAAGAAACACGTTCGGCAGCTTTGGAAAGCCTTACACTTCACTGAAATGTAGTACTACACTCTATAACACAGTTGAGAGACAATGTTCCCGAGCTCCCTCAGTTCATAACAGTGTGTAGGAAGTTGTTTGATAAAGTGGGCAAAGCCTATAATTGGACCAGAAGGTAGAATATAGGAAACTACATAAAAACATGGATAATTCAGAGAAAATGACTGTAAACAGATGAGAACTTGTTTAGAAGAGCTCAAAGAGATTCTCCAAGTCAGTTCTTAGTGTAGAAAAGGTAGCTAAGATCCGGGAAATCCTTAATTCGAGGTAAGATCACATGAAACACTGTATGAATCCTATATTCTTTACTTAAAGGAGACTAGAGTGGTAAATGTGTGTTATACAAGGCAGAATACCATTGAAATAGAGAAAGAAACACGTTTGGCAGCTTTGGAAAGCCTTACACTTCACTGAAATGTAGTACTACACTCTATAACACAGTTGAGAGACAATGTTCCCGAGCTGCCTCAGTTCATAACAGTGTGTAGGAAGTTGTTTGATAAAGTGGGCAAAGCTTATACTTGGACCAGAAGGCAGAATATAGGAAACTACATGAAAACATGGATATTTCAGAGAAAATGACTGTAAACAGATGAGAACTTGTTTAGAACAGCTCAAAAAGATTCTCCAAGTCAGTTCTTATTGTAGAAAAGGTAGCTAACATCCGGGAAATCCTTAATTCGAGTTAAGATGACATGAAACACTGTATGAATCCTATATTCTTTACTTAAAGGAGACTAGAGTGGTAAATGTGTGTTATACAAGGCAGAATACCATTGAAATAGAGAAAGAAACACGTTCGGAAGCTTTGGAAAGCCTTACACTTCACTGAAATGTAGTACTACACTCTATAACACAGTTGAGAGACAATGTTCCTGAGCTGCCTCAGTTCATAACAGTGTGTAGGAAGTTTTTTGATAAAGTGGGCAAAGCTTATACTTGGACCAGAAGGCAGAATATAGGAACCTACATGAAAATATGGATAATTCAGAGAAAATGAATTTAAACAGATGAGAACTTGTTTAGAACATCTCAAAGAGATTCTCCAAGTCAGTTCTTTGTGTAGAAAAGGTAGCTAACATCCGGGAAATCCTTAATTCAAGTTAAGATGACATGAAACACTGTATGAATCCTATATTCTTTACTTAAAAGAGACTAGAGTGGTAAATCTGTGTTATACAAGGCAGAATACCATTGAAATAGAGAAAGAAACAAGTTCGGCAGCTTTGGAAAGCCTTACACTTCACTGAAATGTAGTACTACACTCTATAACACAGATGAGAGACAATGTTCCCGAGCTCCCTCAGTTCATAACAGTGTGTAGGAAGTTTTTTGATAAAGTGGGCAAAGCCTATACTTGGACCAGAAGGTAGAATATAGGAAACTACATGAAAACATGGATAATTCAGAGAAAATGACTGTAAACAGATGAGAACTTGTTTAGAACAGCTGAAAGAGATTCTCCAAGTCATTTCTTAGTGTAGAAAAGGTAGCTAAGATCCGGGAAATCCGTAATTCAAGTTAAGATGACATGAAACACTGTATGAATCCTATATTCTTTACTTAAAGGAGACTAGAGTGGTAAACGTGTGTTATAGAAGGCAGAATACCATTGAAATAGAAGAAAGAAACACGTTCAGCAGCTTTGGAAAGCCTTACACTTCACTGAAATGTAGTACTACACTCTATAACACAGTTGAGAGACAATGTTCCCGAGCTGCCTCAGTTCATAACAGTGTGTAGGAAGTTGTTTGATAAAGTGGGCAAAGCCTATAATTGGACCAGAAGGTAGAATATAGGAAACTACATAAAAACATGGATAATTCAGAGAAAATGACTGTAAACAGATGAGAACTTGTTTAGAAGAGCTCAAAGAGATTCTCCAAGTCAGTTCTTAGTGTAGAAAAGGTAGCTAAGATCCGGGAAATCCTTAATTCGAGGTAAGATCACATGAAACACTGTATGAATCCTATATTCTTTACTTAAAGGAGACTAGAGTGTTAACTGTGTGTTATACAACGCAGAATACCATTGAAATAGAGAAAGAAACACGTTCGGCAGCTTTGGAAAGCCTTACACTTCACTGAAATGTAGTACTACACTCTATAACACAGTTGAGAGACAATGTTCCCGAGCTCCCTCAGTTCATAACAGTGTGTAGGAAGTTGTTTGATAAAGTGGGCAAAGCCTATAATTGGACCAGAAGGTAGAATATAGGAAACTACATAAAAACATGGATAATTCAGAGAAAATGACTGTAAACAGATGAGAACTTGTTTAGAAGAGCTCAAAGAGATTCTCCAAGTCAGTTCTTAGTGTAGAAAAGGTAGCTAAGATCCGGGAAATCCTTAATTCGAGGTAAGATCACATGAAACACTGTATGAATCCTATATTCTTTACTTAAAGGAGACTAGAGTGGTAAATGTGTGTTATACAAGGCAGAATACCATTGAAATAGAGAAAGAAACACGTTTGGCAGCTTTGGAAAGCCTTACACTTCACTGAAATGTAGTACTACACTCTATAACACAGTTGAGAGACAATGTTCCCGAGCTGCCTCAGTTCATAACAGTGTGTAGGAAGTTGTTTGATAAAGTGGGCAAAGCTTATACTTGGACCAGAAGGCAGAATATAGGAAACTACATGAAAACATGGATATTTCAGAGAAAATGACTGTAAACAGATGAGAACTTGTTTAGAACAGCTCAAAAAGATTCTCCAAGTCAGTTCTTATTGTAGAAAAGGTAGCTAACATCCGGGAAATCCTTAATTCGAGTTAAGATGACATGAAACACTGTATGAATCCTATATTCTTTACTTAAAGGAGACTAGAGTGGTAAATGTGTGTTATACAAGGCAGAATACCATTGAAATAGAGAAAGAAACACGTTCGGAAGCTTTGGAAAGCCTTACACTTCACTGAAATGTAGTACTACACTCTATAACACAGTTGAGAGACAATGTTCCTGAGCTGCCTCAGTTCATAACAGTGTGTAGGAAGTTTTTTGATAAAGTGGGCAAAGCTTATACTTGGACCAGAAGGCAGAATATAGGAACCTACATGAAAATATGGATAATTCAGAGAAAATGAATTTAAACAGATGAGAACTTGTTTAGAACATCTCAAAGAGATTCACCAAGTCAGTTCTTTGTGTAGAAAAGGTAGCTAACATCCGGGAAATCCTTAATTCAAGTTAAGATGACATGAAACACTGTATGAATCCTATATTCTTTACTTAAAAGAGACTAGAGTGGTAAATCTGTGTTATACAAGGCAGAATACCATTGAAATAGAGAAAGAAACAAGTTCGGCAGCTTTGGAAAGCCTTACACTTCACTGAAATGTAGTACTACACTCTATAACACAGATGAGAGACAATGTTCCCGAGCTCCCTCAGTTCATAACAGTGTGTAGGAAGTTTTTTGATAAAGTGGGCAAAGCCTATACTTGGACCAGAAGGTAGAATATAGGAAACTACATGAAAACATGGATAATTCAGAGAAAATGACTGTAAACAGATGAGAACTTGTTTAGAACAGCTGAAAGAGATTCTCCAAGTCATTTCTTAGTGTAGAAAAGGTAGCTAAGATCCGGGAAATCCGTAATTCAAGTTAAGATGACATGAAACACTGTATGAATCCTATATTCTTTACTTAAAGGAGACTAGAGTGGTAAACGTGTGTTATAGAAGGCAGAATACCATTGAAATAGAAGAAAGAAACACGTTCAGCAGCTTTGGAAAGCCTTACACTTCACTGAAATGTAGTACTACACTCTATAACACAGTTGAGAGACAATGTTCCCGAGCTGCCTCAGTTCATAACAGTGTGTAGGAAGTTGTTTGATAAAGTGGGCAAAGCCTATAATTGGACCAGAAGGTAGAATATAGGAAACTACATAAAAACATGGATAATTCAGAGAAAATGACTGTAAACAGATGAGAACTTGTTTAGAACAGCTCAAAGAGATTCTCCAAATCAGTTCTTAGTGTAGAAAAGGTAGCTAAGATCCGGGAAATCCTTAATTCGAGGTAAGATCACATGAAACACTGTATGAATCCTATATTCTTTACTTAAAGGAGACTAGAGTGGTAAATGTGTGTTATACAAGGCAGAATACCATTGAAATAGAGAAAGAAACACGTTTGGCAGCTTTGGAAAGCCTTACACTTCACTGAAATGTAGTACTACACTCTATAACACAGTTGAGAGACAATGTTCCCGAGCTGCCTCAGTTCATAACAGTGTGTAGGAAGTTGTTTGATAAAGTGGGCAAAGCTTATACTTGGACCAGAAGGCAGAATATAGGAAACTACATGAAAACATGGATATTTCAGAGAAAATGACTGTAAACAGATGAGAACTTGTTTAGAACAGCTCAAAAAGATTCTCCAAGTCAGTTCTTATTGTAGAAAAGGTAGCTAACATCCGGGAAATCCTTAATTCGAGTTAAGATGACATGAAACACTGTATGAATCCTATATTCTTTACTTAAAGGAGACTAGAGTGGTAAATGTGTGTTATACAAGGCAGAATACCATTGAAATAGAGAAAGAAACACGTTCGGAAGCTTTGGAAAGCCTTACACTTCACTGAAATGTAGTACTACACTCTATAACACAGTTGAGAGACAATGTTCCTGAGCTGCCTCAGTTCATAACAGTGTGTAGGAAGTTTTTTGATAAAGTGGGCAAAGCTTATACTTGGACCAGAAGGCAGAATATAGGAACCTACATGAAAATATGGATAATTCAGAGAAAATGAATTTAAACAGATGAGAACTTGTTTAGAACATCTCAAAGAGATTCTCCAAGTCAGTTCTTTGTGTAGAAAAGGTAGCTAACATCCGGGAAATCCTTAATTCAAGTTAAGATGACATGAAACACTGTATGAATCCTATATTCTTTACTTAAAAGAGACTAGAGTGGTAAATCTGTGTTATACAAGGCAGAATACCATTGAAATAGAGAAAGAAACAAGTTCGGCAGCTTTGGAAAGCCTTACACTTCACTGAAATGTAGTACTACACTCTATAACACAGATGAGAGACAATGTTCCCGAGCTCCCTCAGTTCATAACTGTGTGTAGGAAGTTGTTTGATAAAGTGGGCAAAGCCTATACTTGGACCAGAAGGTAGAATATAGGAAACTACATGAAAACATGGATAATTCAGAGAAAATGACTGTAAACAGATGAGAACTTGTTTAGAACAGCTGAAAGAGATTCTCCAAGTCATTTCTTAGTGTAGAAAAGGTAGCTAAGATCCGGGAAATCCGTAATTCAAGTTAAGATGACATGAAACACTGTATGAATCCTATATTCTTTACTTAAAGGAGACTAGAGTGGTAAACGTGTGTTATAGAAGGCAGAATACCATTGAAATAGAAGAAAGAAACACGTTCAGCAGCTTTGGAAAGCCTTACACTTCACTGAAATGTAGTACTACACTCTATAACACAGTTGAGAGACAATGTTCCCGAGCTGCCTCAGTTCATAACAGTGTGTAGGAAGTTGTTTGATAAAGTGGGCAAAGCCTATAATTGGACCAGAAGGTAGAATATAGGAAACTACATAAAAACATGGATAATTCAGAGAAAATGACTGTAAACAGATGAGAACTTGTTTAGAACAGCTCAAAGAGATTCTCCAAATCAGTTCTTAGTGTAGAAAAGGTAGCTAAGATCCGGGAAATCCTTAATTCGAGGTAAGATCACATGAAACACTGTATGAATCCTATATTCTTTACTTAAAGGAGACTAGAGTGGTAAATGTGTTTTATACAAGGCAGAATACCATTGAAATAGAGAAAGAAACACGTTTGGCAGCTTTGGAAAGCCTTACACTTCACTGAAATGTAGTACTACACTCTATAACACAGTTGAGAGACAATGTTCCCGAGCTGCCTCAGTTCATAACAGTGTGTAGGAAGTTGTTTGATAAAGTGGGCAAAGCTTATACTTGGACCAGAAGGCAGAATATAGGAAACTATATGAAAACATGGATAATTCAGAGAAAATGACTGTAAACAGATGAGAACTTGTTTAGAAGAGCTCAAAGAGATTCTCCAAGTCAGTTCTTAGTGTAGAAAAGGTAGCTAAGATCCGGGTTATCCTTAATTCGAGGTAAGATCACATGAAACACTGTATGAATCCTATATTCTTTACTTAAAGGAGACTAGAGTGTTAACTGTGTGTTATACAACGCAGAATACCATTGAAATAGAGAAAGAAACACGTTCGGCAGCTTTGGAAAGCCTTACACTTCACTGAAATGTAGTACTACACTCTATAACACAGTTGAGAGACAATGTTCCTGAGCTGCCTCAGTTCATAACAGTGTGTAGGAAGTTGTTTGATAAAGTGGGCAAAGCTTATACTTGGACCAGAAGACAGAATATAGGAAACTACATGAAAACATGGATAATTCAGAGAAAATGACAGTAAACAGATGAGAACTTGTTTAGAACAGCTCAAAGAGATTCTCCAGTCAGTTCTTTGTGTCGAAAAGGTAGCTAACATCCGGGAAATCCTTAATTCGAGTTAAGATGACATGAAACACTGTATGAATCCTATATTCTTTACTTAAAGGAGACTAGAGTGGTAAATGTGTGTTATACAAGGCAGAATACCATTGAAATAGAGAAAGAAACACGTTCGGCAGCTTTGGAAAGCCTTACACTTCACTGAAATGTAGTACTACACTCTATAACACAGTTGAGAGACAATGTTCCCGAGCTGCCTCAGTTCATAACAGTGTGTAGGAAGTTGTTTGATAAAGTGGGCAAAGCCTATACTTGGACCAGAAGGCAGAATATAGGAAACTACATGAAAACATGGATATTTCAGAGAAAATGACTGTAAACATATGAGAACTTGTTTAGAACAGCTCCAAGAGATTCTCCAAATCAGTTCTTAGTGTAGAAAAGGTAGCTAAGATCCGGGAAATCCTTAATTCGAGGTAAGATCACATGAAACACTGTATGAATCCTATATTCTTTACTTAAAGGAGACTAGAGTGGTAAATGTGTGTTATAGAAGGCAGAATACCACTGAAATAGAGAAAGAAACACGTTCAGCAGCTTTGGAAAGCCTTACACTTCACTGACATGTAGTACTACACTCTATAACACAGTTGAGAGACAATGTTCCCGAGCTGCCTCAGTTCATAACAGTGTGTTGGAAGTTGTTTGATAAAGTGGGCAAAGCTTATACTTGGACCAGAAGGCAGAATATAGGAAACTATATGAAAACATGGATAATTCAGAGAAAATGACTGTAAACAGATGAGAACTTGTTTAGAAGAGCTCAAAGAGATTCTCCAAGTCAGTTCTTAGTGTAGAAAAGGTAGCTAAGATCCGGGAAATCCTTAATTCGAGGTAAGATCACATGAAACACTGTATGAATCCTATATTCTTTACTTAAAGGAGACTAGAGTGTTAACTGTGTGTTATACAATGCAGAATACCATTGAAATAGAGAAAGAAACACGTTCGGCAGCTTTGGAAAGCCTTACACTTCACTGAAATGTAGTACTACACTCTATAACACAGTTGAGAGACAATGTTCCCGAGCTCCCTCAGTTCATAACAGTGTGTAGGAAGTTGTTTGATAAAGTGGGCAAAGCCTATAATTGGACCAGAAGGTAGAATATAGGAAACTACATAAAAACATGGATAATTCAGAGAAAATGACTGTAAACAGATGAGAACTTGTTTAGAACAGCTCAAAGAGATTCTCCAAATCAGTTCTTAGTGTAGAAAAGGTAGCTAAGTTCCGGGAAATCCATAATTTGAGGTAAGATCACATGAAACACTGTATGAATCCTATATTCTTTACTTAAAGGAGACTAGAGTGGTAAATGTGTGTTATAGAAGGCAGAATACCACTGAAATAGAGAAAGAAACACGTTCAGCAGCTTTGGAAAGCCTTACACTTCACTGACATGTAGTACTACACTCTATAACACAGTTGAGAGACAATGTTCCCGAGCTGCCTCAGTTCATAACAGTGTGTTGGAAGTTGTTTGATAAAGTGGGCAAAGCTTATACTTGGACCAGAAGGCAGAATATAGGAAACTATATGAAAACATGGATAATTCAGAGAAAATGACTGTAAACAGATGAGAACTTGTTTAGAAGAGCTCAAAGAGATTCTCCAAGTCAGTTCTTAGTGTAGAAAAGGTAGCTAAGATCCGGGAAATCCTTAATTCGAGGTAAGATCACATGAAACACTGTATGAATCCTATATTCTTTACTTAAAGGAGACTAGAGTGGTAACTGTGTGTTATACAACGCAGAATACCATTGAAATAGAGAAAGAAACACGTTCGGCAGCTTTGGAAAGCCTTACACTTCACTGAAATGTAGTACTACACTCTATAACACAGTTGAGAGACAATGTTCCCGAGCTCCCTCAGTTCATAACAGTGTGTAGGAAGTTGTTTGATAAAGTGGGCAAAGCCTATAATTGGACCAGAAGGTAGAATATAGGAAACTACATAAAAACATGGATAATTCAGAGAAAATGACTGTAAACAGATGAGAACTTGTTTAGAACAGCTCAAAGAGATTCTCCAAATCAGTTCTTAGTGTAGAAAAGGTAGCTAAGATCCGGGAAATCCTTAATTCGAGGTAAGATCACATGAAACACTGTATGAATCCTATATTCTTTACTTAAAGGAGACTAGAGTGGTAAATGTGTGTTATACAAGGCAGAATACCATTGAAATAGAGAAAGAAACACGTTTGGCAGCTTTGGAAAGCCTTACACTTCACTGAAATGTAGTACTACACTCTATAACACAGTTGAGAGACAATGTTCCCGAGCTGCCTCAGTTCATAATAGTGTGTAGGAAGTTGTTTGATAAAGTGGGCAAAGCTTATACTTGGACCAGAAGGCAGAATATAGGAAACTATATGAAAACATGGATAATTCAGAGAAAATGACTGTAAACAGATGAGAACTTGTTTAGAAGAGCTCAAAGAGATTCTCCAAGTCAGTTCTTAGTGTAGAAAAGGTAGCTAAGATCCGGGAAATCCTTAATTCGAGGTAAGATCACATGAAACACTGTATGAATCCTATATTCTTTACTTAAAGGAGACTAGAGTGGTAAATGTTTGTTATAGAAGGCAGAATACCACTGAAATAGAGAAAGAAACACGTTCAGCAGCTTTGGAAAGCCTTACACTTCACTGACATGTAGTACTACACTCTATAACACAGTTGAGAGACAATGTTCCCGAGCTGCCTCAGTTCATAACAGTGTGTTGGAAGTTGTTTGATAAAGTGGGCAAAGCTTATACTTGGACCAGAAGGCAGAATATAGGAAACTATATGAAAACATGGATAATTCAGAGAAAATGACTGTAAACAGATGAGAACTTGTTTAGAAGAGCTCAAAGAGATTCTCCAAGTCAGTTCTTAGTGTAGAAAAGGTAGCTAAGATCCGGGAAATCCTTAATTCGAGGTAAGATCACATGAAACACTGTATGAATCCTATATTCTTTACTTAAAGGAGACTAGAGTGGTAAATGTGTGTTATAGAAGGCAGAATACCACTGAAATAGAGAAAGAAACACGTTCAGCAGCTTTGGAAAGCCTTACACTTCACTGAAATATAGTACTACACTCTATAACACAGTTGAGAGACAATGTTCCTGAGCTGCCTCAGTTCATAACAGTGTGTAGGAAGTTGTTTGATAAAGTGGGCAAAGCTTATACTTGGACCAGAAGGCAGAATATAGGAAACTACATGAAAACATGGATAATTCAGAGAAAATGACAGTAAACAGATGAGAACTTGTTTAGAACAGCTCATAGAGATTCTCCAGTCAGTTCTTTGTGTCGAAAAGGTAGCTAACATCCGGGAAATCCTTAATTCGAGTTAAGATGACATGAAACACTGTATGAATCCTATATTCTTTACTTAAAGGAGACTAGAGTGGTAAATGTGTGTTATACAAGGCAGAATACCATTGAAATAGAGAAAGAAACACGGTCGGCAGCTTTGGAAAGCCTTACACTTCACTGAAATGTAGTACTACACTCTATAACACAGTTGAGAGACAATGTTCCCGAGCTGCCTCAGTTCATAACAGTGTGTAGGAAGTTGTTGATAAAGTGGGCAAAGCCTATACTTGGACCAGAAGGCAGAATATAGGAAACTACATGAAAACATGGATATTTCAGAGAAAATGACTGTAAACAGATGAGAACTTGTTTAGAACAGCTCAAAGAGATTCTCCAAATCAGTTCTTAGTGTAGAAAAGGTAGCTAAGATCCGGGAAATCCTTAATTCGAGGTAAGATCACATGAAACACTGTATGAATCCTATATTCTTTACTTAAAGGAGACTAGAGTGGTAAATGTGTGTTATAGAAGGCAGAATACCATTGAAATAGAGAAAGAAACACGTTTGGCAGCTTTGGAAAGCCTTACACTTCACTGAAATGTAGTACTACACTCTATAACACAGTTGAGAGACAATGTTCCCGAGCTGCCTCAGTTCATAACAGTGTGTTGTAAGTTGTTTGATAAAGTGGGCAAAGCTTATACTTGGACCAGAAGGCAGAATATAGGAAACTATATGAAAACATGGATAATTCAGAGAAAATGACTGTAAACAGATGAGAACTTGTTTAGAAGAGCTCAAAGAGATTCTCCAAGTCAGTTCTTAGTGTAGAAAAGGTAGCTAAGATCCGGGAAATCCTTAATTCGAGGTAAGATCACATGAAACACTGTATGAATCCTATATTCTTTACTTAAAGGAGACTAGAGTGGTAAATGTGTGTTATACAAGGCAGAATACCATTGAAATAGAGAAAGAAACACGTTTGGCAGCTTTGGAAAGCCTTACACTTCACTGAAATGTAGTACTACACTCTATAACACAGTTGAGAGACAATGTTCCCGAGCTGCCTCAGTTCATAACAGTGTGTAGGAAGTTGTTTGATAAAGTGGGCAAAGCTTATACTTGGACCAGAAGGCAGAATATAGGAAACTATATGAAAACATGGATAATTCAGAGAAAATGACTGTAAACAGATGAGAACTTGTTTAGAAGAGCTCAAAGAGATTCTCCAAGTCAGTTCTTAGTGTAGAAAAGGTAGCTAAGATCCGGGAAATCCTTAATTCGAGGTAAGATCACATGAAACACTGTATGAATCCTATATTCTTTACTTAAAGGAGACTAGAGTGTTAACTGTGTGTTATACAACGCAGAATACCATTGAAATAGAGAAAGAAACACGTTCGTCAGCTTTGGAAAGCCTTACACTTCACTGAAATGTAGTACTACACTCTATAACACAGTTGAGAGACAATGTTCCCGAGCTCCCTCAGTTCATAACAGTGTGTAGGAAGTTGTTTGATAAAGTGGGCAAAGCCTATACTTGGACCAGAAGGCAGAATATAGGAAACTACATGAAAACATGGATAATTCAGAGAAAAAGACTGTAAACAGATGAGAACTTGTTTA
Organism: Pipistrellus hanaki; assembly: GCF_964339955.1. Lineage (NCBI taxonomy): Eukaryota > Metazoa > Chordata > Mammalia > Chiroptera > Vespertilionidae > Pipistrellus > Pipistrellus hanaki. The sequence continues at coordinate 6,207,880 of NC_140511.1, forward strand.
GAAGAGCTCAAAGAGATTCTCCAAGTCAGTTCTTAGTGTAGAAAAGGTAGCTAAGATCCGGGAAATCCTTAATTCGAGGTAAGATCACATGAAACACTGTATGAATCCTATATTCTTTACTTAAAGGAGACTAGAGTGGTAAATGTGTGTTATAGAAGGCAGAATACCACTGAAATAGAGAAAGAAACACGTTCAGCAGCTTTGGAAAGCCTTACACTTCACTGAAATATAGTACTACACTCTATAACACAGTTGAGAGACAATGTTCCTGAGCTGCCTCAGTTCATAACAGTGTGTAGGAAGTTGTTTGATAAAGTGGGCAAAGCTTATACTTGGACCAGAAGGCAGAATATAGGAAACTACATGAAAACATGGATAATTCAGAGAAAATGACAGTAAACAGATGAGAACTTGTTTAGAACAGCTCAAAGAGATTCTCCAGTCAGTTCTTTGTGTCGAAAAGGTAGCTAACATCCGGGAAATCCTTAATTCGATTAAGATGACATGAAACACTGTATGAATCCTATATTCTTTACTTAAAGGAGACTAGAGTGGTAAATGTGTGTTATACAAGGCAGAATACCATTGAAATAGAGAAAGAAACACGTTCGGCAGCTTTGGAAAGCCTTACACTTCACTGAAATGTAGTACTACACTCTATAACACAGTTGAGAGACAATGTTCCCGAGCTCCCTCAGTTCATAACAGTGTGTAGGAAGTTGTTTGATAAAGTGGGCAAAGCCTATACTTGGACCAGAAGGCAGAATATAGCAAACTACATGAAAACATGGATAATTCAGAGAAAAAGACTGTAAACAGATGAGAACTTGTTTAGAAGAGCTCAAAGAGATTCTCCAAGTCAGTTCTTAGTGTAGAAAAGGTAGCTAAGATCCGGGTTATCCTTAATTCGAGGTAAGATCACATGAAACACTGTATGAATCCTATATTCTTTACTTAAAGGAGACTAGAGTGTTAACTGTGTGTTATACAACGCAGAATACCATTGAAATAGAGAAAGAAACACGTTCGGCAGCTTTGGAAAGCCTTACACTTCACTGAAATGTAGTACTACACTCTATAACACAGTTGAGAGACAATGTTCCTGAGCTGCCTCAGTTCATAACAGTGTGTAGGAAGTTGTTTGATAAAGTGGGCAAAGCTTATACTTGGACCAGAAGACAGAATATAGGAAACTACATGAAAACATGGATAATTCAGAGAAAATGACAGTAAACAGATGAGAACTTGTTTAGAACAGCTCAAAGAGATTCTCCAGTCAGTTCTTTGTGTCGAAAAGGTAGCTAACATCCGGGAAATCCTTAATTCGAGTTAAGATGACATGAAACACTGTATGAATCCTATATTCTTTACTTAAAGGAGACTAGAGTGGTAAATGTGTGTTATACAAGGCAGAATACCATTGAAATAGAGAAAGAAACACGTTCGGCAGCTTTGGAAAGCCTTACACTTCACTGAAATGTAGTACTACACTCTATAACACAGTTGAGAGACAATGTTCCCGAGCTGCCTCAGTTCATAACAGTGTGTAGGAAGTTGTTTGATAAAGTGGGCAAAGCCTATACTTGGACCAGAAGGCAGAATATAGGAAACTACATGAAAACATGGATATTTCAGAGAAAATGACTGTAAACAGATGAGAACTTGTTTAGAACAGCTCCAAGAGATTCTCCAAATCAGTTCTTAGTGTAGAAAAGGTAGCTAAGATCCGGGAAATCCTTAATTCGAGGTAAGATCACATGAAACACTGTATGAATCCTATATTCTTTACTTAAAGGAGACTAGAGTGGTAAATGTGTGTTATAGAAGGCAGAATACCACTGAAATAGAGAAAGAAACACGTTCAGCAGCTTTGGAAAGCCTTACACTTCACTGACATGTAGTACTACACTCTATAACACAGTTGAGAGACAATGTTCCCGAGCTGCCTCAGTTCATAACAGTGTGTTGGAAGTTGTTTGATAAAGTGGGCAAAGCTTATACTTGGACCAGAAGGCAGAATATAGGAAACTATATGAAAACATGGATAATTCAGAGAAAATGACTGTAAACAGATGAGAACTTGTTTAGAAGAGCTCAAAGAGATTCTCCAAGTCAGTTCTTAGTGTAGAAAAGGTAGCTAAGATCCGGGAAATCCTTAATTCGAGGTAAGATCACATGAAACACTGTATGAATCCTATATTCTTTACTTAAAGGAGACTAGAGTGTTAACTGTGTGTTATACAATGCAGAATACCATTGAAATAGAGAAAGAAACACGTTCGGCAGCTTTGGAAAGCCTTACACTTCACTGAAATGTAGTACTACACTCTATAACACAGTTGAGAGACAATGTTCCCGAGCTCCCTCAGTTCATAACAGTGTGTAGGAAGTTGTTTGATAAAGTGGGCAAAGCCTATACTTGGACCAGAAGGCAGAATATAGGAAACTACATGAAAACATGGATATTTCAGAGAAAATGACTGTAAACAGATGAGAACTTGTTTAGAACAGCTCCAAGAGATTCTCCAAATCAGTTCTTAGTGTAGAAAAGGTAGCTAAGATCCGGGAAATCCTTAATTCGAGGTAAGATCACATGAAACACTGTATGAATCCTATATTCTTTACTTAAAGGAGACTAGAGTGGTAAATGTGTGTTATAGAAGGCAGAATACCACTGAAATAGAGAAAGAAACACGTTCAGCAGCTTTGGAAAGCCTTACACTTCACTGACATGTAGTACTACACTCTATAACACAGTTGAGAGACAATGTTCCCGAGCTGCCTCAGTTCATAACAGTGTGTTGGAAGTTGTTTGATAAAGTGGGCAAAGCTTATACTTGGACCAGAAGGCAGAATATAGGAAACTATATGAAAACATGGATAATTCAGAGAAAATGACTGTAAACAGATGAGAACTTGTTTAGAAGAGCTCAGAGATTCTCCAAGTCAGTTCTTAGTGTAGAAAAGGTAGCTAAGATCCGGGAAATCCTTAATTCGAGGTAAGATCACATGAAACACTGTATGAATCCTATATTCTTTACTTATAGGAGACTAGAGTGTTAACTGTGTGTTATACAATGCAGAATACCATTGAAATAGAGAAAGAAACACGTTCGGCAGCTTTGGAAAGCCTTACACTTCACTGAAATGTAGTACTACACTCTATAACACAGTTGAGAGACAATGTTCCCGAGCTCCCTCAGTTCATAACAGTGTGTAGGAAGTTGTTTGATAAAGTGGGCAAAGCCTATAATTGGACCAGAAGGTAGAATATAGGAAACTACATAAAAACATGGATAATTCAGAGAAAATGACTGTAAACAGATGAGAACTTGTTTAGAACAGCTCAAAGAGATTCTCCAAATCAGTTCTTAGTGTAGAAAAGGTAGCTAAGTTCCGGGAAATCCATAATTTGAGGTAAGATCACATGAAACACTGTATGAATCCTATATTCTTTACTTAAAGGAGACTAGAGTGTTAACTGTGTGTTATACAACGCAGAATACCATTGAAATAGAGAAAGAAACACGTTCGTCAGCTTTGGAAAGCCTTACACTTCACTGAAATGTAGTACTACACTCTATAACACAGTTGAGAGACAATGTTCCCGAGCTCCCTCAGTTCATAACAGTGTGTAGGAAGTTGTTTGATAAAGTGGGCAAAGCCTATACTTGGACCAGAAGGCAGAATATAGGAAACTACATGAAAACATGGATAATTCAGAGAAAAAGACTGTAAACAGATGAGAACTTGTTTAGAAGAGCTCAAAGAGATTCTCCAAGTCAGTTCTTAGTGTAGAAAAGGTAGCTAAGATCCGGGAAATCCTTAATTCGAGGTAAGATCACATGAAACACTGTATGAATCCTATATTTTTTACTTAAAGGAGACTAGAGTGGTAAATGTGTGTTATAGAAGGCAGAATACCACTGAAATAGAGAAAGAAACACGTTCAGCAGCTTTGGAAAGCCTTACACTTCACTGAAATATAGTACTACACTCTATAACACAGTTGAGAGACAATGTTCCTGAGCTGCCTCAGTTCATAACAGTGTGTAGGAAGTTGTTTGATAAAGTGGGCAAAGCTTATACTTGGACCAGAAGGCAGAATATAGGAAACTACATGAAAACATGGATAATTCAGAGAAAATGACAGTAAACAGATGAGAACTTGTTTAGAACAGCTCAAAGAGATTCTCCAGTCAGTTCTTTGTGTCGAAAAGGTAGCTAACATCCGGGAAATCCTTAATTCGATTAAGATGACATGAAACACTGTATGAATCCTATATTCTTTACTTAAAGGAGACTAGAGTGGTAAATGTGTGTTATACAAGGCAGAATACCATTGAAATAGAGAAAGAAACACGTTCGGCAGCTTTGGAAAGCCTTACACTTCACTGAAATGTAGTACTACACTCTATAACACAGTTGAGAGACAATGTTCCCGAGCTCCCTCAGTTCATAACAGTGTGTAGGAAGTTGTTTGATAAAGTGGGCAAAGCCTATACTTGGACCAGAAGGCAGAATATAGGAAACTACATGAAAACATGGATAATTCAGAGAAAAAGACTGTAAACAGATGAGAACTTGTTTAGAAGAGCTCAAAGAGATTCTCCAAGTCAGTTCTTAGTGTAGAAAAGGTAGCTAAGATCCGGGTTATCCTTAATTCGAGGTAAGATCACATGAAACACTGTATGAATCCTATATTCTTTACTTAAAGGAGACTAGAGTGTTAACTGTGTGTTATACAACGCAGAATACCATTGAAATAGAGAAAGAAACACGTTCGGCAGCTTTGGAAAGCCTTACACTTCACTGAAATGTAGTACTACACTCTATAACACAGTTGAGAGACAATGTTCCTGAGCTGCCTCAGTTCATAACAGTGTGTAGGAAGTTGTTTGATAAAGTGGGCAAAGCTTATACTTGGACCAGAAGACAGAATATAGGAAACTACATGAAAACATGGATAATTCAGAGAAAATGACAGTAAACAGATGAGAACTTGTTTAGAACAGCTCAAAGAGATTCTCCAGTCAGTTCTTTGTGTCGAAAAGGTAGCTAACATCCGGGAAATCCTTAATTCGAGTTAAGATGACATGAAACACTGTATGAATCCTATATTCTTTACTTAAAGGAGACTAGAGTGGTAAATGTGTGTTATACAAGGCAGAATACCATTGAAATAGAGAAAGAAACACGTTCGGCAGCTTTGGAAAGCCTTACACTTCACTGAAATGTAGTACTACACTCTATAACACAGTTGAGAGACAATGTTCCCGAGCTGCCTCAGTTCATAACAGTGTGTAGGAAGTTGTTTGATAAAGTGGGCAAAGCCTATACTTGGACCAGAAGGCAGAATATAGGAAACTACATGAAAACATGGATATTTCAGAGAAAATGACTGTAAACAGATGAGAACTTGTTTAGAACAGCTCCAAGAGATTCTCCAAGTCAGTTCTTAGTGTAGAAAAGGTAGCTAAGATCCGGGAAATCCTTAATTCGAGGTAAGATCACATGAAACACTGTATGAATCCTATATTCTTTACTTAAAGGAGACTAGAGTGTTAACTGTGTGTTATACAATGCAGAATACCATTGAAATAGAGAAAGAAACACGTTCGGCAGCTTTGGAAAGCCTTACACTTCACTGAAATGTAGTACTACACTCTATAACACAGTTGAGAGACAATGTTCCCGAGCTCCCTCAGTTCATAACAGTGTGTAGGAAGTTGTTTGATAAAGTGGGCAAAGCCTATAATTGGACCAGAAGGTAGAATATAGGAAACTACATAAAAACATGGATAATTCAGAGAAAATGACTGTAAACAGATGAGAACTTGTTTAGAACAGCTCAAAGAGATTCTCCAAATCAGTTCTTAGTGTAGAAAAGGTAGCTAAGTTCCGGGAAATCCATAATTTGAGGTAAGATCACATGAAACACTGTATGAATCCTATATTCTTTACTTAAAGGAGACTAGAGTGTTAACTGTGTGTTATACAACGCAGAATACCATTGAAATAGAGAAAGAAACACGTTCGGCAGCTTTGGAAAGCCTTACACTTCACTGAAATGTAGTACTACACTCTATAACACAGTTGAGAGACAATGTTCCCGAGCTCCCTCAGTTCATAACAGTGTGTAGGAAGTTGTTTGATAAAGTGGGCAAAGCCTATACTTGGACCAGAAGGCAGAATATAGGAAACTACATGAAAACATGGATAATTCAGAGAAAAAGACTGTAAACAGATGAGAACTTGTTTAGAAGAGCTCAAAGAGATTCTCCAAGTCAGTTCTTAGTGTAGAAAAGGTAGCTAAGATCCGGGAAATCCTTAATTCGAGGTAAGATCACATGAAACACTGTATGAATCCTATATTCTTTACTTAAAGGAGACTAGAGTGGTAAATGTGTGTTATAGAAGGCAGAATACCACTGAAATAGAGAAAGAAACACGTTCAGCAGCTTTGGAAAGCCTTACACTTCACTGAAATATAGTACTACACTCTATAACACAGTTGAGAGACAATGTTCCTGAGCTGCCTCAGTTCATAACAGTGTGTAGGAAGTTGTTTGATAAAGTGGGCAAAGCTTATACTTGGACCAGAAGGCAGAATATAGGAAACTACATGAAAACATGGATAATTCAGAGAAAATGACAGTAAACAGATGAGAACTTGTTTAGAACAGCTCAAAGAGATTCTCCAGTCAGTTCTTTGTGTCGAAAAGGTAGCTAACATCCGGGAAATCCTTAATTCGAGTTAAGATGACATGAAACACTGTATGAATCCTATATTCTTTACTTAAAGGAGACTAGAGTTGTAAATGTGTGTTATACAAGGCAGAATACCATTGAAATAGAGAAAGAAACACGTTCGGCAGCTTTGGAAAGCCTTACACTTCACTGAAATGTAGTACTACACTCTATAACACAGTTGAGAGACAATGTTCCCGAGCTGCCTCAGTTCATAACAGTGTGTAGGAAGTTGTTTGATAAAGTGGGCAAAGCCTATACTTGGACCAGAAGGCAGAATATAGGAAACTACATGAAAACATGGATATTTCAGAGAAAATGACTGTAAACAGATGAGAACTTGTTTAGAACAGCTCAAAGAGATTCTCCAAATCAGTTCTTAGTGTAGAAAAGGTAGCTAAGATCCGGGAAATCCTTAATTCGAGGTAAGATCACATGAAACACTGTATGAATCCTATATTCTTTACTTAAAGGAGACTAGAGTGGTAAATGTGTGTTATAGAAGGCAGAATACCACTGAAATAGAGAAAGAAACACGTTCAGCAGCTTTGGAAAGCCTTACACTTCACTGACATGTAGTACTACACTCTATAACACAGTTGAGAGACAATGTTCCCGAGCTGCCTCAGTTCATAACAGTGTGTTGGAAGTTGTTTGATAAAGTGGGCAAAGCTTATACTTGGACCAGAAGGCAGAATATAGGAAACTATATGAAAACATGGATAATTCAGAGAAAATGACTGTAAACAGATGAGAACTTGTTTAGAAGAGCTCAAAGAGATTCTCCAAGTCAGTTCTTAGTGTAGAAAAGGTAGCTAAGATCCGGGAAATCCTTAATTCGAGGTAAGATCACATGAAACACTGTATGAATCCTATATTCTTTACTTAAAGGAGACTAGAGTGTTAACTGTGTGTTATACAACGCAGAATACCATTGAAATAGAGAAAGAAACACGTTCGGCAGCTTTGGAAAGCCTTACACTTCACTGAAATGTAGTACTACACTCTATAACACAGTTGAGAGACAATGTTCCCGAGCTCCCTCAGTTCATAACAGTGTGTAGGAAGTTGTTTGATAAAGTGGGCAAAGCCTATAATTGGACCAGAAGGTAGAATATAGGAAACTACATAAAAACATGGATAATTCAGAGAAAATGACTGTAAACAGATGAGAACTTGTTTAGAACAGCTCAAAGAGATTCTCCAAATCAGTTCTTAGTGTAGAAAAGGTAGCTAAGATCCGGGAAATCCTTAATTCGAGGTAAGATCACATGAAACACTGTATGAATCCTATATTCTTTACTTAAAGGAGACTAGAGTGTTAAATGTGTGTTATACAAGGCAGAATACCATTGAAATAGAGAAAGAAACACGTTTGGCAGCTTTGGAAAGCCTTACACTTCACTGAAATGTAGTACTACACTCTATAACACAGTTGAGAGACAATGTTCCCGAGCTGCCTCAGTTCATAACAGTGTGTAGGAAGTTGTTTGATAAAGTGGGCAAAGCTTATACTTGGACCAGAAGGCAGAATAAGGAAACTATATGAAAACATGGATAATTCAGAGAAAATGACTGTAAACAGATGAGAACTTGTTTAGAAGAGCTCAAAGAGATTCTCCAAGTCAGTTCTTAGTGTAGAAAAGGTAGCTAAGATCCGGGAAATCCTTAATTCGAGGTAAGATCACATGAAACACTGTATGAATCCTATATTCTTTACTTAAAGGAGACTAGAGTGTTAACTGTGTGTTATACAATGCAGAATACCATTGAAATAGAGAAAGAAACACGTTCGGCAGCTTTGGAAAGCCTTACACTTCACTGAAATGTAGTACTACACTCTATAACACAGTTGAGAGACAATGTTCCCGAGCTCCCTCAGTTCATAACAGTGTGTAGGAAGTTGTTTGATAAAGTGGGCAAAGCCTATACTTGGACCAGAAGGCAGAATATAGGAAACTACATGAAAACATGGATAATTCAGAGAAAAAGACTGTAAACAGATGAGAACTTGTTTAGAAGAGCTCAAAGAGATTCTCCAAGTCAGTTCTTAGTGTAGAAAAGGTAGCTAAGATCCGGGAAATCCTTAATTCGAGGTAAGATCACATGAAACACTGTATGAATCCTATATTCTTTACTTAAAGGAGACTAGAGTGGTAAATGTGTGTTATAGAAGGCAGAATACCACTGAAATAGAGAAAGAAACACGTTCAGCAGCTTTGGAAAGCCTTACACTTCACTGAAATATAGTACTACACTCTATAACACAGTTGAGAGACAATGTTCCTGAGCTGCCTCAGTTCATAACAGTGTGTAGGAAGTTGTTTGATAAAGTGGGCAAAGCTTATACTTGGACCAGAAGGCAGAATATAGGAAACTACATGAAAACATGGATAATTCAGAGAAAATGACAGTAAACAGATGAGAACTTGTTTAGAACAGCTCAAAGAGATTCTCCAGTCAGTTCTTTGTGTCGAAAAGGTAGCTAACATCCGGGAAATCCTTAATTCGATTAAGATGACATGAAACACTGTATGAATCCTATATTCTTTACTTAAAGGAGACTAGAGTGGTAAATGTGTGTTATACAAGGCAGAATACCATTGAAATAGAGAAAGAAACACGTTCGGCAGCTTTGGAAAGCCTTACACTTCACTGAAATGTAGTACTACACTCTATAACACAGTTGAGAGACAATGTTCCCGAGCTGCCTCAGTTCATAACAGTGTGTAGGAAGTTGTTTGATAAAGAGGGCAAAGCTTATACTTGGACCAGAAGGCAGAATATAGGAAACTATATGAAAACATGGATAATTCGGAGGAAATGACTGTAAACAGATGAGAACTTGTTTAGAAGAGCTCAAAGAGATTCTCCAAGTCAGTTCTTAGTGTAGAAAAGGTAGCTAAGATCCGGGAAATGCTTAATTCGAGGTAAGATCACATGAAACACTGTATGAATCCTATATTCTTTACTTAAAGGAGACTAGAGTGGTAAATGTGTGTTATAGAAGGCAGAATACCACTGAAATAGAGAAAGAAACACGTTCAGCAGCTTTGGAAAGCCTTACACTTCACTGAAATGTAGTACTACACTCTATAACACAGTTGAGAGACAATGTTCCCGAGCTGCCTCAGTTCATAACAGTGTGTAGGAAGTTGTTTGATAAAGAGGGCAAAGCTTATACTTGGACCAGAAGGCAGAATATAGGAAACTATATGAAAACATGGATAATTCAGAGAAAAAGACTGTAAACAGATGAGAACTTGTTTAGAAGAGCTCAAAGAGATTCTCCAAGTCAGTTCTTAGTGTAGAAAAGGTAGCTAAGATCCGGGAAATCCTTAATTCGAGGTAAGATCACATGAAACACTGTATGAATCCTATATTCTTTACTTAAAGGAGACTAGAGTGTTAACTGTGTGTTATACAACGCAGAATACCATTGAAATAGAGAAAGAAACACGTTCGGCAGCTTTGGAAAGCCTTACACTTCACTGAAATGTAGTACTACACTCTATAACACAGTTGAGAGACAATGTTCCCGAGCTGCCTCAGTTCATAACAGTGTGTAGGAAGTTGTTTGATAAAGTGGGCAAAGCCTATACTTGGACCAGAAGGCAGAATATAGGAAACTACATGAAAACATGGATATTTCAGAGAAAATGACTGTAAACAGATGAGAACTTGTTTAGAACAGCTCAAAGAGATTCTCCAAATCAGTTCTTAGTGTAGAAAAGGTAGCTAAGAACCGGGAAATCCTTAATTCGAGGTAAGATCACATGAAACACTGTATGAATCCTATATTCTTTACTTAAAGGAGACTAGAGTGGTAAATGTGTGTTATAGAAGGCAGAATACCACTGAAATAGAGAAAGAAACACGTTCAGCAGCTTTGGAAAGCCTTACACTTCACTGAAATATAGTACTACACTCTATAACACAGTTGAGAGACAATGTTCCTGAGCTGCCTCAGTTCATAACAGTGTGTAGGAAGTTGTTTGATAAAGTGGGCAAAGCTTATACTTGGACCAGAAGGCAGAATATAGGAAACTACATGAAAACATGGATAATTCAGAGAAAATGACAGTAAACAGATGAGAACTTGTTTAGAACAGCTCATAGAGATTCTCCAGTCAGTTCTTTGTGTCGAAAAGGTAGCTAACATCCGGGAAATCCTTAATTCGAGTTAAGATGACATGAAACACTGTATGAATCCTATATTCTTTACTTAAAGGAGACTAGAGTGGTAAATGTGTGTTATACAAGGCAGAATACCATTGAAATAGAGAAAGAAACACGGTCGGCAGCTTTGGAAAGCCTTACACTTCACTGAAATGTAGTACTACACTCTATAACACAGTTGAGAGACAATGTTCCCGAGCTGCCTCAGTTCATAACAGTGTGTAGGAAGTTGTTGATAAAGTGGGCAAAGCCTATACTTGGACCAGAAGGCAGAATATAGGAAACTACATGAAAACATGGATATTTCAGAGAAAATGACTGTAAACAGATGAGAACTTGTTTAGAACAGCTCAAAGAGATTCTCCAAATCAGTTCTTAGTGTAGAAAAGGTAGCTAAGATCCGGGAAATCCTTAATTCGAGGTAAGATCACATGAAACACTGTATGAATCCAATATTCTTTACTTAAAGGAGACTAGAGTGGTAAATGTGTGTTATAGAAGGCAGAATACCATTGAAATAGAGAAAGAAACACGTTTGGCAGCTTTGGAAAGCCTTACACTTCACTGAAATGTAGTACTACACTCTATAACACAGTTGAGAGACAATGTTCCCGAGCTGCCTCAGTTCATAACAGTGTGTTGGAAGTTGTTTGATAAAGTGGGCAAAGCTTATACTTGGACCAGAAGGCAGAATATAGGAAACTATATGAAAACATGGATAATTCAGAGAAAATGACTGTAAACAGATGAGAACTTGTTTAGAAGAGCTCAAAGAGATTCTCCAAGTCAGTTCTTAGTGTAGAAAAGGTAGCTAAGATCCGGGAAATCCTTAATTCGAGGTAAGATCACATGAAACACTGTATGAATCCTATATTCTTTACTTAAAGGAGACTAGAGTGTTAACTGTGTGTTATACAACGCAGAATACCATTGAAATAGAGAAAGAAACACGTTCGGCAGCTTTGGAAAGCCTTACACTTCACTGAAATGTAGTACTACACTCTATAACACAGTTGAGAGACAATGTTCCCGAGCTCCCTCAGTTCATAACAGTGTGTAGGAAGTTGTTTGATAAAGTGGGCAAAGCCTATAATTGGACCAGAAGGTAGAATATAGGAAACTACATAAAAACATGGATAATTCAGAGAAAATGACTGTAAACAGATGAGAACTTGTTTAGAACAGCTCAAAGAGATTCTCCAAATCAGTTCTTAGTGTAGAAAAGGTAGCTAAGATCCGGGAAATCCTTAATTCGAGGTAAGATCACATGAAACACTGTATGAATCCTATATTCTTTACTTAAAGGAGACTAGAGTGGTAAATGTGTGTTATACAAGGCAGAATACCATTGAAATAGAGAAAGAAACACGTTTGGCAGCTTTGGAAAGCCTTACACTTCACTGAAATGTAGTACTACACTCTATAACACAGTTGAGAGACAATGTTCCCGAGCTGCCTCAGTTCATAACAGTGTGTAGGAAGTTGTTTGATAAAGTGGGCAAAGCTTATACTTGGACCAGAAGGCAGAATATAGGAAACTATATGAAAACATGGATAATTCAGAGAAAATGACTGTAAACAGATGAGAACTTGTTTAGAAGAGCTCAAAGAGATTCTCCAAGTCAGTTCTTAGTGTAGAAAAGGTAGCTAAGATCCGGGAAATCCTTAATTCGAGGTAAGATCACATGAAACACTGTATGAATCCTATATTCTTTACTTAAAGGAGACTAGAGTGTTAACTGTGTGTTATACAACGCAGAATACCATTGAAATAGAGAAAGAAACACGTTCGTCAGCTTTGGAAAGCCTTACACTTCACTGAAATGTAGTACTACACTCTATAACACAGTTGAGAGACAATGTTCCCGAGCTCCCTCAGTTCATAACAGTGTGTAGGAAGTTGTTTGATAAAGTGGGCAAAGCCTATACTTGGACCAGAAGGCAGAATATAGGAAACTACATGAAAACATGGATAATTCAGAGAAAAAGACTGTAAACAGATGAGAACTTGTTTAGAAGAGCTCAAAGAGATTCTCCAAGTCAGTTCTTAGTGTAGAAAAGGTAGCTAAGATCCGGGAAATCCTTAATTCGAGGTAAGATCACATGAAACACTGTATGAATCCTATATTCTTTACTTAAAGGAGACTAGAGTGGTAAATGTGTGTTATAGAAGGCAGAATACCACTGAAATAGAGAAAGAAACACGTTCAGCAGCTTTGGAAAGCCTTACACTTCACTGAAATATAGTACTACACTCTATAACACAGTTGAGAGACAATGTTCCTGAGCTGCCTCAGTTCATAACAGTGTGTAGGAAGTTGTTTGATAAAGTGGGCAAAGCTTATACTTGGACCAGAAGGCAGAATATAGGAAACTACATGAAAACATGGATAATTCAGAGAAAATGACAGTAAACAGATGAGAACTTGTTTAGAACAGCTCAAAGAGATTCTCCAGTCAGTTCTTTGTGTCGAAAAGGTAGCTAACATCCGGGAAATCCTTAATTCGATTAAGATGACATGAAACACTGTATGAATCCTATATTCTTTACTTAAAGGAGACTAGAGTGGTAAATGTGTGTTATACAAGGCAGAATACCATTGAAATAGAGAAAGAAACACGTTCGGCAGCTTTGGAAAGCCTTACACTTCACTGAAATGTAGTACTACACTCTATAACACAGTTGAGAGACAATGTTCCCGAGCTGCCTCAGTTCATAACAGTGTGTAGGAAGTTGTTTGATAAAGAGGGCAAAGCTTATACTTGGACCAGAAGGCAGAATATAGGAAACTATATGAAAACATGGATAATTCGGAGGAAATGACTGTAAACAGATGAGAACTTGTTTAGAAGAGCTCAAAGACATTCTCCAAGTCAGTTCTTAGTGTAGAAAAGGTAGCTAAGATCCGGGAAATGCTTAATTCGAGGTAAGATCACATGAAACACTGTATGAATCCTATATTCTTTACTTAAAGGAGACTAGAGTGGTAAATGTGTGTTATAGAAGGCAGAATACCACTGAAATAGAGAAAGAAACACGTTCAGCAGCTTTGGAAAGCCTTACACTTCACTGAAATGTAGTACTACACTCTATAACACAGTTGAGAGACAATGTTCCCGAGCTGCCTCAGTTCATAACAGTGTGTAGGAAGTTGTTTGATAAAGAGGGCAAAGCTTATACTTGGACCAGAAGGCAGAATATAGGAAACTATATGAAAACATGGATAATTCAGAGAAAAAGACTGTAAACAGATGAGAACTTGTTTAGAAGAGCTCAAAGAGATTCTCCAAGTCAGTTCTTAGTGTAGAAAAGGTAGCTAAGATCCGGGAAATCCTTAATTCGAGGTAAGATCACATGAAACACTGTATGAATCCTATATTCTTTACTTAAAGGAGACTAGAGTGTTAACTGTGTGTTATACAACGCAGAATACCATTGAAATAGAGAAAGAAACACGTTCGGCAGCTTTGGAAAGCCTTACACTTCACTGAAATGTAGTACTACACTCTATAACACAGTTGAGAGACAATGTTCCCGAGCTGCCTCAGTTCATAACAGTGTGTAGGAAGTTGTTTGATAAAGTGGGCAAAGCCTATACTTGGACCAGAAGGCAGAATATAGGAAACTACATGAAAACATGGATATTTCAGAGAAAATGACTGTAAACAGATGAGAACTTGTTTAGAACAGCTCAAAGAGATTCTCCAAATCAGTTCTTAGTGTAGAAAAGGTAGCTAAGAACCGGGAAATCCTTAATTCGAGGTAAGATCACATGAAACACTGTATGAATCCTATATTCTTTACTTAAAGGAGACTAGAGTGGTAAATGTGTGTTATAGAAGGCAGAATACCACTGAAATAGAGAAAGAAACACGTTCAGCAGCTTTGGAAAGCCTTACACTTCACTGAAATATAGTACTACACTCTATAACACAGTTGAGAGACAATGTTCCTGAGCTGCCTCAGTTCATAACAGTGTGTAGGAAGTTGTTTGATAAAGTGGGCAAAGCTTGTACTTGGACCAGAAGGCAGAATATAGGAAACTACATGAAAACATGGATAATTCAGAGAAAATGACAGTAAACAGATGAGAACTTGTTTAGAACAGCTCATAGAGATTCTCCAGTCAGTTCTTTGTGTCGAAAAGGTAGCTAACATCCGGGAAATCCTTAATTCGAGCTAAGATGACATGAAACACTGTATGAATCCTATATTCTTTACTTAAAGGAGACTAGAGTGGTAAATGTGTGTTATACAAGGCAGAATACCATTGAAATAGAGAAAGAAACACGGTCGGCAGCTTTGGAAAGCCTTACACTTCACTGAAATGTAGTACTACACTCTATAACACAGTTGAGAGACAATGTTCCCGAGCTGCCTCAGTTCATAACAGTGTGTAGGAAGTTGTTGATAAAGTGGGCAAAGCCTATAATTGGACCAGAAGGTAGAATATAGGAAACTACATAAAAACATGGATAATTCAGAGAAAATGACTGTAAACAGATGAGAACTTGTTTAGAACAGCTCAAAGAGATTCTCCAAATCAGTTCTTAGTGTAGAAAAGGTAGCTAAGTTCCGGGAAATCCATAATTTGAGGTAAGATCACATGAAACACTGTATGAATCCTATATTCTTTACTTAAAGGAGACTAGAGTGTTAACTGTGTGTTATACAACGCAGAATACCATTGAAATAGAGAAAGAAACACGTTCGGCAGCTTTGGAAAGCCTTACACTTCACTGAAATGTAGTACTACACTCTATAACACAGTTGAGAGACAATGTTCCCGAGCTCCCTCAGTTCATAACAGTGTGTAGGAAGTTGTTTGATAAAGTGGGCAAAGCCTATACTTGGACCAGAAGGCAGAATATAGGAAACTACATGAAAACATGGATAATTCAGAGAAAAAGACTGTAAACAGATGAGAACTTGTTTAGAAGAGCTCAAAGAGATTCTCCAAGTCAGTTCTTAGTGTAGAAAAGGTAGCTAAGATCCGGGAAATCCTTAATTCGAGGTAAGATCACATGAAACACTGTATGAATCCTATATTCTTTACTTAAAGGAGACTAGAGTGGTAAATGTGTGTTATAGAAGGCAGAATACCACTGAAATAGAGAAAGAAACACGTTCAGCAGCTTTGGAAAGCCTTACACTTCACTGAAATATAGTACTACACTCTATAACACAGTTGAGAGACAATGTTCCTGAGCTGCCTCAGTTCATAACAGTGTGTAGGAAGTTGTTTGATAAAGTGGGCAAAGCTTATACTTGGACCAGAAGGCAGAATATAGGAAACTACATGAAAACATGGATAATTCAGAGAAAATGACAGTAAACAGATGAGAACTTGTTTAGAACAGCTCAAAGAGATTCTCCAGTCAGTTCTTTGTGTCGAAAAGGTAGCTAACATCCGGGAAATCCTTAATTCGAGTTAAGATGACATGAAACACTGTATGAATCCTATATTCTTTACTTAAAGGAGACTAGAGTTGTAAATGTGTGTTATACAAGGCAGAATACCATTGAAATAGAGAAAGAAACACGTTCGGCAGCTTTGGAAAGCCTTACACTTCACTGAAATGTAGTACTACACTCTATAACACAGTTGAGAGACAATGTTCCCGAGCTGCCTCAGTTCATAACAGTGTGTAGGAAGTTGTTTGATAAAGTGGGCAAAGCCTATACTTGGACCAGAAGGCAGAATATAGGAAACTACATGAAAACATGGATATTTCAGAGAAAATGACTGTAAACAGATGAGAACTTGTTTAGAACAGCTCAAAGAGATTCTCCAAATCAGTTCTTAGTGTAGAAAAGGTAGCTAAGATCCGGGAAATCCTTAATTCGAGGTAAGATCACATGAAACACTGTATGAATCCTATATTCTTTACTTAAAGGAGACTAGAGTGGTAAATGTGTGTTATAGAAGGCAGAATACCACTGAAATAGAGAAAGAAACACGTTCAGCAGCTTTGGAAAGCCTTACACTTCACTGACATGTAGTACTACACTCTATAACACAGTTGAGAGACAATGTTCCCGAGCTGCCTCAGTTCATAACAGTGTGTTGGAAGTTGTTTGATAAAGTGGGCAAAGCTTATACTTGGACCAGAAGGCAGAATATAGGAAACTATATGAAAACATGGATAATTCAGAGAAAATGACTGTAAACAGATGAGAACTTGTTTAGAAGAGCTCAAAGAGATTCTCCAAGTCAGTTCTTAGTGTAGAAAAGGTAGCTAAGATCCGGGAAATCCTTAATTCGAGGTAAGATCACATGAAACACTGTATGAATCCTATATTCTTTACTTAAAGGAGACTAGAGTGTTAACTGTGTGTTATACAACGCAGAATACCATTGAAATAGAGAAAGAAACACGTTCGGCAGCTTTGGAAAGCCTTACACTTCACTGAAATGTAGTACTACACTCTATAACACAGTTGAGAGACAATGTTCCCGAGCTCCCTCAGTTCATAACAGTGTGTAGGAAGTTGTTTGATAAAGTGGGCAAAGCCTATAATTGGACCAGAAGGTAGAATATAGGAAACTACATAAAAACATGGATAATTCAGAGAAAATGACTGTAAACAGATGAGAACTTGTTTAGAACAGCTCAAAGAGATTCTCCAAATCAGTTCTTAGTGTAGAAAAGGTAGCTAAGATCCGGGAAATCCTTAATTCGAGGTAAGATCACATGAAACACTGTATGAATCCTATATTCTTTACTTAAAGGAGACTAGAGTGGTAAATGTGTGTTATACAAGGCAGAATACCATTGAAATAGAGAAAGAAACACGTTTGGCAGCTTTGGAAAGCCTTACACTTCACTGAAATGTAGTACTACACTCTATAACACAGTTGAGAGACAATGTTCCCGAGCTGCCTCAGTTCATAACAGTGTGTAGGAAGTTGTTTGATAAAGTGGGCAAAGCTTATACTTGGACCAGAAGGCAGAATAAGGAAACTATATGAAAACATGGATAATTCAGAGAAAATGACAGTAAACAGATGAGAACTTGTTTAGAACAGCTCAAAGAGATTCTCCAGTCAGTTCTTTGTGTCGAAAAGGTAGCTAACATCCGGGAAATCCTTAATTCGATTAAGATGACATGAAACACTGTATGAATCCTATATTCTTTACTTAAAGGAGACTAGAGTGGTAAATGTGTGTTATACAAGGCAGAATACCATTGAAATAGAGAAAGAAACACGTTCGGCAGCTTTGGAAAGCCTTACACTTCACTGAAATGTAGTACTACACTCTATAACACAGTTGAGAGACAATGTTCCCGAGCTGCCTCAGTTCATAACAGTGTGTAGGAAGTTGTTTGATAAAGAGGGCAAAGCTTATACTTGGACCAGAAGGCAGAATATAGGAAACTATATGAAAACATGGATAATTCGGAGGAAATGACTGTAAACAGATGAGAACTTGTTTAGAAGAGCTCAAAGAGATTCTCCAAGTCAGTTCTTAGTGTAGAAAAGGTAGCTAAGATCCGGGAAATGCTTAATTCGAGGTAAGATCACATGAAACACTGTATGAATCCTATATTCTTTACTTAAAGGAGACTAGAGTGGTAAATGTGTGTTATAGAAGGCAGAATACCACTGAAATAGAGAAAGAAACACGTTCAGCAGCTTTGGAAAGCCTTACACTTCACTGAAATGTAGTACTACACTCTATAACACAGTTGAGAGACAATGTTCCCGAGCTGCCTCAGTTCATAACAGTGTGTAGGAAGTTGTTTGATAAAGAGGGCAAAGCTTATACTTGGACCAGAAGGCAGAATATAGGAAACTATATGAAAACATGGATAATTCAGAGAAAAAGACTGTAAACAGATGAGAACTTGTTTAGAAGAGCTCAAAGAGATTCTCCAAGTCAGTTCTTAGTGTAGAAAAGGTAGCTAAGATCCGGGAAATCCTTAATTCGAGGTAAGATCACATGAAACACTGTATGAATCCTATATTCTTTACTTAAAGGAGACTAGAGTGGTAAATGTGTGTTATACAAGGCAGAATACCATTGAAATAGAGAAAGAAACACGTTTGGCAGCTTTGGAAAGCCTTACACTTCACTGAAATGTAGTACTACACTCTATAACACAGTTGAGAGACAATGTTCCCGAGCTGCCTCAGTTCATAACAGTGTGTAGGAAGTTGTTTGATAAAGTGGGCAAAGCTTATACTTGGACCAGAAGGCAGAATATAGGAAACTATATGAAAACATGGATAATTCAGAGAAAATGACTGTAAACAGATGAGAACTTGTTTAGAAGAGCTCAAAGAGATTCTCCAAGTCAGTTCTTAGTGTAGAAAAGGTAGCTAAGATCCGGGAAATCCTTAATTCGAGGTAAGATCACATGAAACACTGTATGAATCCTATATTCTTTACTTAAAGGAGACTAGAGTGTTAACTGTGTGTTATACAACGCAGAATACCATTGAAATAGAGAAAGAAACACGTTCGTCAGCTTTGGAAAGCCTTACACTTCACTGAAATGTAGTACTACACTCTATAACACAGTTGAGAGACAATGTTCCCGAGCTCCCTCAGTTCATAACAGTGTGTAGGAAGTTGTTTGATAAAGTGGGCAAAGCCTATACTTGGACCAGAAGGCAGAATATAGGAAACTACATGAAAACATGGATAATTCAGAGAAAAAGACTGTAAACAGATGAGAACTTGTTTAGAAGAGCTCAAAGAGATTCTCCAAGTCAGTTCTTAGTGTAGAAAAGGTAGCTAAGATCCGGGAAATCCTTAATTCGAGGTAAGATCACATGAAACACTGTATGAATCCTATATTCTTTACTTAAAGGAGACTAGAGTGGTAAATGTGTGTTATAGAAGGCAGAATACCACTGAAATAGAGAAAGAAACACGTTCAGCAGCTTTGGAAAGCCTTACACTTCACTGAAATATAGTACTACACTCTATAACACAGTTGAGAGACAATGTTCCTGAGCTGCCTCAGTTCATAACAGTGTGTAGGAAGTTGTTTGATAAAGTGGGCAAAGCTTATACTTGGACCAGAAGGCAGAATATAGGAAACTACATGAAAACATGGATAATTCAGAGAAAATGACAGTAAACAGATGAGAACTTGTTTAGAACAGCTCAAAGAGATTCTCCAGTCAGTTCTTTGTGTCGAAAAGGTAGCTAACATCCGGGAAATCCTTAATTCGATTAAGATGACATGAAACACTGTATGAATCCTATATTCTTTACTTAAAGGAGACTAGAGTGGTAAATGTGTGTTATACAAGGCAGAATACCATTGAAATAGAGAAAGAAACACGTTCGGCAGCTTTGGAAAGCCTTACACTTCACTGAAATGTAGTACTACACTCTATAACACAGTTGAGAGACAATGTTCCCGAGCTGCCTCAGTTCATAACAGTGTGTAGGAAGTTGTTTGATAAAGAGGGCAAAGCTTATACTTGGACCAGAAGGCAGAATATAGGAAACTATATGAAAACATGGATAATTCGGAGGAAATGACTGTAAACAGATGAGAACTTGTTTAGAAGAGCTCAAAGAGATTCTCCAAGTCAGTTCTTAGTGTAGAAAAGGTAGCTAAGATCCGGGAAATGCTTAATTCGAGGTAAGATCACATGAAACACTGTATGAATCCTATATTCTTTACTTAAAGGAGACTAGAGTGGTAAATGTGTGTTATAGAAGGCAGAATACCACTGAAATAGAGAAAGAAACACGTTCAGCAGCTTTGGAAAGCCTTACACTTCACTGAAATGTAGTACTACACTCTATAACACAGTTGAGAGACAATGTTCCCGAGCTGCCTCAGTTCATAACAGTGTGTAGGAAGTTGTTTGATAAAGAGGGCAAAGCTTATACTTGGACCAGAAGGCAGAATATAGGAAACTATATGAAAACATGGATAATTCAGAGAAAAAGACTGTAAACAGATGAGAACTTGTTTAGAAGAGCTCAAAGAGATTCTCCAAGTCAGTTCTTAGTGTAGAAAAGGTAGCTAAGATCCGGGAAATCCTTAATTCGAGGTAAGATCACATGAAACACTGTATGAATCCTATATTCTTTACTTAAAGGAGACTAGAGTGTTAACTGTGTGTTATACAACGCAGAATACCATTGAAATAGAGAAAGAAACACGTTCGGCAGCTTTGGAAAGCCTTACACTTCACTGAAATGTAGTACTACACTCTATAACACAGTTGAGAGACAATGTTCCCGAGCTGCCTCAGTTCATAACAGTGTGTAGGAAGTTGTTTGATAAAGTGGGCAAAGCCTATACTTGGACCAGAAGGCAGAATATAGGAAACTACATGAAAACATGGATATTTCAGAGAAAATGACTGTAAACAGATGAGAACTTGTTTAGAACAGCTCAAAGAGATTCTCCAAATCAGTTCTTAGTGTAGAAAAGGTAGCTAAGAACCGGGAAATCCTTAATTCGAGGTAAGATCACATGAAACACTGTATGAATCCTATATTCTTTACTTAAAGGAGACTAGAGTGGTAAATGTGTGTTATAGAAGGCAGAATACCACTGAAATAGAGAAAGAAACACGTTCAGCAGCTTTGGAAAGCCTTACACTTCACTGAAATATAGTACTACACTCTATAACACAGTTGAGAGACAATGTTCCTGAGCTGCCTCAGTTCATAACAGTGTGTAGGAAGTTGTTTGATAAAGTGGGCAAAGCTTATACTTGGACCAGAAGGCAGAATATAGGAAACTACATGAAAACATGGATAATTCAGAGAAAATGACAGTAAACAGATGAGAACTTGTTTAGAACAGCTCATAGAGATTCTCCAGTCAGTTCTTTGTGTCGAAAAGGTAGCTAACATCCGGGAAATCCTTAATTCGAGTTAAGATGACATGAAACACTGTATGAATCCTATATTCTTTACTTAAAGGAGACTAGAGTGGTAAATGTGTGTTATACAAGGCAGAATACCATTGAAATAGAGAAAGAAACACGGTCGGCAGCTTTGGAAAGCCTTACACTTCACTGAAATGTAGTACTACACTCTATAACACAGTTGAGAGACAATGTTCCCGAGCTGCCTCAGTTCATAACAGTGTGTAGGAAGTTGTTGATAAAGTGGGCAAAGCCTATACTTGGACCAGAAGGCAGAATATAGGAAACTACATGAAAACATGGATATTTCAGAGAAAATGACTGTAAACAGATGAGAACTTGTTTAGAACAGCTCAAAGAGATTCTCCAAATCAGTTCTTAGTGTAGAAAAGGTAGCTTAGATCCGGGAAATCCTTAATTCGAGGTAAGATCACATGAAACACTGTATGAATCCTATATTCTTTACTTAAAGGAGACTAGAGTGGTAAATGTGTGTTATAGAAGGCAGAATACCATTGAAATAGAGAAAGAAACACGTTTGGCAGCTTTGGAAAGCCTTACACTTCACTGAAATGTAGTACTACACTCTATAACACAGTTGAGAGACAATGTTCCCGAGCTGCCTCAGTTCATAACAGTGTGTTGGAAGTTGTTTGATAAAGTGGGCAAAGCTTATACTTGGACCAGAAGGCAGAATATAGGAAACTATATGAAAACATGGATAATTCAGAGAAAATGACTGTAAACAGATGAGAACATGTTTAGAAGAGCTCAAAGAGATT
The DNA here is from genome assembly GCF_964339955.1 of Pipistrellus hanaki. Classification (NCBI taxonomy): domain Eukaryota; kingdom Metazoa; phylum Chordata; class Mammalia; order Chiroptera; family Vespertilionidae; genus Pipistrellus; species Pipistrellus hanaki. The sequence goes on from NC_140511.1 coordinate 6,230,444, forward strand.
CTCCAAGTCAGTTCTTAGTGTAGAAAAGGTAGCTAACATCCGGGAAATCCTTAATTCGAGTTAAGATCACATGAAACACTGTATGAATCCTATATTCTTTACTTAAAGGAGACTAGAGTGGTAAATGTGTGTTATACAAGGCAGAATACCATTGAAATAGAGAAAGAAACACGGTCGGCAGCTTTGGAAAGCCTTACACTTCACTGAAATGTAGTACTACACTCTATAACACAGTTGAGAGACAATGTTCCCGAGCTGCCTCAGTTCATAACAGTGTGTAGGAAGTTGTTGATAAAGTGGGCAAAGCCTATACTTGGACCAGAAGGCAGAATATAGGAAACTACATGAAAACATGGATATTTCAGAGAAAATGACTGTAAACAGATGAGAACTTGTTTAGAACAGCTCAAAGAGATTCTCCAAATCAGTTCTTAGTGTAGAAAAGGTAGCTAAGATCCGGGAAATCCTTAATTCGAGGTAAGATCACATGAAACACTGTATGAATCCTATATTCTTTACTTAAAGGAGACTAGAGTGGTAAATGTGTGTTATACAAGGCAGAATACCATTGAAATAGAGAAAGAAACACGTTTGGCAGCTTTGGAAAGCCTTACACTTCACTGAAATGTAGTACTACACTCTATAACACAGTTGAGAGACAATGTTCCCGAGCTGCCTCAGTTCATAACAGTGTGTAGGAAGTTGTTTGATAAAGTGGGCAAAGCTTATACTTGGACCAGAAGGCAGAATATAGGAAACTATATGAAAACATGGATAATTCAGAGAAAATGACTGTAAACAGATGAGAACTTGTTTAGAAGAGCTCAAAGAGATTCTCCAAGTCAGTTCTTAGTGTAGAAAAGGTAGCTAAGATCCGGGAAATCCTTAATTCGAGGTAAGATCACATGAAACACTGTATGAATCCTATATTCTTTACTTAAAGGAGACTAGAGTGTTAACTGTGTGTTATACAATGCAGAATACCATTGAAATAGAGAAAGAAACACGTTCGTCAGCTTTGGAAAGCCTTACACTTCACTGAAATGTAGTACTACACTCTATAACACAGTTGAGAGACAATGTTCCCGAGCTCCCTCAGTTCATAACAGTGTGTAGGAAGTTGTTTGATAAAGTGGGCAAAGCCTATACTTGGACCAGAAGGCAGAATATAGGAAACTACATGAAAACATGGATAATTCAGAGAAAAAGACTGTAAACAGATGAGAACTTGTTTAGAAGAGCTCAAAGAGATTCTCCAAGTCAGTTCTTAGTGTAGAAAAGGTAGCTAAGATCCGGGAAATCCTTAATTCGAGGTAAGATCACATGAAACACTGTATGAATCCTATATTCTTTACTTAAAGGAGACTAGAGTGGTAAATGTGTGTTATAGAAGGCAGAATACCACTGAAATAGAGAAAGAAACACGTTCAGCAGCTTTGGAAAGCCTTACACTTCACTGAAATATAGTACTACACTCTATAACACAGTTGAGAGACAATGTTCCTGAGCTGCCTCAGTTCATAACAGTGTGTAGGAAGTTGTTTGATAAAGTGGGCAAAGCTTATACTTGGACCAGAAGGCAGAATATAGGAAACTACATGAAAACATGGATAATTCAGAGAAAATGACAGTAAACAGATGAGAACTTGTTTAGAACAGCTCAAAGAGATTCTCCAGTCAGTTCTTTGTGTCGAAAAGGTAGCTAACATCCGGGAAATCCTTAATTCGATTAAGATGACATGAAACACTGTATGAATCCTATATTCTTTACTTAAAGGAGACTAGAGTGGTAAATGTGTGTTATACAAGGCAGAATACCATTGAAATAGAGAAAGAAACACGTTCGGCAGCTTTGGAAAGCCTTACACTTCACTGAAATGTAGTACTACACTCTATAACACAGTTGAGAGACAATGTTCCCGAGCTGCCTCAGTTCATAACACTGTGTAGGAAGTTGTTTGATAAAGAGGGCAAAGCTTATACTTGGACCAGAAGGCAGAATATAGGAAACTATATGAAAACATGGATAATTCGGAGGAAATGACTGTAAACAGATGAGAACTTGTTTAGAAGAGCTCAAAGAGATTCTCCAAGTCAGTTCTTAGTGTAGAAAAGGTAGCTAAGATCCGGGAAATGCTTAATTCGAGGTAAGATCACATGAAACACTGTATGAATCCTATATTCTTTACTTAAAGGAGACTAGAGTGGTAAATGTGTGTTATAGAAGGCAGAATACCACTGAAATAGAGAAAGAAACACGTTCAGCAGCTTTGGAAAGCCTTACACTTCACTGAAATGTAGTACTACACTCTATAACACAGTTGAGAGACAATGTTCCCGAGCTGCCTCAGTTCATAACAGTGTGTAGGAAGTTGTTTGATAAAGAGGGCAAAGCTTATACTTGGACCAGAAGGCAGAATATAGGAAACTATATGAAAACATGGATAATTCAGAGAAAAAGACTGTAAACAGATGAGAACTTGTTTAGAAGAGCTCAAAGAGATTCTCCAAGTCAGTTCTTAGTGTAGAAAAGGTAGCTAAGATCCGGGAAATCCTTAATTCGAGGTAAGATCACATGAAACACTGTATGAATCCTATATTCTTTACTTAAAGGAGACTAGAGTGTTAACTGTGTGTTATACAACGCAGAATACCATTGAAATAGAGAAAGAAACACGTTCGGCAGCTTTGGAAAGCCTTACACTTCACTGAAATGTAGTACTACACTCTATAACACAGTTGAGAGACAATGTTCCCGAGCTGCCTCAGTTCATAACAGTGTGTAGGAAGTTGTTTGATAAAGTGGGCAAAGCCTATACTTGGACCAGAAGGCAGAATATAGGAAACTACATGAAAACATGGATATTTCAGAGAAAATGACTGTAAACAGATGAGAACTTGTTTAGAACAGCTCAAAGAGATTCTCCAAATCAGTTCTTAGTGTAGAAAAGGTAGCTAAGAACCGGGAAATCCTTAATTCGAGGTAAGATCACATGAAACACTGTATGAATCCTATATTCTTTACTTAAAGGAGACTAGAGTGGTAAATGTGTGTTATAGAAGGCAGAATACCACTGAAATAGAGAAAGAAACACGTTCAGCAGCTTTGGAAAGCCTTACACTTCACTGAAATATAGTACTACACTCTATAACACAGTTGAGAGACAATGTTCCTGAGCTGCCTCAGTTCATAACAGTGTGTAGGAAGTTGTTTGATAAAGTGGGCAAAGCTTATACTTGGACCAGAAGGCAGAATATAGGAAACTACATGAAAACATGGATAATTCAGAGAAAATGACAGTAAACAGATGAGAACTTGTTTAGAACAGCTCATAGAGATTCTCCAGTCAGTTCTTTGTGTCGAAAAGGTAGCTAACATCCGGGAAATCCTTAATTCGAGTTAAGATGACATGAAACACTGTATGAATCCTATATTCTTTACTTAAAGGAGACTAGAGTGGTAAATGTGTTTTATACAAGGCAGAATACCATTGAAATAGAGAAAGAAACACGGTCGGCAGCTTTGGAAAGCCTTACACTTCACTGAAATGTAGTACTACACTCTATAACACAGTTGAGAGACAATGTTCCCGAGCTGCCTCAGTTCATAACAGTGTGTAGGAAGTTGTTGATAAAGTGGGCAAAGCCTATACTTGGACCAGAAGGCAGAATATAGGAAACTACATGAAAACATGGATATTTCAGAGAAAATGACTGTAAACAGATGAGAACTTGTTTAGAACAGCTCAAAGAGATTCTCCAAATCAGTTCTTAGTGTAGAAAAGGTAGCTTAGATCCGGGAAATCCTTAATTCGAGGTAAGATCACATGAAACACTGTATGAATCCTATATTCTTTACTTAAAGGAGACTAGAGTGGTAAATGTGTGTTATAGAAGGCAGAATACCATTGAAATAGAGAAAGAAACACGTTTGGCAGCTTTGGAAAGCCTTACACTTCACTGAAATGTAGTACTACACTCTATAACACAGTTGAGAGACAATGTTCCTGAGCTGCCTCAGTTCATAACAGTGTGTTGGAAGTTGTTTGATAAAGTGGGCAAAGCTTATACTTGGACCAGAAGGCAGAATATAGGAAACTATATGAAAACATGGATAATTCAGAGAAAATGACTGTAAACAGATGAGAACATGTTTAGAAGAGCTCAAAGAGATTCTCCAAGTCAGTTCTTAGTGTAGAAAAGGTAGCTAACATCCGGGAAATCCTTAATTCGAGTTAAGATCACATGAAACACTGTATGAATCCTATATTCTTTACTTAAAGGAGACTAGAGTGGTAAATGTGTGTTATACAAGGCAGAATACCATTGAAATAGAGAAAGAAACACGGTCGGCAGCTTTGGAAAGCCTTACACTTCACTGAAATGTAGTACTACACTCTATAACACAGTTGAGAGACAATGTTCCCGAGCTGCCTCAGTTCATAACAGTGTGTAGGAAGTTGTTGATAAAGTGGGCAAAGCCTATACTTGGACCAGAAGGCAGAATATAGGAAACTACATGAAAACATGGATATTTCAGAGAAAATGACTGTAAACAGATGAGAACTTGTTTAGAACAGCTCAAAGAGATTCTCCAAATCAGTTCTTAGTGTAGAAAAGGTAGCTAAGATCCGGGAAATCCTTAATTCGAGGTAAGATCACATGAAACACTGTATGAATCCTATATTCTTTACTTAAAGGAGACTAGAGTGGTAAATGTGTGTTATACAAGGCAGAATACCATTGAAATAGAGAAAGAAACACGTTTGGCAGCTTTGGAAAGCCTTACACTTCACTGAAATGTAGTACTACACTCTATAACACAGTTGAGAGACAATGTTCCCGAGCTGCCTCAGTTCATAACAGTGTGTAGGAAGTTGCTTGATAAAGTGGGCAAAGCTTATACTTGGACCAGAAGGCAGAATATAGGAAACTATATGAAAACATGGATAATTCAGAGAAAATGACTGTAAACAGATGAGAACTTGTTTAGAAGAGCTCAAAGAGATTCTCCAAGTCAGTTCTTAGTGTAGAAAAGGTAGCTAAGATCCGGGAAATCCTTAATTCGAGGTAAGATCACATGAAACACTGTATGAATCCTATATTCTTTACTTAAAGGAGACTAGAGTGTTAACTGTGTGTTATACAACGCAGAATACCATTGAAATAGAGAAAGAAACACGTTCGGCAGCTTTGGAAAGCCTTACACTTCACTGAAATGTAGTACTACACTCTATAACACAGTTGAGAGACAATGTTCCCGAGCTCCCTCAGTTCATAACAGTGTGATGGAAGTTGTTTGATAAAGTGGGCAAAGCCTATACTTGGACCAGAAGGCAGAATATAGGAAACTACATGAAAACATGGATAATTCAGAGAAAAAGACTGTAAACAGATGAGAACTTGTTTAGAAGAGCTCAAAGAGATTCTCCAAGTCAGTTCTTAGTGTAGAAAAGGTAGCTAAGATCCGGGAAATCCTTAATTCGAGGTAAGATCACATGAAACACTGTATGAATCCTATATTCTTTACTTAAAGGAGCCTAGAGTGTTAACTGTGTGTTATACAACGCAGAATACCATTGAAATAGAGAAAGAAACACGTTCGGCAGCTTTGGAAAGCCTTACACTTCACTGAAATGTAGTACTACACTCTATAAAACAGTTGAGAGACAATGTTCCCGAGCTCCCTCAGTTCATAACAGTGTGTAGGAAGTTGCTTGATAAAGTGGGCAAAGCCTATAATTGTACCAGAAGGTAGAATATAGGAAACTACATAAAAACATGGATAATTCAGAGAAAATGACTGTAAACAGATGAGAACTTGTTTAGAACAGCTCAAAGAGATTCTCCAAATCAGTTCTTAGTGTAGAAAAGGTAGCTAAGATCCGGGAAATCCTTAATTCGAGGTAAGATCACATGAAACACTGTATGAATCCTATATTCTTTACTTAAAGGAGACTAGAGTGGTAAATGTGTGTTATACAAGGCAGAATACCATTGAAATAGAGAAAGAAACACGTTTGGCAGCTTTGGAAAGCCTTACACTTCACTGAAATGTAGTACTACACTCTATAACACAGTTGAGAGACAATGTTCCCGAGCTGCCTCAGTTCATTACAGTGTGTAGGAAGTTGTTTGATAAAGTGGGCAAAGCTTATACTTGGACCAGAAGGCAGAATATAGGAAACTATATGAAAACATGGATAATTCAGAGAAAATGACTGTAAACAGATGAGAACTTGTTTAGAAGAGCTCAAAGAGATTCTCCAAGTCAGTTCTTAGTGTAGAAAAGGTAGCTAAGATCCGGGAAATCCTTAATTCGAGGTAAGATCACATGAAACACTGTATGAATCCTATATTCTTTACTTAAAGGAGACTAGAGTGTTAACTGTGTGTTATACAACGCAGAATACCATTGAAATAGAGAAAGAAACACGTTCGGCAGCTTTGGAAAGCCTTACACTTCACTGAAATGTAGTACTACACTCTATAACACAGTTGAGAGACAATGTTCCCGAGCTGCCTCAGTTCATAACAGTGTGTAGGAAGTTGTTTGATAAAGTGGGCAAAGCCTATACTTGGACCAGAAGGCAGAATATAGGAAACTACATGAAAACATGGATATTTCAGAGAAAATGACTGTAAACAGATGAGAACTTGTTTAGAACAGCTCAAAGAGATTCTCCAAATCAGTTCTTAGTGTAGAAAAGGTAGCTAAGATCCGGGAAATCCTTAATTCGAGGTAAGATCACATGAAACACTGTATGAATCCTATATTCTTTACTTAAAGGAGACTACAGTGGTAAATGTGTGTTATAGAAGGCAGAATACCACTGAAATAGAGAAAGAAACACGTTCAGCAGCTTTGGAAAGCCTTACACTTCACTGAAATATAGTACTACACTCTATAACACAGTTGAGAGACAATGTTCCTGAGCTGCCTCAGTTCATAACAGTGTGTAGGAAGTTGTTTGATAAAGTGGGCAAAGCTTATACTTGGACCAGAAGGCAGAATATAGGAAACTACATGAAAACATGGATAATTCAGAGAAAATGACAGTAAACAGATGAGAACTTGTTTAGAACAGCTCAAAGAGATTCTCGAGTCAGTTCTTTGTGTCGAAAAGGTAGCTAACATCCGGGAAATCCTTAATTCGAGTTAAGATGACATGAAACACTGTATGAATCCTATATTCTTTACTTAAAGGAGACTAGAGTGGTAAATGTGTGTTATACAAGGCAGAATACCATTGAAATAGAGAAAGAAACACGTTCGGCAGCTTTGGAAAGCCTTACACTTCACTGAAATGTAGTACTACACTCTATAACACAGTTGAGAGACAATGTTCCCGAGCTGCCTCAGTTCATAACAGTGTGTAGGAAGTTGTTTGCTAAAGTGGGCAAAGCTTATACTTGGACCAGAAGGCAGAATATAGGAAACTACATGAAAACATAGATAATTCAGAGAAAATTACTGTAAACAGATGAGAACTTGTTTAGAACAGCTCAAAGAGATTCTCCAAGTCAGTTCTTATTGTAGAAAAGGTAGCTAACATCCGGGAAATCCTTAATTCGAGTTAAGATGACATGAAACACTGTATGAATCCTATATTCTTTACTTAAAGGAGACTAGAGTGGTAAATGTGTGTTATAGAAGGCAGAATACCACTGAAATAGAGAAAGAAACACGTTCAGCAGCTTTGGAAAGCCTTACACTTCACTGAAATATAGTACTACACTCTATAACACAGTTGAGAGACAATGTTCCCGAGCTGCCTCAGTTCATAACAGTGTGTAGGAAGTTGTTTGATAAAGTGGGCAAAGCTTATACTTGGACCAGAAGGCAGAATATAGGAAACTACATGAAAACATGGATAATTCAGAGAAAATGACAGTAAACAGATGAGAACTTGTTTAGAACAGCTCAAAGAGATTCTCCAGTCAGTTCTTTGTGTCGAAAAGGTAGCTAACATCCGGGAAATCCTTAATTCGAGTTAAGATGACATGAAACACTGTATGAATCCTATATTCTTTACTTAAAGGAGACTAGAGTGGTAAATGTGTGTTATAGAAGGCAGAATACCATTGAAATAGAGAAAGAAACACGTTCAGCAGCTTTGGAAAGCCTTACACTTCACTGAAATGTAGTACTAAACTCTATAACACAGTTGAGAGACAATGTTCCCGAGCTCCCTCAGTTCATAACAGTGTGTAGGAAGTTGTTTGATAAAGTGGGCAAAGCCTATACTTGGACCAGAAGGCAGAATATAGGAAACTACATGAAAACATGGATATTTCAGAGAAAATGACTGTAAACAGATGAGAACTTGTTTAGAACAGCTCAAAGAGATTCTCGAAGTCAGTTCTTAGTGTAGAAAAGGTAGCTAAGATCCGGGAAATCCTTAATTCGAGTTAAGATGACATGAAACACTGTATGAATCCCATATTCTTTACTTAAAGGAGACTAGAGTGGTAAATGTGTGTTATACAAGGCAGAATACCATTGAAATAGAGAAAGAAACACGTTCGGCAGCTTTGGAAAGCCTTACACTTCACTGACATGTAGTACTACACTCTAAAACACAGTTGAGAGACAATGTTCCTGAGCTGCCTCAGTTCATAACAGTGTGTAGGAAGTTGTTTGATAAAGTGGGAAAAGCTTATACTTGGACCAGAAGGCAGAATATAGGAAACTACATGAAAACATGGATAATTCAGAGAAAATGACAGTAAACAGATGAGAACTTGTTTAGAACAGCTCAAAGAGATTCTCCAGTCAGTTCTTTGTGTAGAAAAGGTAGCTAACATCCGGGAAATCCTTAATTCGAGTTAAGATGACATGAAACATTGTATGAATCCCATATTCTTTACTTAAAGGAGACTAGAGTGGTAAATGTGTGTTATACAAGGCAGAATACCATTGAAATAGAGAAAGAAACACGTTCGGCAGCTTTGGAAAGCCTTACACTTCACTGACATGTAGTACTACACTCTATAACACAGTTGAGAGACAATGTTCCCGAGCTGCCTCAGTTCATAACAGTATGTTGGAAGTTGTTTGATAAAGTGGGCAAAGCTTATACTTGAACCAGAAGGCAGAATATAGGAAACTACATGAAAACATGGATAATTCAGAGAAAATGAGTGTAAACAGATGAGAACTTCTTTAGAACAGCTCAAAGAGATTCTCCAAGTCAGTTCTTAGTGTAGAAAAGGTAGCTAAGATCCGGGAAATCCTTAATTCGAGTTAAGATGACATGAAACACTGTATGAATCCTATATTCTTTACTTAAAGGAGACTAGAGTGTTAACTTTGTGTTATACAAGGCAGAATACCATTGAAATAGAGAAAGAAGCACATTCGGCAGCTTTGGAAAGCCTTGCACTTCACTGAAATGTAGTACTACACTCTAAAACACAGTTGAGAGACAATGTTCCTGAGCTGCCTCAGTTCATAACAGTGTGTAGGAAGTTGTTTGATAAAGGGGGCAAAGCTTATACTTGGACCAGAAGGCAGAATATAGGAAACTACATGAAATCATGGATAATTCAGAGAAAATGACAGTAAACAGATGAGAACTTGTTTAGAACAGCTCAAAGAGATTCTCCAGTCAGTTCTTTGTGTAGAAAAGGTAGCTAACATCCGGGAAATCCTTAATTCGAGTTAAGATGACATGAAACACTGTATGAATCCCATATTCTTTACTTAAAGGAGACTAGAGTGGTAAATGTGTGTTATACAAGGCAGAATATCATTGAAATAGAGAAAGAAACACGTTCGGCAGCTTTGGAAAGCCTTACACTTCACTGACATGTAGTACTACACTCTAAAACACAGTTGAGAGACAATGTTCCTGAGCTGCCTCAGTTCATAACAGTGTGTAGGAAGTTGTTTGATAAAGTGGGCAAAGCTTATACTTGGACCAGAAGGCAGAATATAGGAAACTACATGAAAACATGGATAATTCAGAGAAAATGACAGTAAACAGATGAGAACTTGTTTAGAACAGCTCAAAGAGATTCTCCAGTCAGTTCTTTGTGTAGAAAAGGTAGCTAACATCCGGGAAATCCTTAATTCGAGTTAAGATGACATGAAACACTGTATGAATACCATATTCTTTACTTAAAGGAGACTAGAGTGGTAAATGTGTGTTATACAAGGCAGAATACCATTGAAATAGAGAAAGAAACACGTTCGGCAGCTTTGGAAAGCCTTACACTTCACTGACATGTAGTACTACACTCTATAACACAGTTGAGAGACAATGTTCCCGAGCTGCCTCAGTTCATAACAGTATGTTGGAAGTTGTTTGATAAAGTGGGCAAAGCTTATACTTGAACCAGAAGGCAGAATATAGGAAACTACATGAAAACATGGATAATTCAGAGAAAATGACTGTAAACAGATGAGAACTTCTTTAGAACAGCTCAAAGAGATTCTCGAAGTCAGTTCTTAGTGTAGAAAAGGTAGCTAAGATCCGGGAAATCCTTTATTCGAGGTAAGATCACATGAAACACTGTATGAATCCTATATTCTTTACTTAAAGGAGACAGGAGTGGTAAATGTGTGTTATACAAGGCAGAATACCATTGAAATAGAGAACGAAACACGTTCGGCAGCTTTGGAAAGCCTTACACTTCACTGAAATGTAGTACTACACTCTATAACACAGTTGAGAGACAATGTTCCTGAGCTGCCTCAGTTCATAACAGTGTGTAGGAAGTTGTTTGATAAAGTGGGCAAAGCTTATACTTGGACCAGAAGGCAGAATATAGGAACCTACATGAAAACATGGATAATTCAGAGAAAATGACTGTAAACAGATGAGTACTTGCTTAGAACATCTCAAAGAGATTCTCCAAGTCAGTTCTTAGTGTAGAAAAGGTAGCTAACATCAGGGAAATCCTTAATTCCAGTTAAGATGACATGAAACACTGTATGAATCCTATATTCTTTACTTAAAGGAGACTAGAGTGTTAACTTTGTGTTATACAAGGCAGAATACCATTGAAATAGAGAAAGAAACACGTTCGGCAGCTTTGGAAAGCCTTACACTTCACTGAAATGTAGTACTACACTCTATAACACAGTTGAGAGACAATGTTCCTGAGCTCCCTCAGTTCAAAACAGTGTGTAGGAAGTTGTTTGATAAAGTGGGCAAAGCTTATACTTGGACCAGAAGGCAGAATATAGGAAACTACATGAAAACATGGATATTTCAGAGAAAATGACTGTAAACAGATGAGAACTTGTTTAGAACAGCTCAAAGAGATTCTCGAAGTCAGTTCTTAGTGTAGAAAGGTAGCTAAGATCCGGGAAATCCTTAATTCGAGTTAAGATGACATGAAACACTGTATGAATCCTATATTCTTTACTTAAAGGAGACTAGAGTGGTAAATGTGTGTTATACAAGGCAGAATACCATTGAAATAGAGAAAGAAGCACGTTCGGCAGCTTTGGAAAGCCATGCACTTCACTGAAATGTAGTACTACACTCTATAACACAGTTGAGAGACAATGTTCCGGAGCTGCCTCAGTTCATAACAGTGTGTTGGAAGTTGTTTGATAAAGGGGGCAAAGCTTATACTTGGACCAGAAGGCAGAATATAGGAAACTACATGAAAACATGGATAATTCAGAGAAAATGAGTGTAAACAGATGAGAACTTCTTTAGAACAGCTCAAAGAGATTCTCCAAGTCAGTTCTTAGTGTAGAAAAGGTAGCTAAGATCCGGGAAATCCTTACTTCGAGGTAAGATCACATGAAACACGGTATGAATCCTATATTCTTTACTTAAAGGAGACTAGAGTGTTAACTTTGTGTTATACAAGGCAGAATACCATTGAAATAGAGAAAGAAGCACGTTCGGCAGCTTTGGAAAGCTTTGCACTTCACTGAAATGTAGTACTACACTCTAAAACACAGTTGAGAGACAATGTTCCTGAGCTGCCTCAGTTCAAAACAGTGTGTAGGAAGTTGTTTGATAAAGTGGGCAAAGCTTATACTTGCACCAGAAGGTAGAATATAGGAAACTACATGAAAACATGGATAATTCAGAGAAAATGACTGTAAACAGATGAGAACTTGTTTAGAACAGCTGAAAGAGATTCTCCAAGTTATTTCTTAGTGTAGAAAAGGTAGCTAAGATCCGGGAAATCCTTAATTCAAGTTAAGATGACATGAAACACTGTATGAATCCTATATTCTTTACTTAAAGGAGACTAGAGTGTTAACTTTGTGTTATACAAGGCAGAATACCATTGAAATAGAGAAAGAAGCACGTTCGGCAGCTTTGGAAAGCCTTGCACTTCACTGAAATGTAGTACTACACTCTAAAACACAGTTGAGAGACAATGTTCCTGAGCTGCCTCAGTTCATAACAGTGTGTAGGAAGTTGTTTGATAAAGTGGGCAAAGCTTTTACTTTGACCAGAAGGCAGAATATAGAAAACTACATGAAAACATGGATATTTCAGAGAAAATGACTGTAAACAGATGAGAACTTGTTTAGAACAGCTCAAAGAGATTCTCGAAGTCAGTTCTTAGTGTAGAAAAGGTAGCTAAGATCCGGGAAATCCTTAATTCTAGTTAAGATCACATGAAACACTGTATGAATCCTATATTCTTTACTTAAAGGAGACTAGAGTGGTAAATGTGTGTTATACAAGGCAGAATACCATTGAAATAGAGAAAGAAGCACGTTCGGCAGCTTTGGAAAGCCTTACACTTCACTGACATGTAGTACTACACTCTATAACACAGTTGTGAGACAATGTTCCCGAGCTGCCTCAGTTCATAACAGTGTGTTGGAAGTTGTTTTATAAAGTGGGCAAAGCCTATACTTGGACCAGAAGGCAGAATATAGGAAACTACATGAAAACATGGATATTTCAGAGAAAATGACTGTAAACAGATGAGAACTTGTTTAGAACAGCTCAAAGAGATTCTCGAAGTCAGTTCTTACTGTAGAAAAGGTAGCTAAGATCCGGGAAATCCTTAATTCTAAGTAAAATCACATGAAACACTGTATGAATCCTATATTCTTTACTTAAAGGAGACTAGAGTGGTAAATGTGTGTTATAGAAGGCAGAATACCATTGAAATAGAGAAAGAAACACGTTCAGCAGCTTTGGAAAGCCTTACACTTCACTGAAATGTAGTACTACACTCTATAACACAGTTGAGAGACAATGTTCCCGAGCTGCCTCAGTTCATAACAGTGTGTTGGAAGTTGTTTGATAAAGGGGGCAAAGCTTATACTTGAACCAGAAGGCAGAATATAGGAAACTACATGAAAACATGGATAATTCAGAGAAAATGAGTGTAAACAAATGAGAACTTGTTCAGAACAGCTCAAAGAGATTCTCCAAGTCAGTTCTTAGTGTAGAAAAGGTAGCTAAGATCCAGTAAATCCTTAATTTGAGGTAAGATCACATGAAACACGGTATGAATCCTATATTCATTACTTAAAGGAGACTAGAGTGTTAACTTTGTGTTATACAAGGCAGAATACCATTGAAATAGAGAAAGAAGCACGTTCGGCAGCTTTGGAAAGCCTTGCACTTCACTGAAATGTAGTACTACACTCTAAAACACAGTTGAGAGACAATGTTCCTGAGCTTCCTCAGTTCATAACAGTGTGTAGGAAGTTGTTTGATAAAGTGGGCAAAGCTTTTACTTTGACCAGAAGGCAGAATATAGAAAACTACATGAAAACATGGATATTTCAGAGAAAATGACTGTAAACAGATGAGAACTTGTTTAGAACAGCTCAAAGAGATTCTCGAAGTCAGTTCTTAGTGTAGAAAAGGTAGCTAAGATCCGTGAAATCCTTAATTCTAGTTAAGATCACATGAAACACTGTATGAATCCTATATTCTTTACTTAAAGGAGACTAGAGTGGTAAATGTGTGCTATACAAGGCAGAATACCATTGAAATAGAGAAAGAAGCACGTTCGGCAGCTTTGGAAAGCCTTACACTTCACTGAAATGTAGTACTACACTCTAAAACACAGTTGAGAGGCAATGTTCCCGAGCTGCCTCAGTTCATAACAGTGTGTAGGAAGTTCTTTGATAAACTGGGCAAAGCTTATACTTGGACCAGAAGGTAGAATATAGGAAACTACATGAAAACATGGATAATTCAGAGAAAATGACTGTAAACAGATGAGAACGTGTTTAGAACAGCTGAAAGAGATTCTCCAAGTTATTTCTTACTGTAGAAAAGGTAGCTAAGATCCGGGAAATCCTTAATTCGAAGTAAGATCACATGAAACACTGTATGAATCCTATATTCTTTACTTAAAGGAGACTAGAGTGGTAAATGTGTGTTATAGAAGGCAGAATACCATTGAAATAGAGAAAGAAACACGTTCAGCAGCTTTGGAAAGCCTTACACTTCACTGACATGTAGTACTACACTCTATAACACAGTTGAGAGACAATGTTCCCGAGCTGCCTCAGTTCATAACAGTGTGTTGGAAGTTGTTTGATAAAGGGGGCAAAGCTTATACTTGAACCAGAAGGCAGAATATAGGAAACTACATGAAAACATGGATAATTCAGAGAAAATGAGTGTAAACAGATGAGAACTTGTTTAGAACAGCTCAAAGAGATTCTCCAAGTCAGTTTTTAGTGTAGAAAAGGTAGCTAAGATCCGGGAAATCCTTAATTCGAGGTAAGATCACATGAAACACGGTATGAATCCTATATTCATTACTTAATGGAGACTAGAGTGTTAACTTTGTGCTATACAAGGCAGAATACCATTGAAATAGAGAAAGAAGCACGTTCGGCAGTTTTGGAAAGCCTTACACTTCACTGAAATGTAGTACTACACTCTAAAACACAGTTGAGAGACAATGTTCCTGAGCTGCCTCAGTTCATAACAGTGTGTAGGATGTTGTTTGATAAAGTGGGCAAAGCTTTTACTTGGACCAGAAGGCAGAATATAGGAAACTACATGAAAACATGGATATTTCAGAGAAAATGACTGTAAACAGATGAGAACTTGTTTAGAACAGCTCAAAGAGATTCTCGAAGTCAGTTCTTAGTGTAGAAAAGGTAGCTAAGATCCGGGAAATCCTTAATTCTAGTTAAGATCACATGAAACACTGTATGAATCCTATATTCTTTACTTAAAGGAGACTAGAGTGGTAAATGTGTGTTATACAAGGCAGAATACCATTGAAATAGAGAAAGAAACACGTTCAGCAGCTTTGGAAAGCCTTACACTTCACTGACATGTAGTACTACACTCTATAACACAGTTGTGAGACAATGTTCCCGAGCTGCCTCAGTTCATAACAGTGTGTTGGAAGTTGTTTTATAAAGTGGGCAAAGCCTATACTTGGACCAGAAGGCAGAACATAGGAAACTACATGAAAACATGGATATTTCAGAGAAAATGACTGTAAACAGATGAGAACTTGTTTAGAACAGCTCAAAGAGATTCTCGAAGTCAGTTCTTACTGTAGAAAAGGTAGCTAAGATCCGGGAAATCCTTAATTCTAAGTAAAATCACATGAAACACTGTATGAATCCTATATTCTTTACTTAAAGGAGACTAGAGTGGTAAATGTGTGTTATAGAAGGCAGAATACCATTGAAATAGAGAAAGAAACACGTTCAGCAGCTTTGGAAAGCCTTACACTTCACTGAAATGTAGTACTACACTCTATAACACAGTTGAGAGACAATGTTCCCGAGCTGCCTCAGTTCATAACAGTGTGTTGGAAGTTGTTTGATAAAGGGAGCAAAGCTTATACTTGAACCAGAAGGCAGAATATAGGAAACTACATGAAAACATGGATAATTCAGAGAAAATGAGTGTAAACAGATGAGAACTTGTTTAGAACAGCTCAAAGAGATTCTCCAAGTCAGTTCTTAGTGTAGAAAAGGTGGGTAAGATCCGGGAAATCCTTAATTTGAGGTAAGATCACATGAAACACGGTATGAATCCTATATTCATTACTTAAAGGAGACTAGAGTGTTAACTTTGTGTTATACAAGGCAGAATACCATTGAAATAGAGAAAGAAGCACGTTCGGCAGCTTTGGAAATCCTTGCACTTCACTGAAATGTAGTACTACACTCTAAAACACAGTTGAGAGACAATGTTCCTGAGCTGCCTCAGTTCATAACAGTGTGTAGGAAGTTGTTTGATAAAGTGGGCAAAGCTTTTACTTTGACCAGAAGGCAGAATATAGAAAACTACATGAAAACATGGATATTTCAGAGAAAATGACTGTAAACAGATGAGAACTTGTTTAGAACAGCTCAAAGAGATTCTCGAAGTCAGTTCTTAGTGTAGAAAAGGTAGCTAAGATCCGTGAAATCCTTAATTCTAGTTAAGATCACATGAAACACTGTATGAATCCTATATTCTTTACTTAAAGGAGACTAGAGTGGTAAATGTGTGTTATACAAGGCAGAATACCATTGAAATAGAGAAAGAAGCACGTTCGGCAGCTTTGGAAAGCCTTACACTTCACTGAAATGTAGTACTACACTCTAAAACACAGTTGAGAGACAATGTTCCCGAGCTGCCTCAGTTCATAACAGTGTATAGGAAGTTCTTTGATAAACTGGGCAAAGCTTATACTTGGACCAGAAGGTAGAATATAGGAAACTACATGAAAACATGGATAATTCAGAGAAAATGACTGTAAACAGATGAGAACGTGTTTAGAACAGCTGAAAGAGATTCTCCAAGTTATTTCTTACTGTAGAAAAGGTAGCTAAGATCCGGGAAATCCTTAATTCGAAGTAAGATCACATGAAACACTGTATGAATCCTATATTCTTTACTTAAAGGAGACTAGAGTGTTAACTTTGTGTTATACAAGGCAGAATACCATTGAAATAGAGAAAGAAGCACGTTCGGCAGCTTTGGAAAGCCTTACACTTCACTGAAATGTAGTACTACACTCTAAAACACCGTTGAGAGACAATGTTCCTGAGCTGCCTCAGTTCATAACAGTGTGTAGGAAGTTGTTTGATAAAGTGGGCAAAGCTTTTACTTGGACCAGAAGGCAGAATATAGGAAACTACATGAAAACATGGATATTTCAGAGAAAATGACTGTAAACAGATGAGAACTTGTTTAGAACAGCTCAAAGAGATTCTCGAAGTCAGTTCTTAGTGTAGAAAAGGTAGCTAAGATCCGGGAAATCCTTAATTCTAGTTAAGATCACATGAAACACTGTATGAATCCTATATTCTTTACTTAAAGGAGACTAGAGTGGTAAATGTGTGTTATAGAAGGCAGAATACCATTGAAATAGAGAAAGAAACACGTTCAGCAGCTTTGGAAAGCCTTACACTTCACTGACATGTAGTACTACACTCTATAACACAGTTGAGAGACAATGTTCCCGAGCTGCCTCAGTTCATAACAGTGTGTTGGAAGTTGTTTTATAAAGTGGGCAAAGCTTATACTTGGACCAGAAGGCAGAATATAGGAAACTACATGAAAACATGGATATTTCAGAGAAAATGACTGTAAACAGATGAGAACTTGTTTAGAACAGCTGAAAGAGATTCTCCAAGTTATTTCTTACTGTAGAAAAGGTAGCTAAGATCCGGGAAATCCTTAATTCTAAGTAAGATCACATGAAACACTGTATGAATCCTATATTCTTTACTTAAAGGAGACTAGAGTGGTAAATGTGTGTTATAGAAGGCAGAATACCATTGAAATAGAGAAAGAAACACGTTCAGCAGCTTTGGAAAGCCTTACACTTCACTGACATGTAGTACTACACTCTATAACACAGTTGAGAGACAATGTTCCCGAGCTGCCTCAGTTCATAACAGTGTGTTGGAAGTTGTTTGATAAAGGGGGCAAAGCTTATACTTGAACCAGAAGGCAGAATATAGGAAACTACATGAAAACATGGATAATTCAGAGAAAATGAGTGTAAACAGATGAGAACTTGTTTAGAACAGCTCAAAGAGATTCTCCAAGTCAGTTTTTAGTGTAGAAAAGGTAGCTAAGATCCGGGAAATCCTTAATTCGAGGTAAGATCACATGAAACACGGTATGAATCCTATATTCATTACTTAAAGGAGACTAGAGTGTTAACTTTGTGTTATACAAGGCAGAATACCATTGAAATAGAGAAAGAAGCACGTTCGGCAGCTTTGGAAAGCCTTACACTTCACTGAAATGTAGTACTACACTCTAAAACACAGTTGAGAGACAATGTTCCTGAGCTGCCTCAGTTCATAACAGTGTTTAGGAAGTTGTTTGATAAAGTGGGCAAAGCTTTTACTTGGACCAGAAGGCAGAATATAGGAAACTACATGAAAACATGGATATTTCAGAGAAAATGACTGTAAACGGATGAGAACTTGTTTAGAACAGCTCAAAGAGATTCTCGAAGTCAGTTCTTAGTGTAGAAAAGGTAGCTAAGATCCGGGAAATCCTTAATTCTAGTTAAGATCACATGAAACACTGTATGAATCCTATATTCTTTACTTAAAGGAGACTAGAGTGGTAAATGTGTGTTATACAAGGCAGAATACCATTGAAATAGAGAAAGAAACACGTTCAGCAGCTTTGGAAAGCCTTACACTTCACTGACATGTAGTACTACACTCTATAACACAGTTGAGAGACAATGTTCCCGAGCTGCCTCAGTTCATAACAGTGTGTTGGAAGTTGTTTGATAAAGGGGGCAAAGCTTATACTTGGACCAGAAGGCAGAATATAGGAAACTACATGAAAACATGGATAATTCAGGGAAAATGAGTGTAAACAGATGAGAACTTGTTTAGAACAGCTCAAAGAGATTCTCCAAGTCAGTTCTTAGTGTAGAAAAGGTAGCTAAGATCCGGGAAATCCTTAATTCGAGGTAAGATCACATGAAACACGGTATGAATCCTATATTCTTTACTTAAAGGAGACTAGAGTGTTAACTTTGTGTTATACAAGGCAGAATACCATTGAAATAGAGAAAGAAGCACGTTCGGCAGCTTTGGAAAGCCTTACACTTCACTGAAATGTAGTACTACACTCTAAAACACAGTTGAGAGACAATGTTCCTGAGCTGCCTCATTTCATAACAGTGTGTAGGAAGTTGTTTGATAAAGTGGGCAAAGCTTTTACTTGGACCAGAAGGCAGAATATAGGAAACTACATGAAAATATGGATATTTCAGAGAAAATGACTGTAAACAGATGAGAACTTGTTTAGAACAGCTCAAAGAGATTCTCGAAGTCAGTTCTTAGTGTAGAAAAGGTAGCTAAGATCCGGGAAATCCTTAATTCTAGTTAAGATCACATGAAACACTGTATGAATCCTATATTCTTTACTTAAAGGAGACTAGAGTGGTAAATGTGTGTTATAGAAGGCAGAATACCATTGAAATAGAGAAAGAAACACGTTCAGCAGCTTTGGAAAGCCTTACACTTCACTGACATGTAGTACTACACTCTATAACACAGTTGAGAGACAATGTTCCCGAGCTGCCTCAGTTCATAACAGTGTGTTGGAAGTTGTTTTATAAAGTGGGCAAAGCTTATACTTGGACCAGAAGGCAGAATATAGGAAACTACATGAAAACATGGATATTTCAGAGAAAATGACTGTAAACAGATGAGAACTTGTTTAGAACAGCTGAAAGAGATTCTCCAAGTTATTTCTTACTGTAGAAAAGGTAGCTAAGATCCGGGAAATCCTTAATTCTAAGTAAGATCACATGAAACACTGTATGAATCCTATATTCTTTACTTAAAGGAGACTAGAGTGGTAAATGTGTGTTATAGAAGGCAGAATACCATTGAAATAGAGAAAGAAACACGTTCAGCAGCTTTGGAAAGCCTTACACTTCACTGACATGTAGTACTACACTCTATAACACAGTTGAGAGACAATGTTCCCGAGCTGCCTCAGTTCATAACAGTGTGTTGGAAGTTGTTTGATAAAGGGGGCAAAGCTTATACTTGAACCAGAAGGCAGAATATAGGAAACTACATGAAAACATGGATAATTCAGAGAAAATGAGTGTAAACAGATGAGAACTTGTTTAGAACAGCTCAAAGAGATTCTCCAAGTCAGTTTTTAGTGTAGAAAAGGTAGCTAAGATCCGGGAAATCCTTAATTCGAGGTAAGATCACATGAAACACGGTATGAATCCTATATTCATTACTTAAAGGAGACTAGAGTGTTAACTTTGTGTTATACAAGGCAGAATACCATTGAAATAGAGAAAGAAGCACGTTCGGCAGCTTTGGAAAGCCTTACACTTCACTGAAATGTAGTACTACACTCTAAAACACAGTTGAGAGACAATGTTCCTGAGCTGCCTCAGTTCATAACAGTGTGTAGGAAGTTCTTTGATAAACTGGGCAAAGCTTATACTTGGACCAGAAGGTAGAATATAGGAAACTACATGAAAACATGGATAATTCAGAGAAAATGACTGTAAACAGATGAGAACGTGTTTAGAACAGCTGAAAGAGATTCTCCAAGTTATTTCTTACTGTAGAAAAGGTAGCTAAGATCCGGGAAATCCTTAATTCGAAGTAAGATCACATGAAACACTGTATGAATCCTATATTCTTTACTTAAAGGAGACTAGAGTGGTAAATGTGTGTTATAGAAGGCAGAATACCATTGAAATAGAGAAAGAAACACGTTCAGCAGCTTTGGAAAGCCTTACACTTCACTGACATGTAGTACTACACTCTATAACACAGTTGAGAGACAATGTTCCCGAGCTGCCTCAGTTCATAACAGTGTGTTGGAAGTTGTTTGATAAAGGGGGCAAAGCTTATACTTGGACCAGAAGGCAGAATATAGGAAACTACATGAAAACATGGATAATTCAGGGAAAATGAGTGTAAACAGATGAGAACTTGTTTAGAACAGCTCAAAGAGATTCTCCAAGTCAGTTCTTAGTGTAGAAAAGGTAGCTAAGATCCGGGAAATCCTTAATTCGAGGTAAGATCACATGAAACACGGTATGAATCCTATATTCTTTACTTAAAGGAGACTAGAGTGTTAACTTTGTGTTATACAAGGCAGAATACCATTGAAATAGAGAAAGAAGCACGTTCGGCAGCTTTGGAAAGCCTTACACTTCACTGAAATGTAGTACTACACTCTAAAACACAGTTGAGAGACAATGTTCCTGAGCTGCCTCATTTCATAACAGTGTGTAGGAAGTTGTTTGATAAAGTGGGCAAAGCTTTTACTTGGACCAGAAGGCAGAATATAGGAAACTACATGAAAATATGGATATTTCAGAGAAAATGACTGTAAACAGATGAGAACTTGTTTAGAACAGCTCAAAGAGATTCTCGAAGTCAGTTCTTAGTGTAGAAAAGGTAGCTAAGATCCGGGAAATCCTTAATTCTAGTTAAGATCACATGAAACACTGTATGAATCCTATATTCTTTACTTAAAGGAGACTAGAGTGGTAAATGTGTGTTATAGAAGGCAGAATACCATTGAAATAGAGAAAGAAACACGTTCAGCAGCTTTGGAAAGCCTTACACTTCACTGACATGTAGTACTACACTCTATAACACAGTTGAGAGACAATGTTCCCGAGCTGCCTCAGTTCATAACAGTGTGTTGGAAGTTGTTTTATAAAGTGGGCAAAGCTTATACTTGGACCAGAAGGCAGAATATAGGAAACTACATGAAAACATGGATATTTCAGAGAAAATGACTGTAAACAGATGAGAACTTGTTTAGAACAGCTGAAAGAGATTCTCCAAGTTATTTCTTACTGTAGAAAAGGTAGCTAAGATCCGGGAAATCCTTAATTCTAAGTAAGATCACATGAAACACTGTATGAATCCTATATTCTTTACTTAAAGGAGACTAGAGTGGTAAATGTGTGTTATAGAAGGCAGAATACCATTGAAATAGAGAAAGAAACACGTTCAGCAGCTTTGGAAAGCCTTACACTTCACTGACATGTAGTACTACACTCTATAACACAGTTGAGAGACAATGTTCCCGAGCTGCCTCAGTTCATAACAGTGTGTTGGAAGTTGTTTGATAAAGGGGGCAAAGCTTATACTTGAACCAGAAGGCAGAATATAGGAAACTACATGAAAACATGGATAATTCAGAGAAAATGAGTGTAAACAGATGAGAACTTGTTTAGAACAGCTCAAAGAGATTCTCCAAGTCAGTTTTTAGTGTAGAAAAGGTAGCTAAGATCCGGGAAATCCTTAATTCGAGGTAAGATCACATGAAACACGGTATGAATCCTATATTCATTACTTAAAGGAGACTAGAGTGTTAACTTTGTGTTATACAAGGCAGAATACCATTGAAATAGAGAAAGAAGCACGTTCGGCAGCTTTGGAAAGCCTTACACTTCACTGAAATGTAGTACTACACTCTAAAACACAGTTGAGAGACAATGTTCCTGAGCTGCCTCAGTTCATAACAGTGTTTAGGAAGTTGTTTGATAAAGTGGGCAAAGCTTTTACTTGGACCAGAAGGCAGAATATAGGAAACTACATGAAAACATGGATATTTCAGAGAAAATGACTGTAAACGGATGAGAACTTGTTTAGAACAGCTCAAAGAGATTCTCGAAGTCAGTTCTTAGTGTAGAAAAGGTAGCTAAGATCCGGGAAATCCTTAATTCTAGTTAAGATCACATGAAACACTGTATGAATCCTATATTCTTTACTTAAAGGAGACTAGAGTGGTAAATGTGTGTTATACAAGGCAGAATACCATTGAAATAGAGAAAGAAACACGTTCAGCAGCTTTGGAAAGCCTTACACTTCACTGACATGTAGTACTACACTCTATAACACAGTTGAGAGACAATGTTCCCGAGCTGCCTCAGTTCATAACAGTGTGTTGGAAGTTGTTTGATAAAGGGGGCAAAGCTTATACTTGGACCAGAAGGCAGAATATAGGAAACTACATGAAAACATGGATAATTCAGGGAAAATGAGTGTAAACAGATGAGAACTTGTTTAGAACAGCTCAAAGAGATTCTCCAAGTCAGTTCTTAGTGTAGAAAAGGTAGCTAAGATCCGGGAAATCCTTAATTCGAGGTAAGATCACATGAAACACGGTATGAATCCTATATTCTTTACTTAAAGGAGACTAGAGTGTTAACTTTGTGTTATACAAGGCAGAATACCATTGAAATAGAGAAAGAAGCACGTTCGGCAGCTTTGGAAAGCCTTACACTTCACTGAAATGTAGTACTACACTCTAAAACACAGTTGAGAGACAATGTTCCTGAGCTGCCTCATTTCATAACAGTGTGTAGGAAGTTGTTTGATAAAGTGGCCAAAGCTTTTACTTGGACCAGAAGGCAGAATATAGGAAACTACATGAAAATATGGATATTTCAGAGAAAATGACTGTAAACAGATGAGAACTTGTTTAGAACAGCTCAAAGAGATTCTCGAAGTCAGTTCTTAGTGTAGAAAAGGTAGCTAAGATCCGGGAAATCCTTAATTCTAGTTAAGATCACATGAAACACTGTATGAATCCTATATTCTTTACTTAAAGGAGACTAGAGTGGTAAATGTGTGTTATAGAAGGCAGAATACCATTGAAATAGAGAAAGAAACACGTTCAGCAGCTTTGGAAAGCCTTACACTTCACTGACATGTAGTACTACACTCTATAACACAGTTGAGAGACAATGTTCCCGAGCTGCCTCAGTTCATAACAGTGTGTTGGAAGTTGTTTTATAAAGTGGGCAAAGCTTATACTTGGACCAGAAGGCAGAATATAGGAAACTACATGAAAACATGGATATTTCAGAGAAAATGACTGTAAACAGATGAGAACTTGTTTAGAACAGCTGAAAGAGATTCTCCAAGTTATTTCTTACTGTAGAAAAGGTAGCTAAGATCCGGGAAATCCTTAATTCTAAGTAAGATCACATGAAACACTGTATGAATCCTATATTCTTTACTTAAAGGAGACTAGAGTGGTAAATGTGTGTTATAGAAGGCAGAATACCATTGAAATAGAGAAAGAAACACGTTCAGCAGCTTTGGAAAGCCTTACACTTCACTGACATGTAGTACTACACTCTATAACACAGTTGAGAGACAATGTTCCCGAGCTGCCTCAGTTCATAACAGTGTGTTGGAAGTTGTTTGATAAAGGGGGCAAAGCTTATACTTGAACCAGAAGGCAGAATATAGGAAACTACATGAAAACATGGATAATTCAGAGAAAATGAGTGTAAACAGATGAGAACTTGTTTAGAACAGCTCAAAGAGATTCTCCAAGTCAGTTTTTCGTGTAGAAAAGGTAGCTAAGATCCGGGAAATCCTTAATTCGAGGTAAGATCACATGAAACACGGTATGAATCCTATATTCATTACTTAAAGGAGACTAGAGTGTTAACTTTGTGTTATACAAGGCAGAATACCATTGAAATAGAGAAAGAAGCACGTTCGGCAGCTTTGGAAAGCCTTACACTTCACTGAAATGTAGTACTACACTCTAAAACACAGTTGAGAGACAATGTTCCTGAGCTGCCTCAGTTCATAACAGTGTTTAGGAAGTTGTTTGATAAAGTGGGCAAAGCTTTTACTTGGACCAGAAGGCAGAATATAGGAAACTACATGAAAACATGGATATTTCAGAGAAAATGACTGTAAACGGATGAGAACTTGTTTAGAACAGCTCAAAGAGATTCTCGAAGTCAGTTCTTAGTGTAGAAAAGGTAGCTAAGATCCGGGAAATCCTTAATTCTAGTTAAGATCACATGAAACACTGTATGAATCCTATATTCTTTACTTAAAGGAGACTAGAGTGGTAAATGTGTGTTATACAAGGCAGAATACCATTGAAATAGAGAAAGAAACACGTTCAGCAGCTTTGGAAAGCCTTACACTTCACTGACATGTAGTACTACACTCTATAACACAGTTGTGAGACAATGTTCCCGAGCTGCCTCAGTTCATAACAGTGTGTTGGAAGTTGTTTTATAAAGTGGGCAAAGCCTATACTTGGACCAGAAGGCAGAATATAGGAAACTACATGAAAACATGGATATTTCAGAGAAAATGACTGTAAACAGATGAGAACTTGTTTAGAACAGCTCAAAGAGA
Source organism: Pipistrellus hanaki (assembly GCF_964339955.1). Classification (NCBI taxonomy): domain Eukaryota; kingdom Metazoa; phylum Chordata; class Mammalia; order Chiroptera; family Vespertilionidae; genus Pipistrellus; species Pipistrellus hanaki. The sequence goes on from NC_140511.1 coordinate 6,255,510, forward strand.
TTCTCGAAGTCAGTTCTTAGTGTAGAAAAGGTAGCTAAGATCCGGGAAATCCTTAATTTGAGGTAAGATCACATGAAACACTGTATGAATCCTATATTCTTTACTTAAAGGAGACTAGAGTGGTAAATGTGTGTTATAGAAGGCAGAATACCATTGAAATAGAGAAAGAAACACGTTCAGCAGCTTTGTAAAGCCTTACACTTCACTGACATGTAGTACTACACTCTATAACACAGTTGAGAGACAATGTTCCTGAGCTGCCTCAGTTCATAACAGTGTGTTGGAAGTTGTTTGATAAAGGGGGCAAAGCTTATACTTGGACCAGAAGGCAGAATATAGGAAACTACATGAAAACATGGATAATTCAGGGAAAATGAGTGTAAACAGATGAGAACTTGTTTAGAACAGCTCAAAGAGATTCTCCAAGTCAGTTCTTAGTGTAGAAAAGGTAGCTAAGATCCGGGAAATCCTTAATTCGAGGTAAGATCACATGAAACACGGTATGAATCCTATATTCTTTACTTAAAGGAGACTAGAGTGTTAACTTTGTGTTATACAAGGCAGAATACCATTGAAATAGAGAAAGAAGCACGTTCGGCAGCTTTGGAAAGCCTTACACTTCACTGAAATGTAGTACTACACTCTAAAACACAGTTGAGAGACAATGTTCCTGAGCTGCCTCAGTTCATAACAGTGTGTAGGAAGTTGTTTGATAAAGTGGGCAAAGCTTTTACTTGGACCAGAAGGCAGAATATAGGAAACTACATGAAAACATGGATATTTCAGAGAAAATGACTGTAAACAGATGAGAACTTGTTTAGAACAGCTCAAAGAGATTCTCGAAGTCAGTTCTTAGTGTAGAAAAGGTAGCTAAGATCCGGGAAATCCTTAATTCTAGTTAAGATCACATGAAACACTGTATGAATCCTATATTCTTTACTTAAAGGAGACTAGAGTGGTAAATGTGTGTTATAGAAGGCAGAATACCATTGAAATAGAGAAAGAAACACGTTCAGCAGCTTTGGAAAGCCTTACACTTCACTGACATGTAGTACTACACTCTATAACACAGTTGAGAGACAATGTTCCCGAGCTGCCTCAGTTCATAACAGTGTGTTGGAAGTTGTTTTATAAAGTGGGCAAAGCTTATACTTGGACCAGAAGGCAGAATATAGGAAACTACATGAAAACATGGATATTTCAGAGAAAATGACTGTAAACAGATGAGAACTTGTTTAGAACAGCTGAAAGAGATTCTCCAAGTTATTTCTTACTGTAGAAAAGGTAGCTAAGATCCGGGAAATCCTTAATTCTAAGTAAGATCACATGAAACACTGTATGAATCCTATATTCTTTACTTAAAGGAGACTAGAGTGGTAAATGTGTGTTATAGAAGGCAGAATACCATTGAAATAGAGAAAGAAACACGTTCAGCAGCTTTGGAAAGCCTTACACTTCACTGACATGTAGTACTACACTCTATAACACAGTTGAGAGACAATGTTCCCGAGCTGCCTCAGTTCATAACAGTGTGTTGGAAGTTGTTTGATAAAGGGGGCAAAGCTTATACTTGAACCAGAAGGCAGAATATAGGAAACTACATGAAAACATGGATAATTCAGAGAAAATGAGTGTAAACAGATGAGAACTTGTTTAGAACAGCTCAAAGAGATTCTCCAAGTCAGTTTTTAGTGTAGAAAAGGTAGCTAAGATCCGGGAAATCCTTAATTCGAGGTAAGATCACATGAAACACGGTATGAATCCTATATTCATTACTTAAAGGAGACTAGAGTGTTAACTTTGTGTTATACAAGGCAGAATACCATTGAAATAGAGAAAGAAGCACGTTTGGCAGCTTTGGAAAGCCTTACACTTCACTGAAATGTAGTACTACACTCTAAAACACAGTTGAGAGACAATGTTCCTGAGCTGCCTCAGTTCATAACAGTGTGTAGGAAGTTGTTTGATAAAGTGGGCAAAGCTTTTACTTGGACCAGAAGGCAGAATATAGGAAACTACATGAAAACATGGATATTTCAGAGAAAATGACTGTAAACAGATGAGAACTTGTTTAGAACAGCTCAAAGAGATTCTCGAAGTCAGTTCTTAGTGTAGAAAAGGTAGCTAAGATCCGGGAAATCCTTAATTCTAGTTAAGATCACATGAAACACTGTATGAATCCTATATTCTTTACTTAAAGGAGACTAGAGTGGTAAATGTGTGTTATACAAGGCAGAATACCATTGAAATAGAGAAAGAAACACGTTCAGCAGCTTTGGAAAGCCTTACACTTCACTGACATGTAGTACTACACTCTATAACACAGTTGTGAGACAATGTTCCCGAGCTGCCTCAGTTCATAACAGTGTGTTGGAAGTTGTTTGATAAAGGGGGCAAAGCTTATACTTGGACCAGAAGGCAGAATATAGGAAACTACATGAAAACATGGATAATTCAGGGAAAATGAGTGTAAACAGATGAGAACTTGTTTAGAACAGCTCAAAGAGATTCTCCAAGTCAGTTCTTAGTGTAGAAAAGGTAGCTAAGATCCGGGAAATCCTTAATTCGAGGTAAGATCACATGAAACACGGTATGAATCCTATATTCTTTACTTAAAGGAGACTAGAGTGTTAACTTTGTGTTATACAAGGCAGAATACCATTGAAATAGAGAAAGAAGCACGTTCGGCAGCTTTGGAAAGCCTTACACTTCACTGAAATGTAGTACTACACTCTAAAACACAGTTGAGAGACAATGTTCCTGAGCTGCCTCAGTTCATAACAGTGTGTAGGAAGTTGTTTGATAAAGTGGGCAAAGCTTTTACTTGGACCAGAAGGCAGAATATAGGAAACTACATGAAAACATGGATATTTCAGAGAAAATGACTGTAAACAGATGAGAACTTGTTTAGAACAGCTCAAAGAGATTCTCGAAGTCAGTTCTTAGTGTAGAAAAGGTAGCTAAGATCCGGGAAATCCTTAATTCTAGTTAAGATCACATGAAACACTGTATGAATCCTATATTCTTTACTTAAAGGAGACTAGAGTGGTAAATGTGTGTTATAGAAGGCAGAATACCATTGAAATAGAGAAAGAAACACGTTCAGCAGCTTTGGAAAGCCTTACACTTCACTGACATGTAGTACTACACTCTATAACACAGTTGAGAGACAATGTTCCCGAGCTGCCTCAGTTCATAACAGTGTGTTGGAAGTTGTTTTATAAAGTGGGCAAAGCTTATACTTGGACCAGAAGGCAGAATATAGGAAACTACATGAAAACATGGATATTTCAGAGAAAATGACTGTAAACAGATGAGAACTTGTTTAGAACAGCTGAAAGAGATTCTCCAAGTTATTTCTTACTGTAGAAAAGGTAGCTAAGATCCGGGAAATCCTTAATTCTAAGTAAGATCACATGAAACACTGTATGAATCCTATATTCTTTACTTAAAGGAGACTAGAGTGGTAAATGTGTGTTATAGAAGGCAGAATACCATTGAAATAGAGAAAGAAACACGTTCAGCAGCTTTGGAAAGCCTTACACTTCACTGACATGTAGTACTACACTCTATAACACAGTTGAGAGACAATGTTCCCGAGCTGCCTCAGTTCATAACAGTGTGTTGGAAGTTGTTTGATAAAGGGGGCAAAGCTTATACTTGAACCAGAAGGCAGAATATAGGAAACTACATGAAAACATGGATAATTCAGAGAAAATGAGTGTAAACAGATGAGAACTTGTTTAGAACAGCTCAAAGAGATTCTCCAAGTCAGTTTTTAGTGTAGAAAAGGTAGCTAAGATCCGGGAAATCCTTAATTCGAGGTAAGATCACATGAAACACGGTATGAATCCTATATTCATTACTTAAAGGAGACTAGAGTGTTAACTTTGTGTTATACAAGGCAGAATACCATTGAAATAGAGAAAGAAGCACGTTCGGCAGCTTTGGAAAGCCTTACACTTCACTGAAATGTAGTACTACACTCTAAAACACAGTTGAGAGACAATGTTCCTGAGCTGCCTCAGTTCATAACAGTGTGTAGGAAGTTGTTTGATAAAGTGGGCAAAGCTTTTACTTGGACCAGAAGGCAGAATATAGGAAACTACATGAAAACATGGATATTTCAGAGAAAATGACTGTAAACAGATGAGAACTTGTTTAGAACAGCTCAAAGAGATTCTCGAAGTCAATTCTTAGTGTAGAAAAGGTAGCTAAGATCCGGGAAATCCTTAATTCTAGTTAAGATCACATGAAACACTGTATGAATCCTATATTCTTTACTTAAAGGAGACTAGAGTGGTAAATGTGTGTTATACAAGGCAGAATACCATTGAAATAGAGAAAGAAACACGTTCAGCAGCTTTGGAAAGCCTTACACTTCACTGACATGTAGTACTACACTCTATAACACAGTTGTGAGACAATGTTCCCGAGCTGCCTCAGTTCATAACAGTGTGTTGGAAGTTGTTTTATAAAGTGGGCAAAGCCTATACTTGGACCAGAAGGCAGAATATAGGAAACTACATGAAAACATGGATATTTCAGAGAAAATGACTGTAAACAGATGAGAACTTGTTTAGAACAGCTCAAAGAGATTCTCGAAGTCAGTTCTTAGTGTAGAAAAGGTAGCTAAGATCCGGGAAATCATTAATTCTAGTTAAGATCACATGAAACACTGTATGAATCCTATATTCTTTACTTAAAGGAGACTAGAGTGGTAAATGTGTGTTATAGAAGGCAGAATACCATTGAAATAGAGAAAGAAACACGTTCAGCAGCTTTGGAAAGCCTTACACTTCACTGACATGTAGTACTACACTCTATAACACAGTTGAGAGACAATGTTCCCGAGCTGCCTCAGTTCATAACAGTGTGTTGGAAGTTGTTTTATAAAGTGGGCAAAGCTTATACTTGGACCAGAAGGCAGAATATAGGAAACTACATGAAAACATGGATATTTCAGAGAAAATGACTGTAAACAGATGAGAACTTGTTTAGAACAGCTGAAAGAGATTCTCCAAGTTATTTCTTACTGTAGAAAAGGTAGCTAAGATCCGGGAAATCCTTAATTCTAAGTAAGATCACATGAAACACTGTATGAATCCTATATTCTTTACTTAAAGGAGACTAGAGTGGTAAATGTGTGTTATAGAAGGCAGAATACCATTGAAATAGAGAAAGAAACACGTTCAGCAGCTTTGGAAAGCCTTACACTTCACTGACATGTAGTACTACACTCTATAACACAGTTGAGAGACAATGTTCCCGAGCTGCCTCAGTTCATAACAGTGTGTTGGAAGTTGTTTGATAAAGGGGGCAAAGCTTATACTTGAACCAGAAGGCAGAATATAGGAAACTACATGAAAACATGGATAATTCAGAGAAAATGAGTGTAAACAGATGAGAACTTGTTTAGAACAGCTCAAAGAGATTCTCCAAGTCAGTTTTTAGTGTAGAAAAGGTAGCTAAGATCCGGGAAATCCTTAATTCGAGGTAAGATCACATGAAACACGGTATGAATCCTATATTCATTACTTAAAGGAGACTAGAGTGTTAACTTTGTGTTATACAAGGCAGAATACCATTGAAATAGAGAAAGAAGCACGTTCGGCAGCTTTGGAAAGCCTTACACTTCACTGAAATGTAGTACTACACTCTAAAACACAGTTGAGAGACAATGTTCCTGAGCTGCCTCAGTTCATAACAGTGTGTAGGAAGTTGTTTGATAAAGTGGGCAAAGCTTTTACTTGGACCAGAAGGCAGAATATAGGAAACTACATGAAAACATGGATATTTCAGAGAAAATGACTGTAAACGGATGAGAACTTGTTTAGAACAGCTCAAAGAGATTCTCGAAGTCAGTTCTTAGTGTAGAAAAGGTAGCTAAGATCCGGGAAATCCTTAATTCTAGTTAAGATCACATGAAACACTGTATGAATCCTATATTCTTTACTTAAAGGAGACTAGAGTGGTAAATGTGTGTTATACAAGGCAGAATACCATTGAAATAGAGAAAGAAACACGTTCAGCAGCTTTGGAAAGCCTTACACTTCACTGACATGTAGTACTACACTCTATAACACAGTTGTGAGACAATGTTCCCGAGCTGCCTCAGTTCATAACAGTGTGTTGGAAGTTGTTTTATAAAGTGGGCAAAGCCTATACTTGGACCAGAAGGCAGAATATAGGAAACTACATGAAAACATGGATATTTCAGAGAAAATGACTGTAAACAGATGAGAACTTGTTTAGAACAGCTCAAAGAGATTCTCGAAGTCAGTTCTTAGTGTAGAAAAGGTAGCTAAGATCCGGGAAATCCTTAATTTGAGGTAAGATCACATGAAACACTGTATGAATCCTATATTCTTTACTTAAAGGAGACTAGAGTGGTAAATGTGTGTTATAGAAGGCAGAATACCATTGAAATAGAGAAAGAAACACGTTCAGCAGCTTTGTAAAGCCTTACACTTCACTGACATGTAGTACTACACTCTATAACACAGTTGAGAGACAATGTTCCCGAGCTGCCTCAGTTCATAACAGTGTGTTGGAAGTTGTTTGATAAAGGGGGCAAAGCTTATACTTGGACCAGAAGGCAGAATATAGGAAACTACATGAAAACATGGATAATTCAGGGAAAATGAGTGTAAACAGATGAGAACTTGTTTAGAACAGCTCAAAGAGATTCTCCAAGTCAGTTCTTAGTGTAGAAAAGGTAGCTAAGATCCGGGAAATCCTTAATTCGAGGTAAGATCACATGAAACACGGTATGAATCCTATATTCTTTACTTAAAGGAGACTAGAGTGTTAACTTTGTGTTATACAAGGCAGAATACCATTGAAATAGAGAAAGAAGCACGTTCGGCAGCTTTGGAAAGCCTTACACTTCACTGAAATGTAGTACTACACTCTAAAACACAGTTGAGAGACAATGTTCCTGAGCTGCCTCATTTCATAACAGTGTGTAGGAAGTTGTTTGATAAAGTGGGCAAAGCTTTTACTTGGACCAGAAGGCAGAATATAGGAAACTACATGAAAACATGGATATTTCAGAGAAAATGACTGTAAACCGATGAGAACTTGTTTAGAACAGCTCAAAGAGATTCTCGAAGTCAGTTCTTAGTGTAGAAAAGGTAGCTAAGATCCGGGAAATCCTTAATTCGAGGTAAGATCACATGAAACACTGTATGAATCCTATATTCTTTACTTAAAGGAGACTAGAGTGGTAAATGTGTGTTATACAAGGCAGAATACCATTGAAATAGAGAAAGAAACACATTCAGCAGCTTTGGAAAGCCTTACACTTCACTGACATGTAGTACTACACTCTATAACACAGTTGAGAGACAATGTTCCCGAGCTGCCTCAGTTCATAACAGTGTGTTGGAAGTTGTTTTATAAAGTGGGCAAAGCCTATACTTGGACCAGAAGGCAGAATATAGGAAACTACATGAAAACATGGATATTTCAGAGAAAATGACTGTAAACAGATGAGAACTTGTTTAGAACAGCTGAAAGAGATTCTCCAAGTTATTTCTTACTGTAGAAAAGGTAGCTAAGATCCGGGAAATCCTTAATTCGAAGTTAGATCACATGAAACACTGTATGAATCCTATATTCTTTACTTAAAGGAGACTAGAGTGGTAAATGTGTGTTATACAAGGCAGAATACCATTGAAATAGAGAAAGAAACACGTTCAGCAGCTTTGGAAAGCCTTACACTTCACTGAAATGTAGTACTACACTCTATAACACAGTTGAGAGACAATGTTCCCGAGCTGCCTCAGTTCATAACAGTGTGTTGGAAGTTGTTTGATAAAGGGGGCAAAGCTTATACTTGGACCAGAAGGCAGAATATAGGAAACTACATGAAAACATGGATAATTCAGAGAAAATGAGTGTAAACTGATGAGAACTTGTTTAGAACAGCTCAAAGAGATTCTCCAAGTCAGTTCTTAGTGTAGAAAAGGTAGCTAAGATCCGGGAAATCCTTAATTCTAGTTAAGATCACATGAAACACTGTATGAATCCTATATTCTTTACTTAAAGGAGACTAGAGTGGTAAATGTGTGTTATAGAAGGCAGAATACCATTGAAATAGAGAAAGAAACACGTTCAGCAGCTTTGGAAAGCCTTACACTTCACTGACATGTAGTACTACACTCTATAACACAGTTGAGAGACAATGTTCCCGAGCTGCCTCAGTTCATAACAGTGTGTTGGAAGTTGTTTTATAAAGTGGGCAAAGCTTATACTTGGACCAGAAGGCAGAATATAGGAAACTACATGAAAACATGGATATTTCAGAGAAAATGACTGTAAACAGATGAGAACTTGTTTAGAACAGCTGAAAGAGATTCTCCAAGTTATTTCTTACTGTAGAAAAGGTAGCTAAGATCCGGGAAATCCTTAATTCTAAGTAAGATCACATGAAACACTGTATGAATCCTATATTCTTTACTTAAAGGAGACTAGAGTGGTAAATGTGTGTTATAGAAGGCAGAATACCATTGAAATAGAGAAAGAAACACGTTCAGCAGCTTTGGAAAGCCTTACACTTCACTGACATGTAGTACTACACTCTATAACACAGTTGAGAGACAATGTTCCCGAGCTGCCTCAGTTCATAACAGTGTGTTGGAAGTTGTTTGATAAAGGGGGCAAAGCTTATACTTGAACCAGAAGGCAGAATATAGGAAACTACATGAAAACATGGATAATTCAGAGAAAATGAGTGTAAACAGATGAGAACTTGTTTAGAACAGCTCAAAGAGATTCTCCAAGTCAGTTTTTAGTGTAGAAAAGGTAGCTAAGATCCGGGAAATCCTTAATTCGAGGTAAGATCACATGAAACACGGTATGAATCCTATATTCATTACTTAAAGGAGACTAGAGTGTTAACTTTGTGTTATACAAGGCAGAATACCATTGAAATAGAGAAAGAAGCACGTTTGGCAGCTTTGGAAAGCCTTACACTTCACTGAAATGTAGTACTACACTCTAAAACACAGTTGAGAGACAATGTTCCTGAGCTGCCTCAGTTCATAACAGTGTGTAGGAAGTTGTTTGATAAAGTGGGCAAAGCTTTTACTTGGACCAGAAGGCAGAATATAGGAAACTACATGAAAACATGGATATTTCAGAGAAAATGACTGTAAACAGATGAGAACTTGTTTAGAACAGCTCAAAGAGATTCTCGAAGTCAGTTCTTAGTGTAGAAAAGGTAGCTAAGATCCGGGAAATCCTTAATTCTAGTTAAGATCACATGAAACACTGTATGAATCCTATATTCTTTACTTAAAGGAGACTAGAGTGGTAAATGTGTGTTATACAAGGCAGAATACCATTGAAATAGAGAAAGAAACACGTTCAGCAGCTTTGGAAAGCCTTACACTTCACTGACATGTAGTACTACACTCTATAACACAGTTGTGAGACAATGTTCCCGAGCTGCCTCAGTTCATAACAGTGTGTTGGAAGTTGTTTTATAAAGTGGGCAAAGCCTATACTTGGACCAGAAGGCAGAATATAGGAAACTACATGAAAACATGGATATTTCAGAGAAAATGACTGTAAACAGATGAGAACTTGTTTAGAACAGCTCAAAGAGATTCTCGAAGTCAGTTCTTAGTGTAGAAAAGGTAGCTAAGATCCGGGAAATCCTTAATTTGAGGTAAGATCACATGAAACACTGTATGAATCCTATATTCTTTACTTAAAGGAGACTAGAGTGGTAAATGTGTGTTATAGAAGGCAGAATACCATTGAAATAGAGAAAGAAACACGTTCAGCAGCTTTGTAAAGCCTTACACTTCACTGACATGTAGTACTACACTCTATAACACAGTTGAGAGACAATGTTCCCGAGCTGCCTCAGTTCATAACAGTGTGTTGGAAGTTGTTTGATAAAGGGGGCAAAGCTTATACTTGGACCAGAAGGCAGAATATAGGAAACTACATGAAAACATGGATAATTCAGAGAAAATGAGTGTAAACAGATGAGAACTTGTTTAGAACAGCTCAAAGAGATTCTCCAAGTCAGTTCTTAGTGTAGAAAAGGTAGCTAAGATCCGGGAAATCCTTAATTCGAGGTAAGATCACATGAAACACGGTATGAATCCTATATTCTTTACTTAAAGGAGACTAGAGTGTTAACTTTGTGTTATACAAGGCAGAATACCATTGAAATAGAGAAAGAAGCACGTTCGGCAGCTTTGGAAAGCCTTACACTTCACTGAAATGTAGTACTACACTCTAAAACACAGTTGAGAGACAATGTTCCTGAGCTGCCTCAGTTCATAACAGTGTGTAGGAAGTTGTTTGATAAAGTGGGCAAAGCTTTTACTTGGACCAGAAGGCAGAATATAGGAAACTACATGAAAACATGGATATTTCAGAGAAAATGACTGTAAACAGATGAGAACTTGTTTAGAACAGCTCAAAGAGATTCTCGAAGTCAGTTCTTAGTGTAGAAAAGGTAGCTAAGATCCGGGAAATCCTTAATTCTAGTTAAGATCACATGAAACACTGTATGAATCCTATATTCTTTACTTAAAGGAGACTAGAGTGGTAAATGTGTGTTATAGAAGGCAGAATACCATTGAAATAGAGAAAGAAACACGTTCAGCAGCTTTGGAAAGCCTTACACTTCACTGACATGTAGTACTACACTCTATAACACAGTTGAGAGACAATGTTCCCGAGCTGCCTCAGTTCATAACAGTGTGTTGGAAGTTGTTTTATAAAGTGGGCAAAGCTTATACTTGGACCAGAAGGCAGAATATAGGAAACTACATGAAAACATGGATATTTCAGAGAAAATGACTGTAAACAGATGAGAACTTGTTTAGAACAGCTGAAAGAGATTCTCCAAGTTATTTCTTACTGTAGAAAAGGTAGCTAAGATCCGGGAAATCCTTAATTCTAAGTAAGATCACATGAAACACTGTATGAATCCTATATTCTTTACTTAAAGGAGACTAGAGTGGTAAATGTGTGTTATAGAAGGCAGAATACCATTGAAATAGAGAAAGAAACACGTTCAGCAGCTTTGGAAAGCCTTACACTTCACTGACATGTAGTACTACACTCTATAACACAGTTGAGAGACAATGTTCCCGAGCTGCCTCAGTTCATAACAGTGTGTTGGAAGTTGTTTGATAAAGGGGGCAAAGCTTATACTTGAACCAGAAGGCAGAATATAGGAAACTACATGAAAACATGGATAATTCAGAGAAAATGAGTGTAAACAGATGAGAACTTGTTTAGAACAGCTCAAAGAGATTCTCCAAGTCAGTTTTTAGTGTAGAAAAGGTAGCTAAGATCCGGGAAATCCTTAATTCGAGGTAAGATCACATGAAACACGGTATGAATCCTATATTCTTTACTTAAAGGAGACTAGAGTGTTAACTTTGTGTTATACAAGGCAGAATACCATTGAAATAGAGAAAGAAGCACGTTCAGCAGCTTTGGAAAGCCTTACACTTCACTGACATGTAGTACTACACTCTATAACACAGTTGTGAGACAATGTTCCCGAGCTGCCTCAGTTCATAACACTGTGTTGGAAGTTGTTTTATAAAGTGGGCAAAGCCTATACTTGGACCAGAAGGCAGAATATAGGAAACTACATGAAAACATGGATATTTCAGAGAAAATGACTGTAAACAGATGAGAACTTGTTTAGAACAGCTCAAAGAGATTCTCGAAGTCAGTTCTTAGTGTAGAAAAGGTAGCTAAGATCCGGGAAATCCTTAATTTGAGGAAAGATCACATGAAACACTGTATGAATCCTATATTCTTTACTTAAAGGAGACTAGAGTGGTAAATGTGTGTTATAGAAGGCAGAATACCATTGAAATAGAGAAAGAATCACGTTCAGCAGCTTTGTAAAGCCTTACACTTCACTGACATGTAGTACTACACTCTATAACACAGTTGAGAGACAATGTTCCCGAGCTGCCTCAGTTCATAACAGTGTGTTGGAAGTTGTTTGATAAAGGGGGCAAAGCTTATACTTGGACCAGAAGGCAGAATATAGGAAACTACATGAAAACATGGATAATTCAGGGAAAATGAGTGTAAACAGATGAGAATTTGTTTAGAACAGCTCAAAGAGATTCTCCAAGTCAGTTCTTAGTGTAGAAAAGGTAGCTAAGATCCGGGAAATCCTTAATTCAAGGTAAGATCACATGAAACACGGTATGAATCCTATATTCTTTACTTAAAGGAGACTAGAGTGTTAACTTTGTGTTATACAAGGCAGAATACCATTGAAATAGAGAAAGAAGCACGTTCGGCAGCTTTGGAAAGCCTTACACTTCACTGAAATGTAGTACTACACTCTAAAACACAGTTGAGCGACAATGTTCCTGAGCTGCCTCATTTCATAACAGTGTGTAGGAAGTTGTTTGATAAAGTGGGCAAAGCTTTTACTTGGACCAGAAGGCAGAATATAGGAAACTACATGAAAACATGGATATTTCAGAGAAAATGACTGTAAACCGATGAGAACTTGTTTAGAACAGCTCAAAGAGATTCTCGAAGTCAGTTCTTAGTGTAGAAAAGGTAGCTAAGATCCGGGAAATCCTTAATTCTAGTTAAGATCACATGAAACACTGTATGAATCCTATATTCTTTACTTAAAGGAGACTAGAGTGGTAAATGTGTGTTATACAAGGCAGAATACCATTGAAATAGAGAAAGAAACACGTTCAGCAGCTTTGGAAAGCCTTACACTTCACTGACATGTAGTACTACACTCTATAACACAGTTGAGAGACAATGTTCCCGAGCTGCCTCAGTTCATAACAGTGTGTTGGAAGTTGTTTTATAAAGTGGGCAAAGCCTATACTTGGACCAGAAGGCAGAATATAGGAAACTACATGAAAACATGGATATTTCAGAGAAAATGACTGTAAACAGATGAGAACTTGTTTAGAACAGCTGAAAGAGATTCTCCAAGTTATTTCTTACTGTAGAAAAGGTAGCTAAGATCCGGGAAATCCTTAATTCGAAGTTAGATCACATGAAACACTGTATGAATCCTATATTCTTTACTTAAAGGAGACTAGAGTGGTAAATGTGTGTTATACAAGGCAGAATACCATTGAAATAGAGAAAGAAACACGTTCAGCAGCTTTGGAAAGCCTTACACTTCACTGACATGTAGTACTACACTCTATAACACAGTTGAGAGACAATGTTCCCGAGCTGCCTCAGTTCATAACAGTGTGTTGGAAGTTGTTTGATAAAGGGGGCAAAGCTTATACTTGGACCAGAAGGCAGAATATAGGAAACTACATGAAAACATGGATAATTCAGAGAAAATGAGTGTAAACAGATGAGAACTTGTTTAGAACAGCTCAAAGAGATTCTCCAAGTCAGTTCTTAGTGTAGAAAAGGTAGCTAAGATCCGGGAAATCCTTAATTCGAGGTAAGATCACATGAAACACGGTATGAATCCTATATTCTTTACTTAAAGGAGACTAGAGTGTTAACTTTGTGTTATACAAGGCAGAATACCATTGAAATAGAGAAAGAAGCACGTTCGGCAGCTTTGGAAAGCCTTACACTTCACTGAAATGTAGTACTACACTCTAAAACACAGTTGAGAGACAATGTTCCTCAGCTGCCTCAGTTCATAACAGTGTGTAGGAAGTTGTTTGATAAAGTGGGCAAAGCTTTTACTTGGACCAGAAGGCAGAATATAGGAAACTACATGAAAACATGGATATTTCAGAGAAAATGACTGTAAACCGATGAGAACTTGTTTAGAACAGCTCAAAGAGATTCTCGAAGTCAGTTCTTAGTGTAGAAAAGGTAGCTAAGATCCGTGAAATCCTTAATTCTAGTTAAGATCACATGAAACACTGTATGAATCCTATATTCTTTACTTAAAGGAGACTAGAGTGGTAAATGTGTGTTATACAAGGCAGAATACCATAGAAATAGAGAAAGAAACACGTTCAGCAGCTTTGGAAAGCCTTACACTTCACTGACATGTAGTACTACACTCTATAACACAGTTGAGAGACAATGTTCCCGAGCTGCCTCAGTTCATAACAGTGTGTTGGAAGTTGTTTTATAAAGTGGGCAAAGCTTATACTTGGACCAGAAGGCAGAATATAGGAAACTACATGAAAACATAGATATTTCAGAGAAAATGACTGTAAACAGATGAGAACTTGTTTAGAACAGCTCAAAGAGATTCTCGAAGTCAGTTCTTAGTGTAGAAAAGGTAGCTAAGATCCGGGAAATCCTTAATTCGAGGTAAGATCACATGAAACACTGTATGAATCCTATATTCTTTACTTAAAGGAGACTATAGTGTTAACTGTGTGTTATACAAGGCAGAATACCATTGAAATAGAGAAAGAAACACGTTCGGCAGCTTAGGAAAGACTTACACTTCACTGAAATGTAGTACTACACTCTATAACACAGTTGAGAGACAATGTTCCCGAGCTGCCTCAGTTCATAACAGTGTGTTGGAAGTTGTTTTATAAAGTGGGCAAAGCTTATACTTGGACCAGAAGGCAGAATATAGGAAACTACATGAAAACGTGGATATTTCAGAGAAAATGACTGTAAACAGATGAGAACTTGTTTAGAACAGCTCAAAGAGATTCTCGAAGTCAGTTCTTAGTGTAGAAAAGGTAGCTAAGATCCGGGAAATCCTTAATTCTAGTTAAGATCACATGAAACACTGTATGAATCCTATATTCTTTACTTAAAGGAGACTAGAGTGTTAACTGTGTGTTATACAAGGCAGAATACCATTGAAATAGAGAAAGAAACACGTTCGTCAGCTTTGGAAAGACTTACACTTCACTGAAATGTAGTACTACCCTCTATAACACAGTTGACAGACAATGTTCCCGAGCTGCCTCATTTCATAACAGTGTGTTGGAAGTTGTTTTATAAAGTGGGCAAAGCCTATACTTGGACCAGAAGGCAGAATATAGGAAACTACATGAAAACATGGATATTTCAGAGAAAATGACTGTAAACAGATGAGAACTTGTTTAGAACAGCTCAAAGAGATTCTCGAAGTCAGTTCTTAGTGTAGAAAAGGTAGCTAAGATCCGGGAAATCCTTAATTTGAGGTAAGATCACATGAAACACTGTATGAATCCTATATTCTTTACTTAAAGGAGACTAGAGTGGTAAATGTGTGTTATACAAGGCAGAATACCATTGAAATAGAGAAAGAAACACGTTCAGCAGCTTTGGAAAGCCTTACACTTCACTGACATGTAGTACTACACTCTATAACACAGTTGAGAGACAATGTTCCCGAGCTGCCTCAGTTCATAACAGTGTGTTGGAAGTTGTTTGATAAAGGGGGCAAAGCTTATACTTGGACCAGAAGGCAGAATATAGGAAACTACATGAAAACATGGATAATTCAGAGAAAATGAGTGTAAACAGATGAGAACTTGTTTAGAACAGCTCAAAGAGATTCTCCAAGTCAGTTCTTAGTGTAGAAAAGGTAGCTAAGATCCGGGAAATCCTTAATTCGAGGTAAGATCACATGAAACACGGTATGAATCCTATATTCTTTACTTAAAGGAGACTAGAGTGTTAACTTTGTGTTATACAAGGCAGAATACCATTGAAATAGAGAAAGAAGCACGTTCGGCAGCTTTGGAAAGCCTTACACTTCACTGAAATGTAGTACTACACTCTAAAACACAGTTGAGAGACAATGTTCCTGAGCTGCCTCATTTCATAACAGTGTGTAGGAAGTTGTTTGATAAAGTGGGCAAAGCTTTTACTTGGACCAGAAGGCAGAATATAGGAAACTACATGAAAACATGGATATTTCAGAGAAAATGACTGTAAACCGATGAGAACTTGTTTAGAACAGCTCAAAGAGATTCTCGAAGTCAGTTCTTAGTTTAGAAAAGGTAGCTAAGATCCGGGAAATCCTTAATTCTAGTTAAGATCACATGAAACACTGTATGAATCCTATATTCTTTACTTAAAGGAGACTAGAGTGGTAGTTGTGTGTTATACAAGGCAGAATACCATTGAAATAGAGAAAGAAACACGTTCAGCAGCTTTGGAAAGCCTTACACTTCACTGACATGTAGTACTACACTCTATAACACAGTTGAGAGACAATGTTCCCGAGCTGCCTCAGTTCATAACAGTGTGTTGGAAGTTGTTTTATAAAGTGGGCAAAGCTTATACTTGGACCAGAAGGCAGAATATAGGAAACTACATGAAAACATGGATATTTCAGAGAAAATGACTGTAAACAGATGAGAACTTGTTTAGAACAGCTGAAAGAGATTCTCCAAGTTATTTCTTACTGTAGAAAAGGTAGCTAAGATCCGGGAAATCCTTAATTCGAAGTTAGATCACATGAAACACTGTATGAATCCTATATTCTTTACTTAAAGGAGACTAGAGTGGTAAATGTGTGTTATAGAAGGCAGAATACCATTGAAATAGAGAAAGAAACACGTTCAGCAGCTTTGGAAAGCCTTACACTTCACTGACATGTAGTACTACACTCTATAACACAGTTGAGAGACAATGTTCCCGAGCTGCCTAAGTTCATA
Organism: Pipistrellus hanaki; assembly: GCF_964339955.1. Lineage (NCBI taxonomy): Eukaryota > Metazoa > Chordata > Mammalia > Chiroptera > Vespertilionidae > Pipistrellus > Pipistrellus hanaki. The sequence goes on from NC_140511.1 coordinate 6,272,084, forward strand.
ACAGTGTGTTGGAAGTTGTTTGATAAAGGGGGCAAAGCTTATACTTGGACCAGAAGGCAGAATATAGGAAACTACATGAAAACATGGATAATTCAGAGAAAATGAGTGTAAACAGATGAGAACTTGTTTAGAACAGCTCAAAGAGATTCTCCAAGTCAGTTCTTAGTGTAGAAAAGGTAGCTAAGATCCGGGAAATCCTTAATTCGAGGTAAGATCACATGAAACACGGTATGAATCCTATATTCTTTACTTAAAGGAGACTAGAGTGTTAACTTTGTGTTATACAAGGCAGAATACCATTGAAATAGAGAAAGAAGCACGTTCGGCAGCTTTGGAAAGCCTTACACTTCACTGAAATGTAGTACTACACTCTAAAACACAGTTGAGAGACAATGTTCCTGAGCTGCCTCAGTTCATAACATTGTGTAGGAAGTTGTTTGATAAAGTGGGCAAAGCTTTTACTTGGACCAGAAGGCAGAATATAGGAAACTACATGAAAACATGGATATTTCAGAGAAAATGACTGTAAACAGATGAGAACTTGTTTAGAACAGCTCAAAGAGATTCTCGAAGTCAGTTCTTAGTGTAGAAAAGGTAGCTAAGATCCGTGAAATCCTTAATTCGAAGTTAGATCACATGAAACACTGTATGAATCCTATATTCTTTACTTAAAGGAGACTAGAGTGGTAAATGTGTGTTATAGAAGGCAGAATACCATTGAAATAGAGAAAGAAACACGTTCAGCAGCTTTGGAAAGCCTTACACTTCACTGACATGTAGTACTACACTCTATAACACAGTTGAGAGACAATGTTCCCGAGCTGCCTCAGTTCATAACAGTGTGTTGGAAGTTGTTTGATAAAGGGGGCAAAGCTTATACTTGGACCAGAAGGCAGAATATAGGAAACTACATGAAAACATGGATAATTCAGAGAAAATGAGTGTAAACAGATGAGAACTTGTTTAGAACAGCTCAAAGAGATTCTCCAAGTCAGTTCTTAGTGTAGAAAAGGTAGCTAAGATCCGGGAAATCCTTAATTCGAGGTAAGATCACATGAAACACTGTATGAATCCTATATTCTTTACTTAAAGGAGACTAGAGTGTTAACTTTGTGTTATACAAGGCAGAATACCATTGAAATAGAGAAAGAAGCACGTTCGGCAGCTTTGGAAAGCCTTACACTTCACTGAAATGTAGTACTACACTCTAAAACACAGTTGAGAGACAATGTTCCTGAGCTGCCTCAGTTCATAACAGTGTGTAGGAAGTTGTTTGATAAAGTGGGCAAAGCTTTTACTTGGACCAGAAGGCAGAATATAGGAAACTACATGAAAACATGGATATTTCAGAGAAAATGAGTGTAAACAGATGAGAACTTGTTTAGAACAGCTCAAAGAGATTCTCCAAGTCAGTTCTTAGTGTAGAAAAGGTAGCTAAGATCCGGGAAATCCTTAATTCGAGGTAAGATCACATGAAACACGGTATGAATCCTATATTCTTTACTTAAAGGAGACTAGAGTGTTAACTTTGTGTTATACAAGGCAGAATACCATTGAAATAGAGAAAGAAGCACGTTCGGCAGCTTTGGAAAGCCTTACACTTCACTGAAATGTAGTACTACACTCTAAAACACAGTTGAGAGACAATGTTCCTGAGCTGCCTCAGTTCATAACAGTGTGTAGGAAGTTGTTTGATAAAGTGGGCAAAGCTTTTACTTGGACCAGAAGGCAGAATATAGGAAACTACATGAAAACATGGATATTTCAGAGAAAATGACTGTAAACAGATGAGAACTTGTTTAGAACAGCTCAAAGAGATTCTCGAAGTCAGTTCTTAGTGTAGAAAAGGTAGCTAAGACCCGTGAAATCCTTAATTCGAAGTTAGATCACATGAAACACTGTATGAATCCTATATTCTTTACTTAAAGGAGACTAGAGTGGTAAATGTGTGTTATAGAAGGCAGAATACCATTGAAATAGAGAAAGAAACACGTTCAGCAGCTTTGGAAAGCCTTACACTTCACTGACATGTAGTACTACACTCTATAACACAGTTGAGAGACAATGTTCCCGAGCTGCCTCAGTTCATAACAGTGTGTTGGAAGTTGTTTGATAAAGGGGGCAAAGCTTATACTTGGACCAGAAGGCAGAATATAGGAAACTACATGAAAACATGGATAATTCAGAGAAAATGAGTGTAAACAGATGAGAACTTGTTTAGAACAGCTCAAAGAGATTCTCCAAGTCAGTTCTTAGTGTAGAAAAGGTAGCTAAGATCCGGGAAATCCTTAATTCGAGGTAAGATCACATGAAACACGGTATGAATCCTATATTCTTTACTTAAAGGAGACTAGAGTGTTAACTTTGTGTTATACAAGGCAGAATACCATTGAAATAGAGAAAGAAGCACGTTCGGCAGCTTTGGAAAGCCTTACACTTCACTGAAATGTAGTACTACACTCTAAAACACAGTTGAGAGACAATGTTCCTGAGCTGCCTCAGTTCATAACAGTGTGTAGGAAGTTGTTTGATAAAGTGGGCAAAGCTTTTACTTGGACCAGAAGGCAGAATATAGGAAACTACATGAAAACATGGATATTTCAGAGAAAATGACTGTAAACAGATGAGAACTTGTTTAGAACAGCTCAAAGAGATTCTCGAAGTCAGTTCTTAGTGTAGAAAAGGTAGCTAAGATCCGTGAAATCCTTAATTCTAGTTAAGATCACATGAAACACTGTATGAATCCTATATTCTTTACTTAAAGGAGACTAGAGTGGTAAATGTGTGTTATACAAGGCAGAATACCATAGAAATAGAGAAAGAAACACGTTCAGCAGCTTTGGAAAGCCTTACACTTCACTGACATGTAGTACTACACTCTATAACACAGTTGAGAGACAATGTTCCCGAGCTGCCTCAGTTCATAACAGTGTGTTGGAAGTTGTTTTATAAAGTGGGCAAAGCTTATACTTGGACCAGAAGGCAGAATATAGGAAACTACATGAAAACATAGATATTTCAGAGAAAATGACTGTAAGCAGATGAGAACTTGTTTAGAACAGCTCAAAGAGATTCTCGAAGTCAGTTCTTAGTGTAGAAAAGGTAGCTAAGATCCGGGAAATCCTTAATTCGAGGTAAGATCACATGAAACACTGTATGAATCCTATATTCTTTACTTAAAGGAGACTATAGTGTTAACTGTGTGTTATACAAGGCAGAATACCATTGAAATAGAGAAAGAAACACGTTCGGCAGCTTAGGAAAGACTTACACTTCACTGAAATGTAGTACTACACTCTATAACACAGTTGAGAGACAATGTTCCCGAGCTCCCTCAGTTCATAACACTGTGTAGGAAGTTGTTTGATAAAGTGGGCAAAGCCGATACTTGGACCAGAAGGTAGAATATAGGAAACTACATGAAAACATGGATAATTCAGAGAAAATGACTGTAAACAGATGAGAACTTGTTTAGAACAGCTGAAAGAGATTCTTCAAGTCATTTCTTAGTGTAGAAAAGGTAGCTAAGATCCGGGAAATCCTTAATTCAAGTTAAGATGACATGAAACACTGTATGAATCCTATATTCTTTACTTAAAGGAGACTAGAGTGGTAAATGTGTGTTATAGAAGGCAGAATACCATTGAAATAGGGAAAGAAGCACGTTCGGCAGCTTTGGAAAGCCTTACACTTCACTGAAATGTAGTACTACACTCTAAAACACAGTTGAGAGACAATGTTCCTGAGCTGCCTCAGTTCATAACAGTGTGTAGGAAGTTGTTTGATAAAGTGGGCAAAGCTTTTACTTGGACCAGAAGGCAGAATATAGGAAACTACATGAAAACATGGATATTTCAGAGAAAATGACTGTAAACAGATGAGAACTTGTTTAGAACAGCTCAAAGAGATTCTCGAAGTCAGTTCTTAGTGTAGAAAAGGTAGCTAAGACCCGTGAAATCCTTAATTCGAAGTTAGATCACATGAAACACTGTATGAATCCTATATTCTTTACTTAAAGGAGACTAGAGTGGTAAATGTGTGTTATAGAAGGCAGAATACCATTGAAATAGAGAAAGAAACACGTTCAGCAGCTTTGGAAAGCCTTACACTTCACTGACATGTAGTACTACACTCTATAACACAGTTGAGAGACAATGTTCCCGAGCTGCCTCAGTTCATAACAGTGTGTTGGAAGTTGTTTGATAAAGGGGGCAAAGCTTATACTTGGACCAGAAGGCAGAATATAGGAAACTACATGAAAACATGGATAATTCAGAGAAAATGAGTGTAAACAGATGAGAACTTGTTTAGAACAGCTCAAAGAGATTCTCCAAGTCAGTTCTTAGTGTAGAAAAGGTAGCTAAGATCCGGGAAATCCTTAATTCGAGGTAAGATCACATGAAACACGGTATGAATCCTATATTCTTTACTTAAAGGAGACTAGAGTGTTAACTTTGTGTTATACAAGGCAGAATACCATTGAAATAGAGAAAGAAGCACGTTCGGCAGCTTTGGAAAGCCTTACACTTCACTGAAATGTAGTACTACACTCTAAAACACAGTTGAGAGACAATGTTCCTGAGCTGCCTCAGTTCATAACAGTGTGTAGGAAGTTGTTTGATAAAGTGGGCAAAGCTTTTACTTGGACCAGAAGGCAGAATATAGGAAACTACATGAAAACATGGATATTTCAGAGAAAATGACTGTAAACAGATGAGAACTTGTTTAGAACAGCTCAAAGAGATTCTCGAAGTCAGTTCTTAGTGTAGAAAAGGTAGCTAAGATCCGTGAAATCCTTAATTCTAGTTAAGATCACATGAAACACTGTATGAATCCTATATTCTTTACTTAAAGGAGACTAGAGTGGTAAATGTGTGTTATACAAGGCAGAATACCATAGAAATAGAGAAAGAAACACGTTCAGCAGCTTTGGAAAGCCTTACACTTCACTGACATGTAGTACTACACTCTATAACACAGTTGAGAGACAATGTTCCCGAGCTGCCTCAGTTCATAACAGTGTGTTGGAAGTTGTTTTATAAAGTGGGCAAAGCTTATACTTGGACCAGAAGGCAGAATATAGGAAACTACATGAAAACATAGATATTTCAGAGAAAATGACTGTAAGCAGATGAGAACTTGTTTAGAACAGCTCAAAGAGATTCTCGAAGTCAGTTCTTAGTGTAGAAAAGGTAGCTAAGATCCGGGAAATCCTTAATTCGAGGTAAGATCACATGAAACACTGTATGAATCCTATATTCTTTACTTAAAGGAGACTATAGTGTTAACTGTGTGTTATACAAGGCAGAATACCATTGAAATAGAGAAAGAAACACGTTCGGCAGCTTAGGAAAGACTTACACTTCACTGAAATGTAGTACTACACTCTATAACACAGTTGAGAGACAATGTTCCCGAGCTCCCTCAGTTCATAACACTGTGTAGGAAGTTGTTTGATAAAGTGGGCAAAGCCGATACTTGGACCAGAAGGTAGAATATAGGAAACTACATGAAAACATGGATAATTCAGAGAAAATGACTGTAAACAGATGAGAACTTGTTTAGAACAGCTGAAAGAGATTCTTCAAGTCATTTCTTAGTGTAGAAAAGGTAGCTAAGATCCGGGAAATCCTTAATTCAAGTTAAGATGACATGAAACACTGTATGAATCCTATATTCTTTACTTAAAGGAGACTAGAGTGGTAAATGTGTGTTATAGAAGGCAGAATACCATTGAAATAGGGAAAGAAACACGTTCGGCAGCTTTGGAAAGCCTTACACTTCACTGAAATGTAGTACTACACTCTATAACACAGTTGAGAGACAATGTTCCCGAGCTGCCTAAGTTCATAACAGTGTGTTGGCAGTTGTTTGATAAAGGGGGCAAAGCTTATACTTGGACCAGAAGGCAGAATATAGGAAACTACATGAAAACATGGATAATTCAGAGAAAATGAGTGTAAACAGATGAGAACTTGTTTAGAACAGCTCAAAGAGATTCTCCAAGTCAGTTCTTAGTGTAGAAAAGGTAGCTAAGATCCGGGAAATCCTTAATTCGAGGTAAGATCACATGAAACACGGTATGAATCCTATATTCTTTACTTAAAGGAGACTAGAGTGTTAACTTTGTGTTATACAAGGCAGAATACCATTGAAATAGAGAAAGAAGCACGTTCGGCAGCTTTGGAAAGCCTTACACTTCACTGAAATGTAGTACTACACTCTAAAACACAGTTGAGAGACAATGTTCCTGAGCTGCCTCAGTTCATAACAGTGTGTTGGAAGTTGTTTTATAAAGTGGGCAAAGCTTATACTTGGACCAGAAGGCAGAATATAGGAAACTACATGAAAACATAGATATTTCAGAGAAAATGACTGTAAGCAGATGAGAACTTGTTTAGAACAGCTCAAAGAGATTCTCGAAGTCAGTTCTTAGTGTAGAAAAGGTAGCTAAGATCCGGGAAATCCTTAATTCGAGGTAAGATCACATGAAACACTGTATGAATCCTATATTCTTTACTTAAAGGAGACTATAGTGTTAACTGTGTGTTATACAAGGCAGAATACCATTGAAATAGAGAAAGAAACACGTTCGGCAGCTTAGGAAAGACTTACACTTCACTGAAATGTAGTACTACACTCTATAACACAGTTGAGAGACAATGTTCCCGAGCTCCCTCAGTTCATAACACTGTGTAGGAAGTTGTTTGATAAAGTGGGCAAAGCCGATACTTGGACCAGAAGGTAGAATATAGGAAACTACATGAAAACATGGATAATTCAGAGAAAATGACTGTAAACAGATGAGAACTTGTTTAGAACAGCTGAAAGAGATTCTTCAAGTCATTTCTTAGTGTAGAAAAGGTAGCTAAGATCCGGGAAATCCTTAATTCAAGTTAAGATGACATGAAACACTGTATGAATCCTATATTCTTTACTTAAAGGAGACTAGAGTGGTAAATGTGTGTTATAGAAGGCAGAATACCATTGAAATAGGGAAAGAAGCACGTTCGGCAGCTTTGGAAAGCCTTACACTTCACTGAAATGTAGTACTACACTCTAAAACACAGTTGAGAGACAATGTTCCTGAGCTGCCTCAGTTCATAACAGTGTGTAGGAAGTTGTTTGATAAAGTGGGCAAAGCTTTTACTTGGACCAGAAGGCAGAATATAGGAAACTACATGAAAACATGGATATTTCAGAGAAAATGACTGTAAACAGATGAGAACTTGTTTAGAACAGCTCAAAGAGATTCTCGAAGTCAGTTCTTAGTGTAGAAAAGGTAGCTAAGACCCGTGAAATCCTTAATTCGAAGTTAGATCACATGAAACACTGTATGAATCCTATATTCTTTACTTAAAGGAGACTAGAGTGGTAAATGTGTGTTATAGAAGGCAGAATACCATTGAAATAGAGAAAGAAACACGTTCAGCAGCTTTGGAAAGCCTTACACTTCACTGACATGTAGTACTACACTCTATAACACAGTTGAGAGACAATGTTCCCGAGCTGCCTCAGTTCATAACAGTGTGTTGGAAGTTGTTTGATAAAGGGGGCAAAGCTTATACTTGGACCAGAAGGCAGAATATAGGAAACTACATGAAAACATGGATAATTCAGAGAAAATGAGTGTAAACAGATGAGAACTTGTTTAGAACAGCTCAAAGAGATTCTCCAAGTCAGTTCTTAGTGTAGAAAAGGTAGCTAAGATCCGGGAAATCCTTAATTCGAGGTAAGATCACATGAAACACGGTATGAATCCTATATTCTTTACTTAAAGGAGACTAGAGTGTTAACTTTGTGTTATACAAGGCAGAATACCATTGAAATAGAGAAAGAAGCACGTTCGGCAGCTTTGGAAAGCCTTACACTTCACTGAAATGTAGTACTACACTCTAAAACACAGTTGAGAGACAATGTTCCTGAGCTGCCTCAGTTCATAACAGTGTGTAGGAAGTTGTTTGATAAAGTGGGCAAAGCTTTTACTTGGACCAGAAGGCAGAATATAGGAAACTACATGAAAACATGGATATTTCAGAGAAAATGACTGTAAACAGATGAGAACTTGTTTAGAACAGCTCAAAGAGATTCTCGAAGTCAGTTCTTAGTGTAGAAAAGGTAGCTAAGATCCGTGAAATCCTTAATTCTAGTTAAGATCACATGAAACACTGTATGAATCCTATATTCTTTACTTAAAGGAGACTAGAGTGGTAAATGTGTGTTATACAAGGCAGAATACCATAGAAATAGAGAAAGAAACACGTTCAGCAGCTTTGGAAAGCCTTACACTTCACTGACATGTAGTACTACACTCTATAACACAGTTGAGAGACAATGTTCCCGAGCTGCCTCAGTTCATAACAGTGTGTTGGAAGTTGTTTTATAAAGTGGGCAAAGCTTATACTTGGACCAGAAGGCAGAATATAGGAAACTACATGAAAACATAGATATTTCAGAGAAAATGACTGTAAGCAGATGAGAACTTGTTTAGAACAGCTCAAAGAGATTCTCGAAGTCAGTTCTTAGTGTAGAAAAGGTAGCTAAGATCCGGGAAATCCTTAATTCGAGGTAAGATCACATGAAACACTGTATGAATCCTATATTCTTTACTTAAAGGAGACTATAGTGTTAACTGTGTGTTATACAAGGCAGAATACCATTGAAATAGAGAAAGAAACACGTTCGGCAGCTTAGGAAAGACTTACACTTCACTGAAATGTAGTACTACACTCTATAACACAGTTGAGAGACAATGTTCCCGAGCTCCCTCAGTTCATAACACTGTGTAGGAAGTTGTTTGATAAAGTGGGCAAAGCCGATACTTGGACCAGAAGGTAGAATATAGGAAACTACATGAAAACATGGATAATTCAGAGAAAATGACTGTAAACAGATGAGAACTTGTTTAGAACAGCTGAAAGAGATTCTTCAAGTCATTTCTTAGTGTAGAAAAGGTAGCTAAGATCCGGGAAATCCTTAATTCAAGTTAAGATGACATGAAACACTGTATGAATCCTATATTCTTTACTTAAAGGAGACTAGAGTGGTAAATGTGTGTTATAGAAGGCAGAATACCATTGAAATAGGGAAAGAAACACGTTCGGCAGCTTTGGAAAGCCTTACACTTCACTGAAATGTAGTACTACACTCTATAACACAGTTGAGAGACAATGTTCCCGAGCTGCCTAAGTTCATAACAGTGTGTTGGCAGTTGTTTGATAAAGGGGGCAAAGCTTATACTTGGACCAGAAGGCAGAATATAGGAAACTACATGAAAACATGGATAATTCAGAGAAAATGAGTGTAAACAGATGAGAACTTGTTTAGAACAGCTCAAAGAGATTCTCCAAGTCAGTTCTTAGTGTAGAAAAGGTAGCTAAGATCCGGGAAATCCTTAATTCGAGGTAAGATCACATGAAACACGGTATGAATCCTATATTCTTTACTTAAAGGAGACTAGAGTGTTAACTTTGTGTTATACAAGGCAGAATACCATTGAAATAGAGAAAGAAGCACGTTCGGCAGCTTTGGAAAGCCTTACACTTCACTGAAATGTAGTACTACACTCTAAAACACAGTTGAGAGACAATGTTCCTGAGCTGCCTCAGTTCATAACAGTGTGTAGGAAGTTGTTTGATAAAGTGGGCAAAGCTTTTACTTGGACCAGAAGGCAGAATATAGGAAACTACATGAAAACATGGATATTTCAGAGAAAATGACTGTAAACAGATGAGAACTTGTTTAGAACAGCTCAAAGAGATTCTCGAAGTCAGTTCTTAGTGTAGAAAAGGTAGCTAAGACCCGTGAAATCCTTAATTCGAAGTTAGATCACATGAAACACTGTATGAATCCTATATTCTTTACTTAAAGGAGACTAGAGTGGTAAATGTGTGTTATAGAAGGCAGAATACCATTGAAATAGAGAAAGAAACACGTTCAGCAGCTTTGGAAAGCCTTACACTTCACTGACATGTAGTACTACACTCTATAACACAGTTGAGAGACAATGTTCCCGAGCTGCCTCAGTTCATAACAGTGTGTTGGAAGTTGTTTGATAAAGGGGGCAAAGCTTATACTTGGACCAGAAGGCAGAATATAGGAAACTACATGAAAACATGGATAATTCAGAGAAAATGAGTGTAAACAGATGAGAACTTGTTTAGAACAGCTCAAAGAGATTCTCCAAGTCAGTTCTTAGTGTAGAAAAGGTAGCTAAGATCCGGGAAATCCTTAATTCGAGGTAAGATCACATGAAACACGGTATGAATCCTATATTCTTTACTTAAAGGAGACTAGAGTGTTAACTTTGTGTTATACAAGGCAGAATACCATTGAAATAGAGAAAGAAGCACGTTCGGCAGCTTTGGAAAGCCTTACACTTCACTGAAATGTAGTACTACACTCTAAAACACAGTTGAGAGACAATGTTCCTGAGCTGCCTCAGTTCATAACAGTGTGTAGGAAGTTGTTTGATAAAGTGGGCAAAGCTTTTACTTGGACCAGAAGGCAGAATATAGGAAACTACATGAAAACATGGATATTTCAGAGAAAATGACTGTAAACAGATGAGAACTTGTTTAGAACAGCTCAAAGAGATTCTCGAAGTCAGTTCTTAGTGTAGAAAAGGTAGCTAAGATCCGTGAAATCCTTAATTCTAGTTAAGATCACATGAAACACTGTATGAATCCTATATTCTTTACTTAAAGGAGACTAGAGTGGTAAATGTGTGTTATACAAGGCAGAATACCATAGAAATAGAGAAAGAAACACGTTCAGCAGCTTTGGAAAGCCTTACACTTCACTGACATGTAGTACTACACTCTATAACACAGTTGAGAGACAATGTTCCCGAGCTGCCTCAGTTCATAACAGTGTGTTGGAAGTTGTTTTATAAAGTGGGCAAAGCTTATACTTGGACCAGAAGGCAGAATATAGGAAACTACATGAAAACATAGATATTTCAGAGAAAATGACTGTAAGCAGATGAGAACTTGTTTAGAACAGCTCAAAGAGATTCTCGAAGTCAGTTCTTAGTGTAGAAAAGGTAGCTAAGATCCGGGAAATCCTTAATTCGAGGTAAGATCACATGAAACACTGTATGAATCCTATATTCTTTACTTAAAGGAGACTATAGTGTTAACTGTGTGTTATACAAGGCAGAATACCATTGAAATAGAGAAAGAAACACGTTCGGCAGCTTAGGAAAGACTTACACTTCACTGAAATGTAGTACTACACTCTATAACACAGTTGAGAGACAATGTTCCCGAGCTCCCTCAGTTCATAACACTGTGTAGGAAGTTGTTTGATAAAGTGGGCAAAGCCGATACTTGGACCAGAAGGTAGAATATAGGAAACTACATGAAAACATGGATAATTCAGAGAAAATGACTGTAAACAGATGAGAACTTGTTTAGAACAGCTGAAAGAGATTCTTCAAGTCATTTCTTAGTGTAGAAAAGGTAGCTAAGATCCGGGAAATCCTTAATTCAAGTTAAGATGACATGAAACACTGTATGAATCCTATATTCTTTACTTAAAGGAGACTAGAGTGGTAAATGTGTGTTATAGAAGGCAGAATACCATTGAAATAGGGAAAGAAACACGTTCGGCAGCTTTGGAAAGCCTTACACTTCACTGAAATGTAGTACTACACTCTATAACACAGTTGAGAGACAATGTTCCCGAGCTGCCTCAGTTCATAACAGTGTGTTGGAAGTTGTTTGATAAAGTGGGCAAAGCTTATACTTGGACCAGAAGGCAGAATATAGGAAACTACATGAAAACATGGATAATTCAGAGAAAATGACTGTAAACAGATGAGAACTTGTTTAGAACAGCTCAAAGAGATTCTCCAAGTCAGTTCTTAGTGTAGAAAAGGCAGCTAAGGTCCGGGAAATCCTTAATTCGAGGTAAGATCACATGAAACACTGTATGAATCCTATATTCTTTACTTAAAGGAGACTAGAGTGTTAACTGTATGTTATACAAGGCAGAATACCATTGAAATAGAGAAAGAAATAGGTTCGGCAGCTTTGGAAAGCCTTACACTTCACTGACATGTAGTACTACACTCTATAACACAGTTGAGAGACAATGTTCCCGAGCTGCCTCAGTTCATAACAGTGTGTTGGAAGTTGTTTTATAAAGTGGGCAAAGCTCATACTTGGACCAGAAGGCAGAATATAGGAAACTACATGAAAACATGGATATTTCAGAGAAAATGACTGTAAACAGATGAGAACTTGTTTAGAACAGCTCAAAGAGATTCTCGAAGTCAGTTCTTAGTGTAGAAAAGGTAGCTAAGATCCGGGAAATCCTTAATTCGAGGTAAGATCACATGAAACACTGTATGAAACCTATATTCTTTACTTAAAGGAGACTAGAGTGTTAACTGTGTGTTATACAAGGCAGAATACCATTGAAATAGAGAAAGAAACACGTTCGGCAGCTTTGGAAAGACTTACACTTCACTGAAATGTAGTACTACACTCTATAACACAGTTGAGAGACAATGTTCCCGAGCTGCCTCAGTTCATAACAGTGTGTTGGAAGTTGTTTGATAAAGGGGGCAAAGCTTATACTTGGACCAGAAGGCAGAATATAGGAAACTACATGAAAACATGGATAATTCAGAGAAAATGAGTGTAAACAGATGAGAACTTGTTTAGAACAGCTCAAAGAGATTCTCCAAGTCAGTTCTTAGTGTAGAAAAGGTAGCTAAGATCCGGGATATCCTTAATTCGAGGTAAGATCACATGAAACACGGTATGAATCCTATATTCTTTACTTAAAGGAGACTAGAGTGTTAACTTTGTGTTATACAAGGCAGAATACCATTGAAATAGAGAAAGAAGCAGGTTCGGCAGCTTTGGAAAGCCTTACACTTCACTGAAATGTAGTACTACACTCTAAAACACAGTTGAGAGACAATGTTCCTGAGCTGCCTCAGTTCATAACAGTGTGTAGGAAGTTGTTTGATAAAGTGGGCAAAGCTTTTACTTGGAACAGAAGGCAGAATATAGGAAACTACATGAAAACATGGATATTTCAGAGAAAATGACTGTAAACAGATGAGAACTTGTTTAGAACAGCTCAAAGAGATTCTCGAAGTCAGTTCTTAGTGTAGAAAAGGTAGCTAAGATCCGTGAAATCCTTAATTCTAGTTAAGATCACATGAAACACTGTATGAATCCTATATTCTTTACTTAAAGGAGATTGGGTGGTAAATGTGTGTTATACAAGGCAGAATACCATAGAAATAGAGAAAGAAACAGGTTCAGCAGCTTTGGAAAGCCTTACACTTCACTGACATGTAGTACTGCACTGTATAACACAGTTGAGAGACAATGTTCCCGAGCTGCCTCAGTTTATAACAGTGTGTTGGAAGTTGTTTGATAAAGGGGGAAAAGCTTATACTTGGACCAGAAGGCAGAATATAGGAAACTACATGAAAACATGGATAATTCAGAGAAAATGAGTGTAAACAGATGAGAACTTGTTTAGAACAGCTCAAAGAGATTCTCCAAGTCAGTTCTTAGTGTAGAAAAGGTAGCTAAGATCCGGGAAATCCTTAATTCGAGGTAAGATCACATGAAACACTGTATGAATCCTATATTCTTTACTTAAAGGAGACTAGAGTGTTAACTTTGTGTTATACAAGGCAGAATACCATTGAAATAGAGAAAGAAGCAGGTTCGGCAGCTTTGGAAAGCCTTACACTTCACTGAAATATAGTACTACACTCTAAAACACAGTTGAGAGACAATGTTCCTGAGCTGCCTCAGTTCATAACAGTGTGTAGGAAGTTGTTTGATAAAGTGGGCAAAGCTTTTACTTGGACCAGAAGGCAGAATATAGGAAACTACATGAAAACATGGATATTTCAGAGAAAATGACTGTAAACAGATGAGAACTTGTTTAGAACAGCTCAAAGAGATTCTCGAAGTCAGTTCTTAGTGTAGAAAAGGTAGCTAAGATCCGTGAAATCCTTAATTCTAGTTAAGATCACATGAAACACTGTATGAATCCTATATTCTTTACTTAAAGGAGACTAGAGTGGTAAATGTGTGTTATACAAGGCAGAATACCATAGAAATAGAGAAAGAAACACGTTCAGCAGCTTTGGAAAGCCTTACACTTCACTGACATGTAGTACTACACTCTATAACACAGTTGAGAGACAATGTTCCCGAGCTGCCTCAGTTCATAACAGTGTGTTGGAAGTTGTTTTATAAAGTGGGCAAAGCTTATACTTGGACCAGAAGGCAGAATATAGGAAACTACATGAAAACATAGATATTTCAGAGAAAATGACTGTAAACAGATGAGAACTTGTTTAGAACAGCTCAAAGAGATTCTCGAAGTCAGTTCTTAGTGTAGAAAAGGTAGCTAAGATCCGGGAAATCCTTAATTCGAGGTAAGATCACATGAAACACTGTATGAATCCTATATTCTTTACTTAAAGGAGACTATAGTGTTAACTGTGTGTTATACAAGGCAGAATACCATTGAAATAGAGAAAGAAACACGTTCGGCAGCTTAGGAAAGACTTACACTTCACTGAAATGTAGTACTACACTCTATAACACAGTTGAGAGACAATGTTCCCGAGCTCCCTCAGTTCATAACACTGTGTAGGAAGTTGTTTGATAAAGTGGGCAAAGCCGATACTTGGACCAGAAGGTAGAATATAGGAAACTACATGAAAACATGGATAATTCAGAGAAAATGACTGTAAACAGATGAGAACTTGTTTAGAACAGCTGAAAGAGATTCTTCAAGTCATTTCTTAGTGTAGAAAAGGTAGCTAAGATCCGGGAAATCCTTAATTCAAGTTAAGATGACATGAAACACTGTATGAATCCTATATTCTTTACTTAAAGGAGACTAGAGTGGTAAATGTGTGTTATAGAAGGCAGAATACCATTGAAATAGGGAAAGAAACACGTTCGGCAGCTTTGGAAAGCCTTACACTTCACTGAAATGTAGTACTACACTCTATAACACAGTTGAGAGACAATGTTCCCGAGCTGCCTCAGTTCATAACAGTGTGTTGGAAGTTGTTTGATAAAGTGGGCAAAGCTTATACTTGGACCAGAAGGCAGAATATAGGAAACTACATGAAAACATGGATAATTCAGAGAAAATGACTGTAAACAGATGAGAACTTGTTTAGAACAGCTCAAAGAGATTCTCCAAGTCAGTTCTTAGTGTAGAAAAGGCAGCTAAGGTCCGGGAAATCCTTAATTCGAGGTAACATCACATGAAACACTGTATGAATCCTATATTCTTTACTTAAAGGAGACTATAGTGTTAACTGTGTGTTATACAAGGCAGAATACCATTCAAATAGAGAAAGAAACACGTTCGTCAGCTTTGGAAAGACTTACACTTCACTGAAATGTAGTACTACCCTCTATAACACAGTTGACAGACAATGTTCCCGAGCTCCCTCAGTTCATAACAGTGTGTAGGAAGTTGTTTGATAAAGTGGGCAAAGCCTATACTTGGACCAGAAGGTAGAATATAGGAAACTACATGAAAACATGGATAATTCAGAGAAAATGACTGTAAACAGATGAGAACTTGTTTAGAACAGCTGAAAGAGATTCTCCAAGTTATTTCTTACTGTAGAAAAGGTAGCTAAGATCCGGGAAATCCTTAATTCAAGTTAAGATGACATGAAACACTGTATGAATCCTATATTCTTTACTTAAAGGAGACTAGAGTGGTAAATGTGTGTTATAGAAGGCAGAATACCATTGAAATAGGGAAAGAAACACGTTCGGCAGCTTTGGAAAGCCTTACACTTCACTGAAATGTAGTACTACACTCTATAACACAGTTGAGAGACAATGTTCCCGAGCTGCCTCAGTTCATAACAGTGTGTTGGAAGTTGTTTGATAAAGTGGGCAAAGCTTATACTTGGACCAGAAGGCAGAATATAGGAAACTACATGAAAACATGGATAATTCAGAGAAAATGACTGTAAACAGATGAGAACTTGTTTAGAACAGCTCAAAGAGATTCTCCAAGTCAGTTCTTAGTGTAGAAAAGGCAGCTAAGGTCCGGGAAATCCTTAATTCGAGGTAACATCACATGAAACACTGTATGAATCCTATATTCTTTACTTAAAGGAGACTATAGTGTTAACTGTGTGTTATACAAGGCAGAATACCATTCAAATAGAGAAAGAAACACGTTCGTCAGCTTTGGAAAGACTTACACTTCACTGAAATGTAGTACTACCCTCTATAACACAGTTGACAGACAATGTTCCCGAGCTCCCTCAGTTCATAACAGTGTGTAGGAAGTTGTTTGATAAAGTGGGCAAAGCCTATACTTGGACCAGAAGGTAGAATATAGGAAACTACATGAAAACATGGATAATTCAGAGAAAATGACTGTAAACAGATGAGAACTTGTTTAGAACAGCTGAAAGAGATTCTCCAAGTTATTTCTTACTGTAGAAAAGGTAGCTAAGATCCGGGAAATCCTTAATTCAAGTTAAGATGACATGAAACACTGTATGAATCCTATATTCTTTACTTAAAGGAGACTAGAGTGGTAAATGTGTGTTATAGAAGGCAGAATACCATTGAAATAGAGAAAGAAACACGTTCAGCAGCTTTGGAAAGCCTTACACTTCACTGACATGTAGTACTACACTCTATAACACAGTTGAGAAACAATGTTCCCGAGCTGCCTCAGTTCATAACAGTGTGTAGGAAGTTGTTTGATAAAGTGGGCAAAGCTTATACTTGGACCTGAAGGCAGAATATAGGAAACTACATGAAAACATGGATAATTCAGAGAAAATGACTGTAAACAGATGAGAACTTGTTTAGAACAGCTGAAAGAGATTCTCCAAGTCAGTTCGTAGTCTAGAAAAGGTAGCTAAGACCCGGGAAATCCTTAATTTGAGGTAAGATCACATGAAACACTGTATGAATCCTATATTCTTTACTTAAAGGAGACTAGAGTGTTAACTGTGTGTTATACAAGGCAGAATACCATTGAAATAGAGAAAGAAACACGTTCGGCAGCTTTTGAAAGACTTACACTTCACTGAAATGTAGTACTACACTCTATAACACAGTTGAGAGACAATGTTCCCGAGCTGCCTCAGTTCATAACAGTGTGTTGGAAGTTGTTTGATAAAGGGGGCAAAGCTTATACTTGGACCAGAAGGCAGAATATAGGAAACTACATGAAAACATGGATAATTCAGAGAAAATGAGTGTAAACAGATGAGAACTTGTTTAGAACAGCTCAAAGAGATTCTCCAAGTCAGTTCTTAGTGTAGAAAAGGTAGCTAAGATCCGGGAAATCCTTAATTCGAGGTAAGATCACATGAAACACGGTATGAATCCTATATTCTTTACTTAAAGGAGACTAGAGTGTTAACTTTGTGTTATACAAGGCAGAATACCATTGAAATAGAGAAAGAAGCACGTTCGGCAGCTTTGGAAAGCCTTACACTTCACTGAAATGTAGTACTACACTCTAAAACACAGTTGAGAGACAATGTTCCTGAGCTGCCTCAGTTCATAACAGTGTGTAGGAAGTTGTTTGATAAAGTGGGCAAAGCTTTTACTTGGACCAGAAGGCAGAATATAGGAAACTACATGAAAACATGGATATTTCAGAGAAAATGACTGTAAACAGATGAGAACTTGTTTAGAACAGCTCAAAGAGATTCTCGAAGTCAGTTCTTAGTGTAGAAAAGGTAGCTAAGATCCGTGAAATCCTTAATTCTAGTTAAGATCACATGAAACACTGTATGAATCCTATATTCTTTACTTAAAGGAGACTAGAGTGGTAAATGTGTGTTATACAAGGCAGAATACCATAGAAATAGAGAAAGAAACACGTTCAGCAGCTTTGGAAAGCCTTACACTTCACTGACATGTAGTACTACACTCTATAACACAGTTGAGAGACAATGTTCCCGAGCTGCCTCAGTTCATAACAGTGTGTTGGAAGTTGTTTTATAAAGTGGGCAAAGCTTATACTTGGACCAGAAGGCAGAATATAGGAAACTACATGAAAACATAGATATTTCAGAGAAAATGACTGTAAACAGATGAGAACTTGTTTAGAACAGCTCAAAGAGATTCTCGAAGTCAGTTCTTAGTGTAGAAAAGGTAGCTAAGATCCGGGAAATCCTTAATTCGAGGTAAGATCACATGAAACACTGTATGAATCCTATATTCTTTACTTAAAGGAGACTATAGTGTTAACTGTGTGTTATACAAGGCAGAATACCATTGAAATAGAGAAAGAAACACGTTCGGCAGCTTAGGAAAGACTTACACTTCACTGAAATGTAGTACTACACTCTATAACACAGTTGAGAGACAATGTTCCCGAGCTCCCTCAGTTCATAACACTGTGTAGGAAGTTGTTTGATAAAGTGGGCAAAGCCGATACTTGGACCAGAAGGTAGAATATAGGAAACTACATGAAAACATGGATAATTCAGAGAAAATGACTGTAAACAGATGAGAACTTGTTTAGAACAGCTGAAAGAGATTCTTCAAGTCATTTCTTAGTGTAGAAAAGGTATCTAAGATCTGGGAAATCCTTAATTCAAGTTAAGATGACATGAAACACTGTATGAATCCTATATTCTTTACTTAAAGGAGACTAGAGTGGTAAATGTGTGTTATAGAAGGCAGAATACCATTGAAATAGAGAAAGACACACGTTAGGCAGCTTTGGAAAGCCTTACACTTCACTGACATATAGTACTACACTCTATAACACAGTTGAGAGAAAATGTTCCCGAGCTTCCTCAGTTCATAACAGTGTGTTGGAAGTTGTTTGATAAAGTGGGCAAAGCTTATACTTGGACCAGAAGGCAGAATATAGAAAACTACATGAAAACATGGATATTTCAGAGAAAATGACTATAAACAGATGAGAACTTGTTTAGAACAGCTCAAAGAGATTCTCGAAGTCAGTTCTTAGTGTAGAAAAGGTAGCTAAGATCCGGGAAATCCTTAATTCGAGGTAAGATCACATGAAACACTGTATGAATCCTATATTCTTTACTTAAAGGAGACTAGAGTGTTAACTGTGTGTTATACAAGGCAGAATACCATTGAAATAGAGAAAGAAACACGTTCGTCAGCTTTGGAAAGACTTACACTTCACTGAAATGTAGTACTACCCTCTATAACACAGTTGACAGACAATGTTCCCGAGCTCCCTCAGTTCATAACAGTGTGTAGGAAGTTGTTTGATAAAGTGGGCAAAGCCTATACTTGGACCAGAAGGTAGAATATAGGAAACTACATGAAAACATGGATAATTCAGAGAAAATGACTGTAAACAGATGAGAACTTGTTTAGAACAGCTGAAAGAGATTCTCCAAGTTATTTCTTACTGTAGAAAAGGTAGCTAAGATCCGGGAAATCCTTAATTCAAGTTAAGATGACATGAAACACTGTATGAATCCTATATTCTTTACTTAAAGGAGACTAGAGTGGTAAATGTGTGTTATAGAAGGCAGAATACCATTGAAATAGAGAAAGAAACACGTTCAGCAGCTTTGGAAAGCCTTACACTTCACTGACATGTAGTACTACACTCTATAACACAGTTGAGAAACAATGTTCCCGAGCTGCCTCAGTTCATAACAGTGTGTAGGAAGTTGTTTGATAAAGTGGGCAAAGCTTATACTTGGACCTGAAGGCAGAATATAGGAAACTACATGAAAACATGGATAATTCAGAGAAAATGACTGTAAACAGATGAGAACTTGTTTAGAACAGCTGAAAGAGATTCTCCAAGTCAGTTCTTAGTGTAGAAAAGGTAGCTAAGATCCGGGAAATCCTTAATTTGAGGTAAGATCACATGAAACACTGTATGAATCCTATATTCTTTACTTAAAGGAGACTAGAGTGTTAACTGTGTGTTATACAAGGCAGAATACCATTGAAATAGAGAAAGAAACACGTTCGGCAGCTTTGGAAAGACTTACACTTCACTGAAATGTAGTACTACACTCTATAACACAGTTGAGAGACAATGTTCCCGAGCTGCCTCAGTTCATAACAGTGTGTTGGAAGTTGTTTGATAAAGGGGGCAAAGCTTATACTTGGACCAGAAGGCAGAATATAGGAAACTACATGAAAACATGGATAATTCAGAGAAAATGAGTGTAAACAGATGAGAACTTGTTTAGAACAGCTCAAAGAGATTCTCCAAGTCAGTTCTTAGTGTAGAAAAGGTAGCTAAGATCCGGGAAATCCTTAATTCGAGGTAAGATCACATGAAACACGGTATGAATCCTATATTCTTTACTTAAAGGAGACTAGAGTGTTAACTTTGTGTTATACAAGGCAGAATACCATTGAAATAGAGAAAGAAGCACGTTCGGCAGCTTTGGAAAGCCTTACACTTCACTGAAATGTAGTACTACACTCTAAAACACAGTTGAGAGACAATGTTCCTGAGCTGCCTCAGTTCATAACAGTGTGTAGGAAGTTGTTTGATAAAGTGGGCAAAGCTTTTACTTGGACCAGAAGGCAGAATATAGGAAACTACATGAAAACATGGATATTTCAGAGAAAATGACTGTAAACAGATGAGAACTTGTTTAGAACAGCTCAAAGAGATTCTCGAAGTCAGTTCTTAGTGTAGAAAAGGTAGCTAAGATCCGTAAAATCCTTAATTCTAGTTAAGATCACATGAAACACTGTATGAATCCTATATTCTTTACTTAAAGGAGACTAGAGTGGTAAATGTGTGTTATACAAGGCAGAATACCATAGAAATAGAGAAAGAAACACGTTCAGCAGCTTTGGAAAGCCTTACACTTCACTGAAATGTAGTAGTACACTCTATAACACAGTTGAGAGACAATGTTCCCGAGCTGCCTCAGTTCATAACAGTGTGTTGGAAGTTGTTTTATAAAGTGGGCAAAGCTTATACTTGGACCAGAAGGAAGAATATAGGAAACTACATGAAAACATAGATATTTCAGAGAAAATGACTGTAAACAGATGAGAACTTGTTTAGAACAGCTCAAAGAGATTCTCGAAGTCAGTTCTTAGTGTAGAAAAGGTAGCTAAGATCCGGGAAATCCTTAATTCGAGGTAAGATCACATGAAACACTGTATGAATCCTATATTCTTTACTTAAAGGAGACTATAGTGTTAACTGTGTGTTATACAAGGCAGAATACCATTGAAATAGAGAAAGAAACACGTTCGGCAGCTTAGGAAAGACTTACACTTCACTGAAATGTAGTACTACACTCTATAACACAGTTGAGAGACAATGTTCCCGAGCTCCCTCAGTTCATAACACTGTGTAGGAAGTTGTTTGATAAAGTAGGCAAAGCCGATACTTGGACCAGAAGGTAGAATATAGGAAACTACATGAAAACATGGATAATTCAGAGAAAATGACTGTAAACAGATGAGAACTTGTTTAGAACAGCTGAAAGAGATTCTTCAAGTCATTTCTTAGTGTAGAAAAGGTAGCTAAGATCCGGGAAATCCTTAATTCAAGTTAAGATGACATGAAACACTGTATGAATCCTATATTCTTTACTTAAAGGAGACTAGAGTGGTAAATGTGTGTTATAGAAGGCAGAATACCATTGAAATAGGGAAAGAAACACGTTCGGCAGCTTTGGAAAGCCTTACACTTCACTGAAATGTAGTACTACACTCTATAACACAGTTGAGAGACAATGTTCCCGAGCTGCCTCAGTTCATAACAGTGTGTTGGAAGTTGTTTGATAAAGTGGGCAAAGCTTATACTTGGACCAGAAGGCAGAATATAGGAAACTACATGAAAACATGGATAATTCAGAGAAAATGACTGTAAACAGATGAGAACTTGTTTAGAACAGCTCAAAGAGATTCTCCAAGTCAGTTCTTAGTGTAGAAAAGGCAGCTAAGGTCCGGGAAATCCTTAATTCGAGGTAAGATCACATGAAACACTGTATGAATCCTATATTCTTTACTTAAAGGAGACTAGAGTGTTAACTGTATGTTATACAAGGCAGAATACCATTGAAATAGAGAAAGAAATAGGTTCCGCAGCTTTGGAAAGCCTTACACTTCACTGACATGTAGTACTACACTCTATAACACAGTTGAGAAACAATGTTCCCGAGCTGCCTCAGTTCATAACAGTGTGTAGGAAGTTGTTTGATAAAGTGGGCAAAGCTTATACTTGGACCTGAAGGCAGAATATAGGAAACTACATGAAAACATGGATAATTCAGAGAAAATGACTGTAAACAGATGAGAACTTGTTTAGAACAGCTGAAAGAGATTCTCCAAGTCAGTTCTTAGTGTAGAAAAGGTAGCTAAGATCCGGGAAATCCTTAATTTGAGGTAAGATCACATGAAACACTGTATGAATCCTATATTCTTTACTTAAAGGAGACTAGAGTGTTAACTGTGTGTAATACAAGGCAGAATACCATTGAAATAGAGAAAGAAACACGTTCGGCAGCTTTGGAAAGACTTACACTTCACTGAAATGTAGTACTACACTCTAAAACACAGTTGAGAGACAATGTTCCCGAGCTGCCTCAGTTCATAACAGTGTGTAGGAAGTTGTTTGATAAAGTGGGCAAAGCCTATACTTGGACCAGAAGGCAGAATATAGGAAACTACATGAAAACATGGATATTTCAGAGAAAATGACTGTAAACAGATGAGAACTTGTTTAGAACAGCTCAAAGAGATTCTCGAAGTCAGTTCTTAGTGTAGAAAAGGTAGCTAAGATCCAGGAAATCCTTAATTCTAGTTAAGATGACATGAAACACTGTATGAATCCTATATTCTTTACTTAAAGGAGACTAGAGTGGTAAATTTGTGTTATAGAAGGCAGAATACCATTGAAATAGAGAAAGAAACACGTTCAGCCGCTTTGGAAAGCCTTACACTTCACTGACATGTAGTACTACACTCTATAACACAGTTGAGAGACAATGTTCCCGAGCTGCCTCAGTTCATAACAGTGTGTTGGAAGTTGTTTGATAAAGTGGGCAAAGCTTATACTTGGACCAGAAGGCAGAATATAGGAAACTACATGAAAACATGGATAATTCAGAGAAAATGACTGTAAACAGATGAGAACTTGTTTAGAACAGCTCAAAGATATTCTCCAAGTCAGTTCTTATTGTAGAAAAGGTAGGTAACATCCGGGAAATCCTTAATTCGAGTTAAGATGACATGAAACACTGTATGAATCCTATATTCTTTACTTAAAGGAGACTAGAGTGGTAAATGTGTGTTATACAAGGCAGAATACCATTGAAAAAGAGAAAGAAACACGTTCGGCAGCTTTGGAAAACCGTACACTTCACTGAAATGTAGTACTACACTCTATAACACAGTTGAGAGACAATGTTCCCGAGCTGCCTCAGTTCATAACAGTGTGTAGGAAGTTGTTTGATAAAGTGGGCAAAGCTTATACTTGTACCAGAAGGCAGAATATAGGAAAATACATAAAAACATAGATAATTCAGAGAAAATGACTGTAAACAGATGAGAACTTGTTTAGAAGAGCTCAAAGAGATTCTCCAAGTCAGTTCTTACTGTAGAAAAGGTAGCTAAGATCTGGGAAATACTTCATTCGAGTTAAGATCACATGAAACACTGTATGAATCCTATATTCTTTACTTAAAGGAGACTAGAGTGGTAAATGTGTGTTATACAAGGCAGAATACCATTGAAATAGAGAAAGAAACAGGTTCGGCAGCTTTGGAAAGCCTTACACTTCACTGAAATGTAGTACTACACTCTATAACACAGTTGAGAGACAATGTTCCCGAGCTGCCTCAGTTCATAACAATGTGTAGGAAGTTATTTGATAAAGTGGGCAAAGCCTATACTTGGACCAGAAGGTAGAATATAGGATACTACATGAAAACATGGATAATTCAGAGAAAATGACTGTAAACAGATGAGAACTTGTTTAGAACAGCTGAAAGAGATTCTCCAAGTCATTTCTTAGTGTAGAAAAGGTAGCTAAGATCCGGGAAATCCTTAATTCAAGTTAAGATGACATGAAACACTGTACTACTACACTCTATAACACAGTTGAGAGACAATGTTCCCGAGCTGCCTCAGTTCATAACAGTGTGTTGGAAGTTGTTTGATAAAGTGGACAAAGCCTATACTTGGACCAGAATGTAGAATATAGGATACTACATGAAAACATGGATAATTCAGAGAAAATGACTGTAAACAGATGAGAACTTGTTTAGAACAGCTGAAAGAGATTCTCCAACTCATTTCTTAGTGTAGAAAAGGTAGCCAAGATCCGGGAAATCCTTAATTCAAGTTAAGATGACATGAAACACTGTATGAATCCGATATTCTTTACTTAAAGGAGACTAGAGTGGTAAATGTGTGTTATAGAAGGCAGAATACCACTGAAATAGAGAAAGAAACACGTTCAGCAGCTTTGGAAAGCCTTACACTTCACTGAAATATAGTACTACACTCTATAACACAGTTGAGAGACAATGTTCCTGAGCTGCCTCAGTTCATAACAGTGTGTAGGAAGTTGTTTGATAAAGTGGGCAAAGCTTATACTTGGACCAGAAGGCAGAATATAGGAAACTACATGAAAACATGGATAATTCAGAGAAAATGACTGTAAACAGATGAGAACTTGTTTAGAACAGCTCAAAGAGATTCTCCAGTCAGTTCTTAGTGTAGTAAAGGTAGCTAAGATCCGGGAAATCCTTAATTCGAGTTAAGATCATATGAAACACTGTATGAAACCTATATTCTTTACTTAAAGGAGACTAGAGTGGTAAATGTGTGTTATACAAGGCAGAATACCATTGAAAAAGAGAAAGAAACACGTTCGGCAGCTTTGGAAAACCGTACACTTCACTGAAATGTAGTACTACACTCTATAACACAGTTGAGAGACAATGTTCCCGAGCTGCCTCAGTTCATAACAGTGTGTAGGAAGTTGTTTGATAAAGTGGGCAAAGCTTATACTTGTACCAGAAGGCAGAATATAGGAAAATACATAAAAACATAGATAATTCAGAGAAAATGACTGTAAACAGATGAGAACTTGTTTAGAAGAGCTCAAAGAGATTCTCCAAGTCAGTTCTTACTGTAGAAAAGGTAGCTAAGATCTGGGAAATACTTCATTCGAGTTAAGATCACATGAAACACTGTATGAATCCTATATTCTTTACTTAAAGGAGACTAGAGTGGTAAATGTGTGTTATACAAGGCAGAATACCATTGAAATAGAGAAAGAAACAGGTTCGGCAGCTTTGGAAAGCCTTACACTTCACTGAAATGTAGTACTACACTCTATAACACAGTTGAGAGACAATGTTCCCGAGCTGCCTCAGTTCATAACAATGTGTAGGAAGTTATTTGATAAAGTGGGCAAAGCCTATACTTGGACCAGAAGGTAGAATATAGGATACTACATGAAAACATGGATAATTCAGAGAAAATGACTGTAAACAGATGAGAACTTGTTTAGAACAGCTGAAAGAGATTCTCCAAGTCATTTCTTAGTGTAGAAAAGGTAGCTAAGATCCGGGAAATCCTTAATTCAAGTTAAGATGACATGAAACACTGTACTACTACACTCTATAACACAGTTGAGAGACAATGTTCCCGAGCTGCCTCAGTTCATAACAGTGTGTAGGAAGTTGTTTGATAAAGTGGGCAAAGCTTATACTTGGACCAGAAGGCAGAATATAGGAAAGTACATGAAAACATGAATAATTCAGAGAAAATGACTGTCAAATGGTGAGAACTGGTTTAGAACAGCTGAAAGATATTCTCCAAGTCAGTTCTTAGGGTAGAAAATGTAGCTAAGATCAGGGAAATCCTTAATTTGAGTTAAGATCACATGAAACACTGTATGAATCCTATATTCTTTACTTAAAGGAACTAGAGTGGTAAATGTCTGTTATACAAGGCAGAATACCATTGAAATAGAGAAAGAAACACTTTCAGAATCTTTTGAAAGCCTTACACTTCACTGAAATGTAGTACTACACTCTATAACACAGTTGAGAGACAATGTTCCCGAGCTGCCTCAGTTCATAACAGTCTGTAGGAAGTTGTTTGATAAAGTGGGCAAAGCTTATACTTGGACCAGAAGGTAGAATATAGGAAACTACATGAAAACATGGATAATTCAGAGAAAATGACTGTAAACAGATGAGAACTTGTTTAGAACAGCTGAAAGAGATTCTCCAAGTTATTTCTTAGTGTAGAAAAGGTAGCTAAGATCCGGGAAATCCTTAATTCAAGTTAAGATGACATGAAACACTGTATGAATCCTATATTTTTACTTAAGGGAGACTAGAGTGGTAAATGTGTGTTATAGAAGGCAGAATACCATTGAAATAGAGAAAGAAACACGTTCGGCAGCTTTGGAAACCCTTACACTTCACTGAAATGTACTACTACACTCTATAACACAGTTGAGAGACAATGTTCCCGAGCTGCCTCAGTTCATAACAGTGTATAGGAAGTTGTTTGATAAAGTGGGCAAAGCTTATACTTGGACCAGAAGGCAGAATATAGGAAACTACATGAAAAGATGGATAATTCAGAGAAAATGACTGTAAACAGATGAGAACTTGTTTAGAACAGCTCAAAGAGATTCTCCAAGTCAGTTCTTAGTGTAGAAAAGGTAGCTCAGATCCAGGAAATCCTTAATTCGAGTTAAGATCACATGAAAGGCAGAATACCATTGAAACAGAGAAAGAAACACGTTCGGCAGCTTTGGAAACCCTTACACTTCACTGAAATGTACTACTACACTCTATAACACAGTTGTTTGATAAAGTGGGCAAAGCTTATACTTGGAACAGAAGGCAGAATATAGGAAACTACATGAAAACATGGATAATTATGAGAAAATGACTGTAAACAGATGAGAACTTGTTTAGAAGAGCTCAAAGAGATTCTCCAAGTCAGTTCTTACTGTAGAAAAGGTAGCTAAGATCTGGGAAATACTTCATTCGAGTTAAGATCACATGAAACACTGTATGAATCCTATATTCTTTACTTAAAGGAGACTAGAGTGGTAAATGTGTGTTATACAAGGCAGAATACCATTGAAATAGAGAAAGAAACAGGTTCGGCAGCTTTGGAAAGCCTTACACTTCACTGAAATGTAGTACTACACTCTATAACACAGTTGAGAGACAATGTTCCCGAGCTGCCTCAGTTCATAACAATGTGTAGGAAGTTATTTGATAAAGTGGGCAAAGCCTATACTTGGACCAGAAGGTAGAATATAGGATACTACATGAAAACATGGATAATTCAGAGAAAATGACTGTAAACAGATGAGAACTTGTTTAGAAAAGCTGAAAGAGATTCTCCAAGTCATTTCTTAGTGTAGAAAAGGTAGCTAAGATCCGGGAAATCCTTAATTCAAGTTAAGATGACATGAAACACTGTACTACTACACTCTATAACACAGTTGAGAGACAATGTTCCCGAGCTGCCTCAGTTCATAACAGTGTGTAGGAAGTTGTTTGATAAAGTGGGCAAAGCTTATACTTGGACCAGAAGGCAGAATATAGGAAAGTACATGAAAACATGAATAATTCAGAGAAAATGACTGTCAAATGGTGAGAACTGGTTTAGAACAGCTGAAAGATATTCTCCAAGTCAGTTCTTAGGGTAGAAAATGTAGCTAAGATCAGGGAAATCCTTAATTTGAGTTAAGATCACATGAAACACTGTATGAATCCTATATTCTTTACTTAAAGGAACTAGAGTGGTAAATGTCTGTTATACAAGGCAGAATACCATTGAAATAGAGAAAGAAACACTTTCAGAATCTTTTGAAAGCCTTACACTTCACTGAAATGTAGTACTACACTCTATAACACAGTTGAGAGACAATGTTCCCGAGCTGCCTCAGTTCATAACAGTCTGTAGGAAGTTGTTTGATAAAGTGGGCAAAGCTTATACTTGGACCAGAAGGTAGAATATAGGAAACTACATGAAAACATGGATAATTCAGAGAAAATGACTGTAAACAGATGAGAACTTGTTTAGAACAGCTGAAAGAGATTCTCCAAGTTATTTCTTAGTGTAGAAAAGGTAGCTAAGATCCGGGAAATCCTTAATTCAAGTTAAGATGACATGAAACACTGTATGAATCCTATATTTTTACTTAAGGGAGACTAGAGTGGTAAATGTGTGTTATAGAAGGCAGAATACCATTGAAATAGAGAAAGAAACACGTTCGGCAGCTTTGGAAACCCTTACACTTCACTGAAATGTACTACTACACTCTATAACACAGTTGAGAGACAATGTTCCCGAGCTGCCTCAGTTCATAACAGTGTATAGGAAGTTGTTTGATAAAGTGGGCAAAGCTTATACTTGGACCAGAAGGCAGAATATAGGAAACTACATGAAAAGATGGATAATTCAGAGAAAATGACTGTAAACAGATGAGAACTTGTTTAGAACAGCTCAAAGAGATTCTCCAAGTCAGTTCTTAGTGTAGAAAAGGTAGCTCAGATCCAGGAAATCCTTAATTCGAGTTAAGATCACATGAAAGGCAGAATACCATTGAAACAGAGAAAGAAACACGTTCGGCAGCTTTGGAAAGCCTTACACTTCACTGAAATGTACTACTACACTCTATAACACAGTTGTTTGATAAAGTGGGCAAAGCTTATACTTGGAACAGAAGGCAGAATATAGGAAACTACATGAAAACATGGATAATTATGAGAAAATGACTGTAAACAGATGAGAACTTGTTTAGAACAGCTGAAAGATATTCTCCAAGTTATTTCTTAGTGTAGAAAAGGTAGCTAAGATACAGGAAATCCTTAATTCGAGCTAACAGCACATGAAACACTGTATGAATCCTATATTCTTTACTTAAAGGAGACTAGAGTGGTAAATGTGTGTTATTCAAGGCAGAATACCATTGAAATAGAGAAAGAAACACGTTCAGCAGCTTTGGAAAGCCTTACACTTCCCTGACATGTAGTACTGCACTCTATAACACAGTTGAGAGACAATGTTCCCGAGCTGCCTCAGTTCATAACAGTGTGTTTAAGTTGTTTGATAAAGTGGGCAAAGCTTATACTTGGACCAGAAGGCAGAATATAGGAAACTACATGAAAACATGGATAATTCGGAGAAAATTACTGTAAACAGATGAGAACTCGTTTAGAAGAGCTGAAAGAGATTCTCAAAGTCAGTTCTTAGTGTAAAAAAGGTAGCTAAGATAAGGGAAATCCTTAATTCGAGTTAAGATCACATGAAACACAGTATGAATCATATATTCTTTACTTAAAGGACACTAGAGTGGTAAATGTTTGTTATACAAGGCAGAATACCTTTGAAATACAGAAAGAAACAAGTTCGGCAGCTTTGGAAAGCCTTCACTGAAATGTAGTACGACACTCTATAACACAGTTGAGAGACAATGTTCCCGAGCTGCCTCAGTTCATAACAGTGTGTAGGAAGTTGTTTGATAAAGTGGGCAAAGCTTATACTTGGACCAGAAGGCAGAATATAGGAAACTGCATGAAAACATGAATAATGTAGAGAAAATGACTTTAAACAGATGAGAACTCGTTGAGAACAGCTGACAGAGATTCTCCAATTCAGTTCTTAGTGTAGAAAAGGTAGCTAAAATAAGGGAAATCCTTAATTCGAGATAAGATCACATGAAACACTGTATGACTGCTAATATTCTTTACTTAAAGGACACTAGAGTGGTAAATGTGTGTTGTAAGACGCAGAATACCATTGAAATAGAGAAAGAAACAGGTTCGGCAGCTTTGGAAAGCCTTACACTTCACTGAAATGTACTACTACACTCTATAACACAGTTGAGAGACAATGTTCCCGAGCTGCCTCAGTTCATAACAGTGTGTAGGAAGTTGTTTGATAAAGTGGGAAAAGCTTACACTTGGACCAGAAGGCAGAATATAGGAAACTACATGTAAACATGAATAATTCAGAGAAAATGACTGTAAACAGATGAGAACTCGTTTAGAACAGATGAAAGAGATTCTCCAAGTCAGTTCTTCATGTAGAAAAGGTAGCTAAGATCTGGGAAATCCTTAATTTGAGTTAAGATCACATGAAACACTGTATGAATCCTAATATTCTTTACTTAAAGGACACTAGAGTGGTAAATGTGTGTTATACGAGGCAGAGTAAGATTGAGATAGCGAAAGAAACACTTTCAGAATCTTTTGAAAGCCTTACACTTCACTGAAATATAGTACTACACTCTATAACACACTTGAGAAACAACATTCCCGAGCTGCCTCAGTTCATAACAGTGTGTAGGAAGTTGTTTGATAAAGTGGGTAAAGCTTATACTTGGACCAGAAGGCAGAATATAGGAAACTACATCAAAACATGAATAATTCAGAGAAAATGACTGTAAACAGGCGAGAACTGGTTTAGAACAGCTGAAAGATATTCTCCAAGTCAGTTCTTAGGGTAGAAAAGGTAGCTAAGATCGGGGAAATCCTTAATTTGAGTTAATATCACATGAAACACTGTATGAATCCTATATTCTTTACTTAAAGTAACTAGATTGGTAAATGTGTGTTATACGAGGCAGAATACCATTGAAATAGAGAAAGAAACACTTTTAGAATCTTTTGAAAGCCTTACACTTCACTGAAATGTAGTACTACACTCTATAACACAGTTGAGAGACAATGTTCCTGATCTACCTCAGTTCATAACCGTGTGTAGGAAGTTGTTTGATAAAGTGGCCAAAGCTTATACTTGGACCAGAAGGCAGAATATAGGAAACTACATGTAAACATGAATAATTCAGAGAAAATGACTGTAAACAGATGAGAACTCGTTTAGAACAGCTGAAAGAGATTCTCCAAGTCAGTTCTTAGTGTAGAAAAGGTAGCTAAGATAAGGGAAATCCTTAATTCGACTTAAGATCACATGAAACACTGTATGAATCCTAATATTCTTTACTTAAAGGACACTAGAGTGGTAAATGTGTGTTATACGAGGCAGAATACTATTGAAATAGAGAAAGAAACACGTTCGGCACCTTTGGAAAGCCTTACACCTCACTGAAATGTAGTACTACACTCTATAACACAGTTGAGAGACAATGTTCCCGAGCTGCCTCATTTCATAACAGTGTGTAGGAAGTTGTTTGATAAAGTGGGCAAAGCTTATACTTGGACCAGAAGGCAAAATATAGGAAACTACATGAAAACATGAATAATTCAGAGAAAATGACTGTAAACAGATGAGAACTCATTGAGAACAGCTGACAGAGATTCTCCAAGTCAGTTCTTAGTGTAGAAAAGGTAGCTAAGATAAGGGAAATCCTTAATTCGAGTTAAGATCACATGAAACACAGTATGAATCATATATTCTTTACTTAAAGGACACTAGAGTGGTAAATGTGTGTTATAAGACGCAGAATACCTTTGAAATAGAGAAAGAAACAAGTTCGGCAGCTTTGGAAAGCATTACACTTCACTGAAATGTAGTACTACACTCTATAACACAGTTGAGAGACAATGTTCCTGAGCTGCCTCAGTTCATAACAGTGTGTAGGAAGTTGTTTGATAAAGTGGGAAAAGCTTATACTTGGACCAATAGGCAGAATATAGGAAACTACATGAAAACATGAATAATTCAGAGAAAATGACTGTAAACAGGTGAGAACTGGTTTAGAACAGCTGAAAGAGATTCTCGAGGTCAGTTCTTAGGGTAGAAAAAGTAGCTAAGATGGGGGAAATCCTTAATTTGAGTTAAGATCACATGAAACACTGTATGAATCCTAATATTCTTTACTTAAAGGTCACTAGAGTAGTAAATGTGTGTTATACGAGGCAGAATACCATTGAAATAGAGAAAGAAACACGTTCGGCAGCTTTGGAAAGCCTTACACTTCATTGAAATGTACTACTACACTCTATAACACAGTTGAGAGACAATGTTCCCGAGCTGCCTCAGTTCATAACAGTGTGTGGGAAGTTGTTTGATAAAGTGGGCAAAGCTTATACTTGGACCAGAAGGCAGAATATAGGAAACTGCATGTAAACATGAATAATTTAGAGAAAATGACTTTAAACAGAAGAGAACTCATTTAGAAGAGATGACAGAGATTCTCCAAGTCAGTTCTTTGTGTAGAAAAGGTAGCTAAGATAATGGAAATCCTTAATTCGAGTTAAGATCACATGAAACACAGTATGAATCATATATTCTTTACTTAAAGGACACTAGAGTGGTAAATGTGTGTTATACAAGGCAGAATACCTTTGAAATAGAGAAAGAAACACGTTCGGCAGCTTTGGAAAGCCTTACATTTCACTGAAATGT
The DNA here is from genome assembly GCF_964339955.1 of Pipistrellus hanaki. NCBI lineage: Eukaryota > Metazoa > Chordata > Mammalia > Chiroptera > Vespertilionidae > Pipistrellus > Pipistrellus hanaki. Next base: position 6,304,420 of record NC_140511.1, read on the forward strand.
AGTACTACACTCTATAACACAGTTTAGAGACAATGTTCCTGAGCTGCCTCAGTTCATAACAGTGTGTAGGAAGTTGTTTGATAAAGTGGGCAAAGCTTACACTTGGACCAGAAGGCAGAATATAGGAAACTACATGAAAACATGAATAATTCAGAGAAAATGAGTGGAAACAGATGAAAACTCGTTTAGAACAGCTGAAAGAGATTCTCCAAGTCAGTTCTTAGTGTAGAAAAGGTAGCTAAGATCCGGGAAATCCTTAATTCGAGTTAAGATCACATGAAACACTGTATGAATCCTAATATTCTTTACTTAAAGGAGACTAGAGTGGTAAATGTGTGTTATACGAGGCAGAATACCTTTGAAATAGAGAAAGAAACACGTTCGTCAGCTTTGGAAAGCCTTACACTTCACTGAAATGTACTACTACACTCTATAACACAGTTGAGAGACAATGTTCCCGAGCTGCCTCAGTTCATAACAGTGTGTAGGAAGTTGTTTGATAAAGTGGGCAAAGCTTATACATAGACCAGAAGGCAGAATATAGGAAACTACATGAGAACATGAATAATTCAGAGAAAATGACTGTAAACAGATGAGAACTTGTTTAGAACAGCTGAAAGAGATTCTCCAAGTCAGTTGTTAGTGTAGAAAAGGTAGCTAATATAAGATAAATCCTTAATTCCTGTTAAGATCACATGAAACACTGTATGAATCCTAATATTCTTTACTTAAAGGACACTAGAGTGATAAATGTGTGTTATACGAGGCAGAGTACCATTGAAATAGAGAAAGAAACACTTTCGGCAGCTTTGGAAAGCCTTACACTTCACTGAAATGTAGTACTACACTCTATAACACAGTTGAGAGACAATGTTCCTGAGCTGCCTCAGTTCATAACAGTGTGTGGGAAGTTGTTTGATAAAGTGGGCAAAGCTTATACTTGGACCAGAAGGCAGAATATAGGAAACTGCATGTAAACATGAATAATTTAGAGAAAATGACTTTAAACAGATGAGAACTCATTTAGAAGAGATGACAGAGATTCTCCAAGTCAGTTCTTAGTGTAGAAAAGGTAGCTAAGATAAGGGAAATCCTTAATTCGAGTTAAGATCACATGAAACACTGTATGAATTCTAATATTCTTTACTTATAGGACACTAGAGTGGTAAATGTGTGTTATAGAAGGCAGAAAACCATTGAAATAGAGAAAGAAAGACTTTCAGAATCTTTTGAAAGCCTTACACTTCACTGAAATGTAGTACTACACTCTATAACACAGTTGAGAGACAATGTTCCTGAGCTGCCTCAGTTCATAACAGTGTGTAGGAAGTTGTTTTTTAAAGTGGGCAAAGCTTATACTTGGACCACAAGGCAGAATAGAGGAAACTACATGAAAACATGAATAATTCAGAGAAAACGACTGTAAACAGGCGAGAACTGGTTTAGAACAGCTGAAAGATATTCTCCAAGTCAGTTCTTAGGGTAGAAAAGGTAGCTAAGATCGGGGAAATCCTTAATTTGAGTTAATATCACATGAAACACTGTATGAATCCTATATTCTTTACTTAAAGTAACTAGATTGGTAAATGTGTGTTATACGAGGCAGAATACCATTGAAATAGAGAAAGAAACACTTTCAGAATCTTTTGAAAGCCTTACACTTCACTGAAATGTAGTACTACACTCTATAACACAGTTGAGAGACAATGTTCCTGAGCTGCCTCAGTTCATAACAGTGTGTACGAAGTTGTTTGATAAAGTGGGCAAAGCTTATACTTGGACTAGAAGGCAGAATATAGGAAACTGCATGAAAACATGAATAATGTAGAGAAAATGACTTTAAACAGATGAGAACTCATTGTGAACAGCTGACAGAGATTCTCCAAGTCAGTTCTTAGTGTAGAAAAGGTAGCTAAAATAAGGGAAATCCTCAATTCGAAATAAGATCACATGAAACACTGTATGACTGCTAATATTCTTTACTTAAAGGACACTAGAGTGGTAAATGTGTGTTATAAGACGCAGAATACCATTGAAATAGAGAAAGAAACAGGTTCGGCTGCTTTGGAAAGCCTTACACTTCACTGAAATGTACTACTACACTCTATAACACAGTTGAGAGACAATGTTCCTGAGCTGCCTCAGTTCATAACAGTGTGTAGGAAGTTGTTTGATAAAGTGGGAAAAGCTTATACTTGGACCAGAAGGCAGAATATAGGAAACTACATGTAAACATGAATAATTCAGAGAATATGACTGTAAACAGATGAGAACTCGTTTAGAAGAGCTGAAAGAGATTCTCAAAGTCAGTTCTTAGTGTAGAAAAGGTAGCTAAGATAAGGGAAATCCTTAATTCGAGTTAAGATCACATGAAACACAGTATGAATCATATATTCTTTACTTAAAGGACACTAGAGTGGTAAATGTGTGTTATACAAGGCAGAATACCTTTGAAATAGAGAAAGAAACAAGTTTGGCAGCTTTGGAAAGCCTTACACTTCACTGAAATGTAGTACTACACTCTATAACACAGTTGAGAGACAATGTTCCTGAGCTGCCTCAGTTCATAACAGTGTGTAGGAAGTTGTTTGATAAAGTGGGCAAAGCTTATACTTGGACCACAAGGCAGAATAGAGGAAACTACATGAAAACATGAATAATTCAGAGAAAATGACTGTAAACAGATGAGAACTCCTTTAGAACAGATCAAAGAGATTCTCCAAGTCAGTTCTTAATGTAGAAAAGGTAGCTAAGATCTGGGAAATCCTTAATTTGAGTTAAGATCACATGAAACACTGCATGAATCCTAATATTCTTTACTTAAAGGACACTAGAGTGGTAAATGTGTGTTATACGAGGCAGAGTAAGATTGAGATAGCGAAAGAAACACTTTCAGAATCTTTTGAAAGCCTTACACTTCACTGAAATGTAGTACTACACTCTATAACACACTTGAGAGACAATGTTCCTGAGCTGCCTCAGTTCATAACAGTGTGTACGAAGTTGTTTGATAAAGTGGGCAAACCTTATACTTGGACTAGAAGGCAGAATATAGGAAACTGCATGAAAACATGAATAATGTAGAGAAAATGACTTTAAACAGATGAGAACTCATTGAAAACAGCTGACAGAGATTCTCCAAGTCAGTTCTTAGTGTAGAAAAGGTAGCTAAAATAAGGGAAATCCTCAATTCGAGATAAGATCACATGAAACACTGTATGACTGCTAATATTCTTTACTTAAAGGACACTAGAGTGGTAAATGTGTGTTATAAGACGCAGAATACCATTGAAATAGAGAAAGAAACACGTTCGGCAGCTTTGGAAAGCCTTACACTTCACTGAAATGTACTACTGCACTCTTTAACACAGTTGAGAGACAATGTTACCGAGCTGCCTCAGTTCATAACAGTGTGTAGGAAGTTGTTTGATAAAGTGGGCAAAGCTTATACTTGGACCAGAAGGCAAAATATAGGAAACTACATGAAAACATGAATAATTTAGAGAAAATGACTGTAAACAGATGAGAACTCGTTTAGAAGAGCTGAAAGAGATTCTCGAAGTCAGTTCTTAGTGTAGAAAAGGTAGCTATGATAAGGGAAATCCTTAATTTGAGTTAAGATCACATGAAACACAGTATGAATCATATATTCTTTACTTAAAGGACACTAGAGTGGTAAATGTGTGTTATACAAGGCAGAATACCTTTGAAATAGAGAAAGAAACAAGTTCGGCAGCTTTGGAAAGCCTTACACTTCACTGAAATGTAGTACTACACTCTATAACACAGTTGAGAGACAATGTTCCTGAGCTGCCTCAGTTCATAACAGTGTGTAGGAAGTTGTTTGATAAAGTGGGCAAAGCTTATACTTGGACCACAAGGCAGAATAGAGGAAACTACATGAAAACATGAATAATTCAGAGAAAATGACTGTAAACAGGTGAGAACTGGTTTAGAACAGCGGAAAGATATTCTCCAAGTCAGTTCTTAGGGCAGAAAATGTAGCTAAGATCAGGGAAATCCTTAATTTGAGTTTAGATCACATGAAACACTGTATGAATCCTATATTCTTTACTTAAAGGAACTAGAGTGGTAAATGTTTGTTATACAAGGCAGAATACCATTGAAATAGAGAAAGAAACACTTTCAGAATCTTTTGAAAGCCTTACACTTCACTGAAATGTAGTACTACACTCTATAACACAGTTGAGAGACAATGTTCCCGAGCTGCCTCAGTTCATAACAGTGTGTAGGAAGTTGTTTGATAAAGTGGGCAAAGCTTATACTTGGACCAGAAGGCAGAATATAGGAAACTGCATGAAAACATGAATAATGAAGAGAAAATGACTTTAAACATTTGAGAACTCGTTGAGAACAGCTGACAGAGATTCTCCAATTCAGTTCTTAGTGTAGAAAATGTATCTAAAATAAGGGAAATCCTTAATTCGAGATAAGATCACATGAAACACTGTATGACTGCTAATATTCTTTACTTAAAGGACATTAGAGTGGTAAATGTGTGTTGTAATACGCAGAATACCATTGAAATAGAGAAAGAAACAGGTTCGGCAGCTTTGGAAAGCCTTACACTTCACTGAAATGTACTACTACACTCTATAACACAGTTGAGAGACAATGATCCCGAGCTGCCTCAGTTCATAACAGTGTGTAGGAAGTTGTTTGATAAAGTGGGAAAAGCTTATACTTGGACCAGAAGGCAGAATATAGGAAACTACATGTAAACATGAATAATTCAGAGAAAATGACTGTAAACAGATGAGAACTCGTTTAGAACAGCTGAAAGAGATTCTCCAAGTCAGTTCTTAGTGTACAAAAGGTAGCTAAGATAAGGGAAATCCTTAATTCGAGTTAAGATCACATGAAACACTGTATGAATCCTAATATTCTTTACTTAAAGGACACTAGAGTGGAAAATGTGTGTTATACGAGGCAGAATACCATTGAAATAGAGAAAGAAACACGTTCGGCACCTTTGGAAAGCCTTACACTTCACTGAAATGTAGTACTACACTCTATAACACAGTTGAGAGACAATGTTCCCGAGCTGCCTCAGTTCATAACAGTGTGTAGGAAGTTGTTTGATAAAGTGGGCAAAGCTTACACTTGGACCAGAAGGCAGAATATAGGAAACTACATGAAAACATGAATAATTCAGAGAAAATGACTGTAAACAGATGAGAACTCGTTTAGAACAGATGAAAGAGATTCTCCAAGTCAGTTCTTCATGTAGAAAAGGTAGCTAAGATCTGGGAAATCCTTAATTTGAGTTAAGATCACATGAAACACTGCATGAATCCTAATATTCTTTACTTAAAGGACACTAGAGTGGTAAATGTGTGTTATACGAGGCAGAGTAAGATTGAGATAATGAAAGAAACACTTTCAGAATCTTTTGAAAGCCTTACACTTCACTGAAATGTAGTACTACACTCTATAACACAGTTGAGAGACAATGTTCCCGAGCTGCCTCTGTTCATAACAGTGTGTAGGAAGTTGTTTCATAAAGTGGGCAAAGCTTATATTTGGACCAGAATGCAGAATATAGGAAACTACATGAAAACATGAATAATTCAGAGAAAATGACTGTAAACAGATGAGAACTCGTTTAGAACAGCTGAAAGAGATTTTCCATGTCAGTTGTTAGTGTAGAAAAGGTAGCTAATATAAGATAAATTCTTAATTCGAGTTAAGATCACATGAAACACAGTATGAATCCTAATATTCTTTACTTAAAGGACACTAGAGTGGTAAATGTGTGTTATACGAGGCAGAGTACCATTGAAATAGAGAAAGAAACACGTTCGGCAGCTTTGGAAAGCCTTACACTTCACTGAAATGTACTACTACACTCTTTAACACAGTTGAGAGACAATGTTACCGAGCTGCCTCAGTTCATAACAGTGTGTAGGAAGTTGTTTGATTAAGTGGGCAAAGCTTATACTTGGACCTGAAGGCAAAATATAGGAAACTACATGAAAACATGAATAATTCAGAGAAAATGACTGTAAACAGATGAGAACTCGTTTAGAAGAGCTGAAAGAGATTCTCCAAGTCAGTTCTTAGTGTAGAAAAGGTAGCTAAGTAAGGGAAATTCTTAATTCGAGTTAAGATCACATGAAACACAGTATGAATCATATATTCTTTACTTAAAGGACACTAGAGTGGTAAATGTGTGTTATACAAGGCAGAATACCTTTGAAATAGAGAAAGAAACAAGTTCGGCAGCTTTGGAAAGCCTTACACTTCATTGAAATGTAGTACTACACTCTATAACACAGTTGATAGACAATGTTCCCAAGCTGACTCAGTTCATAACAGTGTGTAGGAAGTTGTTTGATAAACTGGGAAAAGCTTATACTTTGACCAGAAGGCAGAATATAGGAAACTACATGAAAACATGAATAATTCAGATAAAATGACTGTAAACAGAAGAGAACTTGTTTAGAAGAGCTGAAAGAGATTCTCCAATCAGTTCTTAGTGTAAAAAAGGTAGCTAAGATAAGGAAAAATCTTAATTCGAGTTAAGATCCCATGAAACACTGTATGAATCCTATTTTCTTTACTTAAAGGAGACTAGAATCATAAATGTGTGTTATAAAAGGCAGAATACCATTGAAATAGAGAACGAAAAACGTTCGGCAGCTTTGGAAAGCCTTACACTTCACTGTAATGTAGCACTACACTCTATAACACAGTTGAGAGACAATGTTCCCGAGCTGCCTCAGTTCATAACAGTGTGTAGGAAGTTGTGTGATAAAGTGGGCAAAGCTTATACTTGGACCAGAACGCAGAATATAGGAAACTACATGAAAACATGAATAATTCAGAGAAAATGACTGTAAACATATGAGAACTGGTTTAGAACAACTGAAAGAGATTGTCCAAGTAAGTTCTTCGTGTAGAAAAGGTAGCTAAGATCATGGAAATCTTTAATTCCGGTTAAAATCACATGAAACACCATATGAATACTATATTCTTTACTTAAAGGAGACTAGAGACATAAATGTGTGTTATAAAAGGAAGAATACCATTGAAATAGAGAAAGTAAACACGTTCGGCAGCTTTGGAAAGCCTTACACTTCACTGAAATGTAGCACTACACTCTATAACAAAGTTGAGAGACAATGTTCCCGAGCTGCATCAGTTCATAACAGTGTGTAGGAAGTTGTTTGATAAACTGGGCAAAGCTTATACTTGGACCATAAGGCAGAATATAGGAAACTACATGAAAACATGAATAATTCAGATAAAATGACTGTAAACAGATGAGAACTTGTTTAGAAGAGCTGAAAGAGATTCTCCAATCAGTTCTTAGTGTAGAAAAAGTAGCTAAGATAAGGAAAAACCTTAATTCGAGTTAAGATCACATGAAACACTGTATGAATCCTATTTTCTTTACTTAAAGGAGACTAGAATCATAAATGTGTGTTATAAAAGGCAGAATACCATTGAAATAGAGAACGAAACACGTTCGGCAGCTTTGGAAAGCCTTACACTTCACTGTAATGTAGCACTACACTCTATAACACAGTTGAGAGACAATGTTCCCGAGCTGCCTCAGTTCATAACAGTGTGTAGGAAGTTGTGTGATAAAGTGGGCAAAGCTTATACTTGGACCAGAAGGCAGAATATAGGAAACTACATGAAAACATGAATAATTCAGAGAAAATGACTGTAAACAGATGAGAACTGGTTTAGAACAACTGAAAGAGATTGTCCAAGTAAGTTCTTAGTGTAGAAAAGGTAGTTAAGATCATGGAAATCTTTAATTCGAGTTAAAATCACATGAAAAACCGTATGAATACTATATTCTTTACTTAAAAAAGACTAGAGACATAAATGTGTGTTATAAAAGGAAGAATACCATTGAAATAGAGAAAGTAAACACGTTCGGCAGCTTTGGAAAGCCTTACACTTCACTGAAATGTAGCACTACACTCTATAACACAGTTGAGAGACAATGTTCCCGAGCTACCTCAGTTCATAACAGTGCGTAGGAAGTTGTTTGATAAAGTGGGCAAAGCTTATACTTGGACCAGAAGGCAGTATATAGGAAACTACATGAAAACATGAATAATTCAGAGAAAATGACTGTAAACAGATGAGAACTCGTTTATAACAGCTGAAAGAGATTCTCCAAGTCAGTTCTAAGTGCAGAAAAGGTAGCTAAGATAAGGGAAATCCTTAATTCGAGTGAAGATCACATGAAACACTGTATGAATCCTATATTCTTTACTTAAAGAACACTAGAGTGGTAAATGTGTGTTATAAAAGGCAGAATACCATTGAAATAGAGAAAGAAACACGTTCGGCAGCTTTGGAAACCCTTACACTTCACTGAAATGTAGCACTACACTCTATAACACAGTTGAGAGACAATGTTCCCGAGCTGTCTCAGTTCATAACAGTGTGTAGGAAGTTGTTTGATAAAGTGGGCAAAGCTTATACTTGGACCAGAAGGCAGTATATAGGAAACTACATAAAAACATGAATAATTCAGAGAAAATGACTGTAAACAGATGAGAACTCGTTTAGAAGAGCTGAAAGAGATTCTCCAAGTCAGTTCTTAGTGAAGAAAAGGTAGCTAAGATAAGGTAAATCCTTAATTCGAGTTAAGATCACATGAATCACTGTATGAATTCTATATTCTTTACTTAAAGAGACTAGCGTCATAAATGTGTGTTATAAAAGGCAGAATACCATTAAAATAGAGAAAGAAACACGTTAGACAACTTTGGAAAGCCTTACACTTCACTGAAATGTACCACAACACTCTATAACACAGCTAAGGGACAATGTTCCCGAGCTGCCTCAGTTCATAACAGTGTGTAGGAAGTTGTTTGATAAAGTGGGCACAGCTTATACTTGAACCAGAAAGCAGAATATAGGAAACTACAGGAAAACATGAATAATTCAGAGAAAATGACTGGAAACAGATGAGAACTCATTTAGAACAGCTGAAAGAGATTCTCCAAGTCAGTTCTTAGTGTAGAAAAGGTAGCTAAGATAAGGGAAATCCTTAATTCGAGTTAAGATCACAAGAAACACTGTATGAATCATAGATTCTTTACTTAAAGGACACTACAGTGATAAATTTGTGTTATACAGGGCAGAATACCATTGAAATAGAGAAATAAACACGTTCGGCAGCTTTGGAAAGCATTACACTTCACTGAAATGTAGTACTACACTCTATAACAAAGTTGAGAGACAATGTTACCGAGCTGCATCAGTTCATAACCGTGTGTAGGAAGTTGTTTGATAAAGTGGGCAAAGCTTATACTTGGACCAGAAGGCAGAATATAGGAAACTACATGAAAACATGAATAATTCGGAGAAAATGACTGTAAACAGATGAGAACTCGTTTAGAAGAGCTGAAAGAGATTCTCCAAGTCAGTTCTTAGTGTAGAAAAGGTAGCTAAGTAAGGGAAATTCTTAATTCGAGTTAAGATCACATGAAACACAGTATGAATCATATATTCTTTACTTAAAGGACACTAGAGTGGTAAATGTGTGTTATACAAGGCAGAATACCTTTGAAATAGAGAAAGAAACAAGTTCGGCAGCTTTGGAAAGCCTTACACTTCACTGAAATGTAGTACTACACTCTATAACACAGTTGAGAGACAATGTTCCTGAGCTGCCTCAGTTCATAACAGTGTGTAGGAAGTTGTTTGATAAAGTGGGCAAAGCTTATACTTGGACCAGAAGGAAGAATATAGGAAACTACATGAAAATATGAATAATTCAGAGAAAATGTCTGTAAACAGTTGGGAACTGGTTCAGAACAGCTGAAAGAGATTCTCCAAGTCAGTTCTTAGGGTAGAAAAGGTAGCTAAGATCGGGGAAATCCTTAATTTCAGTTAAGATCACATGAAACACTGTATGAATCCTATATTCTTTACTTAAAGGAGACTAGACTGGTAGATGTGTGTTATACAAGGCAGAATACCAATGAAATGAGAAAGAAACATGTTCGGCAGCTTTGGAAAGCCTTACACTTCATTGAAATGTAGTACTACACTCTATAACACAGTTGATAGACAATGTTCCCAAGCTGACTCAGTTCATAACAGTGTGTAGGAAGTTGTTTGATAAACTGGGAAAAGCTTATACTTTGACCAGAAGGCAGAATATAGGAAACTACATGAAAACATGAATAATTCAGATAAAATGACTTTAAACAGAAGAGAACTTGTTTAGAAGAGCTGAAAGAGATTCTCCAATCACTTCTTAGTGTAAAAAAGGTAGCTAAGATAAGGAAAAATCTTAATTCGAGTTAAGATCACATGAAACACTGTATGAATCCTATTTTCTTTACTTAAAGGAGACTAGAATCATAAATGTGTGTTATAAAAGGCAGAATACCATTGAAATAGAGAACGAAAAACGTTCGGCAGCTTTGGAAAGCCTTACACTTCACTGTAATGTAGCACTACACTCTATAACACAGTTGAGAGACAATGTTCCCGAGCTGCCTCAGTTCATAACAGTGTGTAGGAAGTTGTGTGATAAAGTGGGCAAAGCTTATACTTGGACCAGAACGCAGAATATAGGAAACTACATGAAAACATGAATAATTCAGAGAAAATGACTGTAAACAGATGAGAACTGGTTTAGAACAACTGAAAGAGATTGTCCAAGTAAGTTCTTAGTGTAGAAAAGGTAGTTAAGATCATGGAAATCTTTAATTCGAGTTAAAATCACATGAAAAACCGTATGAATACTATATTCTTTACTTAAAAAAGACTAGAGACATAAATGTGTGTTATAAAAGGAAGAATACCATTGAAATAGAGAAAGTAAACACGTTCGGCAGCTTTGGAAAGCCTTACACTTCACTGAAATGTAGCACTACACTCTATAACACAGTTGAGAGACAATGTTCCCGAGCTACCTCAGTTCATAACAGTGCGTAGGAAGTTGTTTGATAAAGTGGGCAAAGCTTATACTTGGACCAGAAGGCAGTATATAGGAAACTACATGAAAACATGAATAATTCAGAGACAATGACTGTAAACAGATGAGAACTCGTTTATAACAGCTGAAAGAGATTCTCCAAGTCAGTTCTTAGTGTAGAAAAGGTAGCTAAGATAAGGGAAATCCTTAATTCGAGTGAAGATCACATGAAATACTGTATGAATCCTATATTCTTTACTTAAAGAACACTAGAGTGGTAAATGTGTGCTATAAAATGCAGAATACCATTGAAATAGAGAAAGAAACACGTTCGGCAGTTTTGGAAACCCTTACACTTCACTGAAATGTAGCACTACACTCTATAACACAGTTGAGAGACAATGTTCCCGAGCAGCCTCAGTTCATAACAGTGTGGAGGAAGTTGTTTGAAAAAGTGGGCAAAGCTTATACTTGGACCAGAAGGCAGTATATAGGAAACTACATGAAAACATGAATAATTCAGAGAAAATGACTGTAAACAGATGAAAACTCGTTTAGAAGAGCTGAAAGAGATTCTCCAAGTCAGTTCTAAGTGTAGAAAAGGTAGCTAAGATAAGGGAAATCCTTAAGTCGAGTTAAGATCACATGAAACACTGTATGAATCCTATATTCTTTACTTAAAGGAGACTAGAATCATAAATGTGTGTTATAAAAGGCAGAATACCATTGAAATAGAGAAAGAAACACGTTCGGCAGCTTTGGAAAGCCTTACACTTCACTGAAATGTAGCACTACACTCTATAACACAGTTGAGAGACAATGTTCCCGAGCTGTCTCAGTTCATAACAGTGTGTAGGAAGTTGTTTGATAAAGTGGGCAAAGCTTATACTTGGACCAGAAGGCAGTATATAGGAAACTACATAAAAACATGAATAATTCAGAGAAAATGACTGTAAACAGATGAGAACTCGTTTAGAAGAGCTGAAAGAGATTCTCCAAGTCAGTTCTTAGTGAAGAAAAGGTAGCTAAGATAAGGTAAATCCTTAATTCGAGTTAAGATCACATGAATCACTGTATGAATTCTATATTCTTTACTTAAAGAGACTAGCGTCATAAATGTCTGTTATAAAAGGCAGAATACCATTAAAATAGAGAAAGAAACACGTTAGACAACTTTGGAAAGCCTTACACTTCACTGAAATGTACCACAACACTCTATAACACAGCTAAGGGACAATGTTCCCGAGCTGCCTCAGTTCATAACAGTGTGTAGGAAGTTGTTTGATAAAGTGGGCACAGCTTATACTTGAACCAGAAAGCAGAATATAGGAAACTACAGGAAAACATGAATAATTCAGAGAAAATGACTGGAAACAGATGAGAACTCGTTTAGAACAGCTGAAAGAGATTCTCCAAGTCAGTTCTTAGTGTAGAAAAGGTAGCTAAGATAAGGGAAATCCTTAATTCGAGTTAAGATCACAAGAAACACTGTATGAATCATAGATTCTTTACTTAAAGGACACTACAGTGATAAATTTGTGTTATACAGGGCAGAATACCATTGAAATAGAGAAATAAACACGTTCGGCAGCTTTGGAAAGCATTACACTTCACTGAAATGTAGTACTACACTCTATAACAAAGTTGAGAGACAATGTTACCGAGCTGCATCAGTTCATAACCGTGTGTAGGAAGTTGTTTGATAAAGTGGGCAAAGCTTATACTTGGACCAGAAGGCAGAATATAGGAAACTACATGAAAACAGGAATAATTCAGAGAAAATGACTGTAAACAGATGAGAACTCGTTTAGAACAGCTGAAAGAGATTCTCCAAGCCAGTTCTTAGTGTAGAAAAGGTAGCTAAGATAAGGGAAACCCTTAATTCGAGTTAAGATCACATGAAACACTGTATGAATCATATATTCTTTGCTTAAAGGAGACTAGAGTGGTAAATGTGTGTTATACAAGGCAGAATACCATTGAAATAGAAAAAGTAACACGTTCGGCAGCTTTGGAAAGCCTTACACTTCACTGAAATGTAGCACAACACCCTATAACACAGTTAAGAGACAATGTTCCCGAGTTGCCTCAGTTCATAACAGTGTGTAGGAAGTTGTTTGATAAAGTGGGCATAGCTTATACTTGTACCAGAAGGCAGAATATAGGAAACTACAGGAAAACATGAATAATTCAGAGAAAATGACTGAAAAACAGATGAGAACTCGTTTAGAACAGCTGAAAGAGATTCTGCAAGACAGTTCGTAGTGTAGAAAAGGTAGCTAAGATAAGGGAAACCCTTAATTCGAGTTAAGATCACATGAAACACTGTATGAATCCTAAATTCTTTACTTAAAAGACACTAGAGTGGTAAATTTGTGTTATACAGGGCAGTATGTCATTCATTTAGAGAAAGAAACACGTTCGGCAGCTTTGGAAAGCCTTACACTTCACTGAAATGTAGTACTACACTCTATAACACAGTTGAGAGAAAATGTTCCCGAGCTGCCTCTGTTCATAACAGTGTGTAGGAAGTTGTTTGATAAAGTGGCAAAGCTTATACTTGGACCAGAATGCAGAATATAGGAAACTACATGAAAACATGAATAATTCAGAGACAATGACTGTAAACAGATGAGAACTCGTTTAGAACAGCTGAAAGAGATTCTCCAAGCCAGTTCGTAGTGTAGAAAAGGTAGCTAAGATAAGGGAAATCCTTAATTCGAGTTAAGATCACTTGAAACACTGTATGAATCATATATTCTTTACTTAAAGGACACTAGAGTGGTAAATTTGTGTTATACAGGGCAGAATGCCATTGAAATATAGAAAGAAACACGTTCGGCAACTTTGGAAAGCCTTACACTTCACTGAAATGTAATACTACACTCTACAACACAGTTGAGAGACAATGTTCCCGAGCTGCCTCAGTTCATGACAGTGTGTAGGTAGTTGTTTGATAAAGTGGGCAAAGCTTATACTTGGACCAGAAGGCAGAATATAGGAAACTACATGAAAACATGAATAGTTCAGAGAAAATGACTGTAAACAGATGAGAAATCATTTAGAACAGCTGAAAGAGATTCTCCAAGTCAGTTCTTAGTGTAGAAAAGGTAGCTAAGATAAGGGAAATCCTTAATTCGAGTTAAGATCACAAGAAACACTGTATGAATCATAGATTCTTTACTTAAAGGACACTACAGTGATAAATTTGTGTTATACAGGGCAGAATACCATTGAAATAGAGAAAGAAACACGTTCGGCAGCTTTGGAAAGCCTTACACTTCACTGAAATGTAGTACTACACTCTGTAACAAAGTTGAGAGACAATGTTCCCGAGCTGCATCAGTTCATAACCGTGTGTAGGAAGTTGTTTGATAAAGTGGGCAAAGCTTGTACTTGGACCAGAAGGCGGAATATAGGAAAATACATGAAAACATGAATAATTTAGAGAAAAAGACTGTAAACAGATGAGAACTCGTTTAGAACAGCTGAAAGAGATTCTCCAAGTCAGTTTTTAGTGTAGAAAAGGTAGCTAAGATCCGGGAAATCCATAATTCCAGTTAAGATCACATGAAACACTGTATGAATCATATATTCTTTGCTTAAAGGAGACTAGAGTGGTAAATGTGTGTTATACAAGGCATAATATCATTGAAATAGAGAAAGAAACACGTTCGGCAGCTTTGGAAAGCCTTACACTTCACTGAAATGTAGCACAACACTCTATAACACAGCTAAGGGACAATGTTCCCGAGCTGCCTCAGTTCATAACAGTGTGTAGGACGTTGTTTGATAAAGTGGGCACAGCTTATACTTGAACCAGAAGGCAGAATATAGGAAACTACAGGAAAACATGAATAATTCAGAGAAAATGACTGGAAACAGATGAGAACTCGTTTAGAACAGCTGAAAGAGATTCTCCAAGCCAGTTCGTAGTGTAGAAAAGGTAGCTAAGATAAGGGAAACCCTTAATTCGAGTTAAGATCACATGAAACACTGTATGAATCCTAAATTCTTTACTTAAAGGACACTAGAGTGGTAAATTTGTGTTATACAGGGCAGTATGTCATTCATTTAGAGAAAGAAACACGTTCGGCAGCTTTGGAAAGCCTTACACTTCACTGAAATGTAGTACTACACTCTATAACACAGTTGAGAGAAAATGTTCCCGAGCTGCCTCTGTTCATAACAGTGTGTAGGAAGTTGTTTGATAAAGTGGCAAAGCTTATACTTGGACCAGAATGCAGAATATAGGAAACTACATGTAAACATGAATAATTCAGAGACAATGACTGTAAACAGATGAGAACTCGTTTAGAACAGCTGAAAGAGATTCTCCAAGTCAGTTCTTAGTGTAGAAAAGGTAGCTAAGATAAGGGAAATCCTTAATTCGAGTTAAAATCACAAGAAACACTGTATGAATCATAGATTCTTTACTTAAAGGACACTAGAGTGATAAATTTGTGTGATACAGGGCAGAATACCACTGAAATAGAGAAAGAAACACGTTCGGCAGCTTTGGAAAGCCTTACACTTCACTGAAATGTAGTACTACACTCTATAACAAAGTTGAGAGACAATGTTCCCGAGCTGCATCAGTTCATAACAGTGTGTAGGAAGTTGTTTGATAAAGTGGGCAAAGCTTATACTTGGACCAGAAGGCAGAATATAGGAAACTACATGAAAACATGAATAATTCAGAGAAAATGACTGTTAACAGATGAGAACTCGTTTAGAACAGCTGAAAGAGATTCTCCAAGCCAGTTCTTAGTGTAGAAAAGGTAGCTAAGATAAGGGAAACCCTTAATTCGAGTTAAGATCACATGAAACACTGTATGAATCCTATATTCTTTACTTAAAGAACACTAGAGTGGTAAATTTGTGTTATACAGGGCAGAATGTCATTCATTTAGAGAAAGAAACAGGTTCGGCAGCTTTGGAAACCTTTACACTTCACTGAAATGTACCACAACACTCTATAACACAGTTAAGGGACAATGTTCCCGAGCTGCCTCAGTTCATAACAGTGTGTAGGAAGTTGTTTGATAAAGTGGGCACAGCTTATACTTGAACCAGAAAGCAGAATATAGGAAACTACAGGAAAACATGAATAATTCAGAGACAATGACTGTAAACAAATGAGAACTCGTTTAGAATAGCTGAAAGAGATTCTCCAAGTCAGTTCTTAGTGTAGAAAAGGTACCTAAGATAAGGGAAATCCTTAATTCGAGTTAAGATCACATGAAACACTGTATGAATCATATATTCTTTACTTAAAGGACACCAGAGTAATAAATTTGTGTTATACAGGGCAGAATACCATTGAAATAGAAAAAGAAACACGTTCGGCAGCTTTGGAAAGCCTGACACTTCACTGAAATGTAGCACTACACTCTATAACACAGTTGAGAGACAATGTTCCCGAGCTGCGTCTGTTCATAACAGTGTGTAGGAAGTTGTTTGATAAAGTGGCAAAGCTTATACTTGGACCAGAACGCAGAATATAGGAAACTACATGAAAACATGAATAATTCAGAGACAATGACTGTAAACAGATGAGAACTCGTTTAGAACAGCTGAAAGAGATGCTCCAAGTCAGTTCTTAGTGTAGAAAAGGTAGCTAAGATAAGGGAAATCCTTAATTCGAGTTAAAATCACAAGAAACACTGTATGAATCATAGATTCTTTACTTAAAGGACACTGGAGTGATAAATTTGTGTTATACAGGGCAGAATACCATTGAAATAGAGAAAGAAACACGTTCGGCCGCTTTGGAAGACTTTACACTTCACTGAAATGTAGTACTACACTCTATAACAAAGTTGAGAGACAATGTTCCCGAGCTGCATCAGTTCATAACCGTGTGTAGGAAGTTCTTTGATAAAGTGGGCAAAGCTTATACTTGGACCAGAAGGCAGAATATAGGAAACTACATGAAAACATGAATAATTCAGTGAAAATGACTGTAAACAGATGAGAACTCGTTTAGAACAGCTGAAAGAGATTCTCCAAGCCAGTTCTTAGTGTAGAAAAGGTAGCTAAGATAAGGGAAACCCTTAATTCGAGTTAAGATCACATGAAACACTGTATGAATCATATATTCTTTGCTTAAAGGAGACTAGAGTGGTAAATGTGTGTTATACAAGGCAGAATATCATTGAAATAGAGAAAGAAACACGTTCGGCAGCTTTGGAAACCTTTACACTTCACTGAAATGTAGCACAACACTCTATAACACAGTTAAGGGACAATGTTCCCAAGCTGACTCAGTTCATAACAGTGTGTAGGAAGTTGTTTGATAAACTGGGCAAAGCTTATACTTGGACCAGAAGGTAAAATATAGGAAACTACATGAAAACATGAATAATTCAGAGACAATGACTGTAAACAGATGAGAACTCGTTTAGAATAGCTGTAAGAGATTCTCCAAGTCAGTTCTTAGTGTAGACAAGGTACCTAAGATAAGGGAAATCCTTAATTCGAGTTAAGATCACATGAAACACTGTATGAATCATATATTCTTTACTTAAAGGACACTAGAGTAATAAATTTGTGTTATACAGGGCAGAATACCATTGAAATAGAGAAAGAAACAAGTTCGGCAGCTTTGGAAAGCCTTGCACTTCACTGAAATGTAGTACGACACTCTATAACACAGTTGAGAGACAATGTTCCCAAGCTAACTCAGTTCATTACAGTGTGTAGGAAGTTGTTTGATAAAGTGGGCAAAGCTTGTACTTGGACCAGAAGGCAGAATATAGGAAACTACAGGAAAACATGAATAATTCAGAGAAAATGACTGTAAACAGATGAGAACTCGTTTAGAACAGCTGAAAGAGATTCTCCAAGCCAGTTCGTAGTGTAGAAAAGGTAGCTAAGATAAGGGAAATCCTTAATTCGAGTTAAGATCACATGAAACACTGTATGAATCCTATATTCTTTACTTAAAGAACACTAGAGTGCTAAATTTTTGTTATACAGGGCAGAATGTCATTCATTTAGAGAAAGAAACACGTTCGGCAGCTTTGGAAAGCCTTACACTTCACTGAAATGTAGTACTACACTCTGTAACAAAGTTGAGAGACAATGTTCCTGAGCTGCATCAGTTCATAACCGTGTGTAGGAAGTTGTTTGATAAAGTGGGCAAAGCTTGTACTTGGACCAGAAGGCGGAATATAGGAAAATACATGAAAACATGAATAATTTAGAGAAAAAGACTGTAAACAGATGAGAACTCGTTTAGAACAGCTGAAAGAGATTCTCCAAGTCAGTTTTTAGTGTAGAAAAGGTAGCTAAGATAAGGGAAACCCTTAATTCGAGTTAAGATCACATGAAACACTGTATGAATCATATATTCTTTGCTTAAAGGAGACTAGAGTGGTAAATGTGTGTTATACAAGGCAGAATATCATTGAAATAGAGAAAGAAACACGTTCGGCAGCTTTGGAAACCTTTACACTTCACTGAAATGTAGCACAACACTCTATAACACAGTTAAGGGACAATGTTCCCAAGCTGACTCAGTTCATAACAGTGTGTAGGAAGTTGTTTGATAAACTGGGCAAAGCTTATACTTGGACCAGAAGGTAAAATATAGGAAACTACATGAAAACATGAATAATTCAGAGACAATGACTGTAAACAGATGAGAACTCGTTTAGAATAGTTGTAAGAGATTCTCCAAGTCAGTTCTTAGTGTAGAAAAGGTACCTAAGATAAGGGAAATCCTTAATTCGAGTTAAGATCACATGAAACACTGTATGAATCATATATTCTTTACTTAAAGGACACTAGAGTAATAAATTTGTGTTATACAGGGCAGAATACCATTGAAATAGAGAAAGAAACAAGTTCGGCAGCTTTGGAAAGCCTTGCACTTCACTGAAATGTAGTACGACACTCTATAACACAGTTGAGAGACAATGTTCCCAAGCTAACTCAGTTCATTACAGTGTGTAGGAAGTTGTTTGATAAAGTGGGCAAAGCTTGTACTTGGACCAGAAGGCAGAATATAGGAAACTACAGGAAAACATGAATAATTCAGAGAAAATGACTGTAAACAGATGAGAACTCGTTTAGAACAGCTGAAAGAGATTCTCCAAGCCAGTTCGTAGTGTAGAAAAGTAGCTAAGATCCGGGAAATCCTTAATTTGAGTTAAGATCACATGAAACACTGTATGAATCCTATATTCTTTACTTAAAGGAGACTAGAGTGGTAAATGTGTATTATACAAGGCAGAATATCATTGAAATAGAAAAAGAAACACGTTCGGCAGCTTTGGAAAGCCTGACACTTCACTGAAATGTAGCACTACACTCTATAACACAGTTGAGAGACAATGTTCCCGAGCTGCCTCTGTTCATAACAGTGTGTAGGAAGTTGTTTGATAAAGTGGCAAAGCTTATACTTGGACCAGAACGTAGAATATAGGAAACTACATGAAAACATGAATAATTCAGAGACAATGACTGTAAACAGATGAGAACTCGTTTAGAACAGCTGAAAGAGATTCTCCAAGTCAGTTCTTAGTGTAGAAAAGGTAGCTAAGATAAGGGAAATCCTTAATTCGAGTTAAAATCACAAGAAACACTGTCTGAATCATAGATTCTTTACTTAAAGGACACTAGAGTGATAAATTTGTGTTATACAGGGCAGAATACCATTGAAATAGAGAAAGAAACACGTTCGGCAGCTTTGGAAAGCCTTACACTTCACTGAAATGTAGTACTACACTCTATAACAAAGTTGAGAGACAATGTTCCCGAACTGCATCAGTTCATAACAGTGTGTAGGAAGTTGTTTGATAAAGTGGGCAAAGCTTATACTTGGACCAGAAGGCAGAATATAGGAAACTACATGAAAACATGAATAATTCAGAGAAAATGACTGTAAACAGATGAGAACTCGTTTAGAACAGCTGAAAGAGATTCTCCAAGCCAGTTCTTAGTGTAGAAAAGGTAACTAAGATAAGGGAAACCCTTAATTCGAGTTAAGATCACATGAAACACTGTATGAATCCTATATTCTTTACTTAAAGAACACTAGAGTGGTAAATTTGTGTTATACAGGGCAGAATGTCATTCATTTAGAGAAAGAAACACGTTCGGCAGCTTTGGAAAGCCTTATACTTCACTGAAATGTAGTACTACACTCTATAACACAGTTGAGAGACAGTGTTCCCAAGCTGACTCAGTTCATAACAGTGTGTAGGAAGTTGTTTGATAAACTGGGCAAAGCTTATACTTGGACCAGAAGGTAAAATATAGGAAACTACATGAAAACATGAATAATTCAGAGACAATGACTCTAAACAGATGAGACCTCGTTTAGAACAGCTGAAAGAGATTCTCCAAGTCAGTTCTTAGTGTAGAAAAGGTAGCTAAGATAAGGGAAATCCTTAATTCGGGTTAAGATCACAAGAAACACTGTATGAATCATAGATTCTTTACTTAAAGGACACTACAGTGATAAATTTGTGTTATACAGGGCAGAATACCATTGAAATAGAGAAAGAAACACGTTCGGCAGCTTTGGAAAGCCTTACACTTCACTGAAATGTAGTACTACACTCTGTAACAAAGTTGAGAGACAATGTTCCCGAGCTGCATCAGTTCATAACCGTGTGTAGGAAGTTGTTTGATAAAGTGGGCAAAGCTTGTACTTGGACCAGAAGGTGGAATATAGGAAAATACATGAAAACATGAATAATTTAGAGAAAAAGACTGTGAACAGATGAGAACTCGTTTAGAACAGCTGAAAGAGATTTTCCAAGTCAGTTTTTAGTGTTGAAAAGGTAGCTAAGATCCGGGAAATCCATAATTCGAGTTAAGATCACATGAAACACTGTATGAATCATATATTCTTTGCTTAAAGGACACTAGAGTGGTAAATTTGTGTTACACAGGGCAGTATGTCATTCATTTAGAGAAAGAAACACGTTCGGCAGCTTTGGAAAGCCTTACACTTCACTGAAATGTAGTACTACACTCTATAACACAGTTGAGATACAGTGTTCCCAAGCTGACTCCGTTCATAAAGGTGTGTAGGAAGTTGTTTGATAAACTGGGCAAAGCTTATACTTGGACCAGAAGGCGGAATATAGGAAAATACATGAAAACATGAATAATTTAGAGAAAAAGACTGTAAACAGATGAGAACTCATTTAGAACAGCTGAAAGAGATTCTCCAAGTGAGTTTTTAGTGCAGAAAAGGTAGCTAAGATCCGGGAAATCCATAATTCGAGTTAAGATCACATGAAACACTGTATGAATCATATATTCTTTGCTTAATGGAGACTAGAGTGGTAAATGTGTGTTATACAAGGCAGAATATCATTGAAATAGAGAAAGAAACACGTTCGGCAGCTTTGGAAAGCCTTACACTTCACTGAAATGTAGCACAACACTCTATAACACAGTTAAGGGACAATGTTCCCTAGCTGCCTCAGTTCATAACAGTGTGTAGGAAGTTGTTTGATAAAGTGGGAATAGCTTATACTTGGACCAGAAGGTAAAATACAGGAAACTACATGAAAACATGAATAATTCAGAGACAATGACTGTAAACAGATGAGAACTCATTTAGAACAGCTGAAAGAGATTCTCCAAGTCAGTTCTTAGTGTAGAAAAGGTAGCTAAGATAAGGGAAATCCTTAATTCGAGTTAAGATCACAAGAAACACTGTATGAATCATAGATTCTTTACTTAAAGGACACTACAGTGATAAATTTGTGTTATACAGGGCAGAATACCATTGAAATAGAGAAAGAAACACGTTCGGCAGCTTTGGAAAGCCTTACACTTCACTGAAATGTAGTACTACACTCTGTAACAAAGTTGAGAGACAATGTTCCCGAGCTGCATCAGTTCATAACCGTGTGTAGGAAGTTGTTTGATAAAGTGGGCAAAGCTTGTACTTGAACCAGAAGGCGGAATATAGGAAAATACATGAAAACATGAATAATTTAGAGAAAAAGACTATAAACAGATGAGAACTCCTTTAGAACAGCTGAAAGAGATTCTCCAAGTGAGTTTTTAGTGTAGAAAAGGTAGCTAAGATCCGGGAAATCCATAATTCGAGTTAAGATCACTTGAAACACTGTATGAATCATATATTCTTTGCTTAAAGGAGACTAGAGTGGTAAATGTGTGTTATACAAGGCAGAATATCATTGAAATAGAGAAAGAAACACGTTCGGCAGCTTTGGAAAGCCTTACACTTCACTGAAATGTAGTACTACACTCTATAACAAAGTTGAGAGACAATGTTCCCGAGCTGCATCACTTCATAACAGTGTGTAGGAAGTTGTTTGATAAAGTGGGCAAAGCTTATACTTGGACCAGAAGGCAGAATATAGGAAACTACATGAAAACATGAATAATTCAGAGAAAATGACTGTAAACAGATGAGAACTCGTTTAGAAAAGCTGAAAGAGATTCTCCAAGCCAGTTCTTAGTGTAGAAAAGGTAGCTAAGATAAGGGAAACCCTTAATTGGAGTTAAGATCACATGAAACACTGTATGAATCCTATATTCTTTACTTAAAGAACACTAGAGTGGTAAATTTGTGTTATACAGGGCAGAATGTCATTCATTTAGAGAAAGAAACACGTTCGGCAGCTTTGGAAAGCCTTATACTTCACTGAAATGTAGTACTACACTCTATAACACAGTTGAGAGACAGTGTTCCCAAGCTGACTCAATTCATAACAGTGTGTTGGAAGTTGTTTGATAAACTGGGCAAAGCTTATACTTGGACCAGAAGGTAAAATATAGGAAACTACATGAAAACATGAATAATTCAGAGACAATGACTGTAAACAGATGAGAACTCGTTTAGAACAGCTGAAAGAGATTCTCCAAGTCAGTTCTTAGTGTAGAAAAGGTAGCTAAGATAAGGGAAATCCTTAATTCGAGTTAAGATCACAAGAAACACTGTATGAATCATAGATTCTTTACTTAAAGGACACTACAGTGATAAATTTGTGTTATACAGGGCAGAATACCATTGAAATAGAGAAATAAACACGTTCGGCAGCTTTGGAAAGCCTTACACTTCACTGAAATGTAGTACTACACTCTATAACAAAGTTGAGAGACAATGTTCCCGAGCTGCATCAGTTCATAACCGTGTGTAGGAAGTTGTTTGATAAAGTGGGCAAAGCTTATACTTGGACCACAAGGCAGAATATAGGAAACTACATGAAAACAGGAATAATTCAGAGAAAATGACTGTAAACAGATGAGAACTCGTTTAGAACAGCTGAAAGAGATTCTCCAAGCCAGTTCTTAGTGTAGAAAAGGTAGCTAAGATAAGGGAAACCCTTAATTCGAGTTAAGATCACATGAAACACTGTATGAATCATATATTCTTTGCTTAAAGGAGACTAGAGTGGTAAATGTGTGTTATACAAGGCAGAATACCATTGAGATAGAGAAAGTAACACGTTCGGCAGCTTTGGAAAGCCTTACACTTCACTTTAATGTAGCACAACACCCTATAACACAGTTAAGAGACAATGTTCCCGAGCTGCCTCAGTTCATAACAGTGTGTAGGAAGTTGTTTGATAAAGTGGGCATAGCTTATACTTGTACCAGAAGGCAGAATATAGGAAACTACAGGAAAACATGAATAATTCAGAGAAAATGTCTGAAAAACAGATGAGAACTCGTTTAGAACATCTGAAAGAGATTCTCCAAGCCAGTTCGTAGTGTAGAAAAGGTAGCTAAGATAAGGGAAACCCTTAATTCGAGTTAAGATCACATGAAACACTGTATGAATCCTAAATTCTTTACTTAAAGGACACTAGAGTGGTAAATTTGTGTTATACAGGGCAGTATGTCATTCATTTAGAGAAAGAAACACGTTCGGCAGCTTTGGAAAGCCTTACACTTCACTGAAATGTAGTACTACACTCTATAACACAGTTGAGATACAGTGTTCCCAAGCTGACTCAGTTCATAACAGTGTGTAGGAAGTTGTTTGATAAACTGGGCAAAGCTTATACTTGGACAAGAAGGTAAAATACAGGAAACTACATGAAATCATGAATAATTCAGAGACAATGACTGTAAACAGATGAGAACTCGTTTAGAACAGCTGAAAGAGATTCTCCAAGTCAGTTCTTAGTGTAGAAAAGGTAGCTAAGATAAGGGAAATCCTTAATTCGAGTTAAGATCACAAGAAACACTGTATGAATCATAGATTCTTTACTTAAAGGACACTACAGTGATAAATTTGTGTTATACAGGGCAGAATACCATTGAAATAGAGAAAGAAACACGTTCGGCAGCTTTGGAAAGCCTTACACTTCACTGAAATGTAGTACTACACTCTGTAACAAAGTTGAGAGACAATGTTCCCGAGCTGCATCAGTTCATAACCGTGTGTAGGAAGTTGTTTGATAAAGTGGGCAAAGCTTGTACTTGGACCAGAAGGCGGAATATAGGAAAATACATGAAAACATGAATAATTTAGAGAAAAAGACTGTAAACAGATGAGAACTCATTTAGAACAGCTGAAAGAGATTCTCCAAGTGAGTTTTTAGTGCAGAAAAGGTAGCTAAGATCCGGGAAATCCATAATTCGAGTTAAGATCACATGAAACACTGTATAAATCATATATTCTTTGCTTAATGGAGACTAGAGTGGTAAATGTGTGTTATACAAGGCAGAATATCATTGAAATAGAGAAAGAAACACGTTCGGCAGCTTTGGAAAGCCTTACACTTCACTGAAATGTAGCACAACACTCTATAACACAGTTAAGGGACAATGTTCCCTAGCTGCCTCAGTTCATAACAGTGTGTAGGAAGTTGTTTGATAAAGTGGGCACAGCTTATACTTGAACCAGAAAGCAGAATATAGGAAACTACAGGAAAACATGAATAATTCAGAGAAAATGACTGGAAACAGAGGAGAACTCGTTTAGAACAGCTGAAAGAGATTCTCCAAGCCAGTTCGTAGTGTAGAAAAGGTAGCTCAGATAAGGGAAACCCTTAATTCGAGTTAAGATCACATGAAACACTGTATGAATCCTAAATTCTTTACTTAAAGGACACTAGAGTGGAAAATTTGTGTTATACAGGGCAGTATGTCATTCATTTAGAGAAAGAAACACGTTCGGCAGCTTTGGAAAGCCTTACACTTCACTGAAATGTAGTACTACACTCTATAACAAAGTTGAGAGACAATGTTCCCGAGCTGCATCAGTTCATAACAGTGTGTAGGAAGTTGTTTGATAAAGTGGGCAAAGCTTATACTTGGACCAGAAGGCAGAATATAGGAAACTACATGAAAACATGAATAGTTCAGAGAAAATGACTGTAAACAGATGAGAACTCATTTAGAACAGCTGAAAGAGATTCTCCAAGTCAGTTCTTAGTGTAGAAAAGGTAGCTAAGATCCGGGAAATCCTTAATTTGAGTTAAGATCACATCAAACACTGTATGAATCCTATATTCTTTACTTAAAGGAGACTAGAGTGGTAAATGTGTGTTATACAAGGCAGAATATCATTGAAATAGAAAAAGAAACACGTTCGGCAGCTTTGGAAAGCCTGAAACTTCACTGAAATGTAGTACTACACTCTATAACAAAGTTGAGAGACAATGTTCCCGAGCTGCATCACTTCATAACAGTGTGTAGGAAGTTGTTTGATAAAGTGGGCAAAGCTTATACTTGGACCAGAAGGCAGAATATAGGAAACTACATGAAAACATGAATAATTCAGAGAAAATGACTGTAAACAGATGAGAACTCGTTTAGAACAGCTGAAAGAGATTCTCCAAGCCAGTTCTTAGTGTAGAAAAGGTAGCTAAGATAAGGGAAACCCTTAATTCGAGTTAAGATCACATGAAACACTGTATGAATCCTATATTCTTTACTTAAAGAACACTAGAGTGGTAAATTTGTGTTATACAGGGCAGAATGTCATTCATTTAGAGAAAGAAACACGTTCCGCAGCTTTGGAAAGCCTTATACTTCACTGAAATATAGTACTACACTCTATAACACAGTTGAGAGACAGTGTTCCCAAGCTGACTCAATTCATAACAGTGTGTAGGAAGTTGTTTGATAAACTGGGCAAAGCTTATACTTGGACCAGAAGGTAAAATATAGGAAACTACATGAAAACATGAATAATTCAGAGACAATGACTGTATACAGATGAGAACTCGTTTAGAACAGCTGAAAGAGATTCTCCAAGTCAGTTCTTAGTGTAGAAAAGGTAGCTAAGATAAGGGAAATCCTTAATTCGAGTTAAGATCACAAGAAACACTGTATGAATCATAGATTCTTTACTTAAAGGACACTACAGTGATAAATTTGTGTTATACAAGGCAGAATACCATTGAAATAGAGAAATAAACACGTTCGGGAGCTTTGGAAAGCCTTACACTTCACTGAAATGTAGTACTACACTCTATAACAAAGTTGAGAGACAATGTTCCCGAGCTGCATCACTTCATAACAGTGTGTAGGAAGTTGTTTGATAAAGTGGGCAAAGCTTATACTTGGACCAGAAGGCAGAATATAGGAAACTACATGAAAACATGAATAATTCAGAGAAAATGACTGTAAACAGATGAGAACTCGTTTAGAACAGCTGAAAGAGATTCTCCAAGCCAGTTCTTAGTGTAGAAAAGGTACCTAAGATTAGGGAAATCCTTAATTCGACTTAAGATCACATGAAACACTGTATGAATCACATATTCTTTACTTAAAGGACACTAGAGTAATAAATTTGTGTTATACAGGGCAGAATACCATTGAAATAGAGAAAGAAACAAGTTCGGCAGCTTTGGAAAGCCTTACACTTCACTGAAATGTAGTACGACACTCTATAACACAGTTGAGAGACAGTGTTCCCAAGCTGACTCAATTCATAACAGTGTGTAGGAAGTTGTTTGATAAACTGGGCAAAGCTTATACTTGGACCAGAAGGAAGAATATAGGAAACTACATGAAAACATGAATAGTTCAGAGAAAATGACTGTAAACAGATGAGAACTCATTTAGAACAGCTGAAAGAGATTCTCCAAGTCAGTTCTTAGTGTAGAAAAGGTAGCTAAGATCCGGGAAATCCTTAATTTGAGTGAAGATCACATCAAACACTGTATGAATCCTATATTCTTTACTTAAAGGAGACTAGAGTGGTAAATGTGTGTTATACAAGGCAGAATATCATTGAAATAGAAAAAGAAACACGTTTGGCAGCTTTGGAAAGCCTGAAACTTCACTGAAATGTAGCACTACACTCTATAACACAGTTGAGAGACAATGTTCCTGAGCTGCCTCTGTTCATAACAGTGTGTAGGAAGTTGTTTGATAAAGTGGCAAAGCTTATACTTGGACCAGAACGCAGAATATAGGAAACTACATGAAAACATGAATAATTCAGAGACAATGACTGTAAACAGATGAGAACTCGTTTAGAACAGCTGAAAGAGATTCTCCAAGTCAGTTCTTAGTGTAGAAAATGTAGCTAAGATAAGGGAAATCCTTAATTCGAGTTAAAATCACAAGAAACACTGTATGAATCATAGATTCTTTACTTAAAGGACACTAGAGTGATAAATTTGTGTTATACAGGGCAGAATACCATTGAAATAGAGAAAGAAACACGTTCGGCAGCTTTGGAAAGCCTTACACTTCACTGAAATGTAGTACTACACTCTATAACAAAGTTGAGAGACAATGTTCCCGAGCTGCATCACTTCATAACAGTGTGTAGGAAGTTGTTTGATAAAGTGGGCAAAGCTTATACTTGGACCAGAAGGCAGAATATAGGAAACTACATGAAAACATGAATAATTCAGAGAAAATGACTGTAAACAGATGAGAACTCGTTTAGAACAGCTGAAAGAGATTCTCCAAGCCAGTTCTTAGTGTAGAAAAGGTAGCTAAGATAAGGGAAACACTTAATTCGAGTTAAGATCACATGAAACACTGTATGAATCCTATATTCTTTACTTAAAGAACACTAGAGTGGTAAATTTGTGTTATACAGGGCAGAATGTCATTCATTTAGAGAAAGAAACACGTTCGGCAGCTTTGGAAAGCCTTATACTTCACTGAAATGTAGTACTACACTCTATAACACAGTTGAGAGACAGTGTTCCCAAGCTGACTCAATTCATAACAGTGTGTAGGAAGTTGTTTGATAAACTGGGCAAAGCTTATACTTGGACCAGAAGGTAAAATATAGGAAACTACATGAAAACATGAATAATTCAGAGACAATGACTGTAAACAGATGAGAACTCGTTTAGAACAGCTGAAAGAGATTCTCCAAGTCAGTTCTTAGTGTAGAAAAGGTAGCTAAGATAAGGGAAATCCTTAATTCCAGTTAAGATCACAAGAAACACTGTATGAATCATAGATTCTTTACTTAAAGGACACTACAGTGATAAATTTGTGTTATACAAGGCAGAATACCATTGAAATAGAGAAATAAACACGTTCGGCAGCTTTGGAAAGCCTTACACTTCACTGAAATGTAGTACTACACTCTATAACAAAGTTGAGAGACAATGTTCCCGAGCTGCATCACTTCATAACAGTGTGTAGGAAGTTGTTTGATAAAGTGGGCAAAGCTTATACTTGGACCAGAACGCACAATATAGGAAACTACATGAAAACATGAATAATTCAGAGAAAATGACTGTAAACAGATGAGAACTCGTTTAGAACAGCTGAAAGAGATTCTCCAAGCCAGTTCTTAGTGTAGAAAAGGTAGCTAAGATAAGGGAAACCCTTAATTCGAGTTAAGATCACATGAAACACTGTATGAATCCTATATTCTTTACTTAAAGAACACTAGAGTGGTAAATTTGTGTTATACAGGGCAGAATGTCATTCATTTAGAGAAAGAAACACGTTCGGCAGCTTTGGAAAGCCTTACACTTCACTGAAATGTAGCACTACACTCTATAACACAGTTGAGAGACAATGTTCCTGAGCTGCCTCTGTTCATAACAGTGTGTAGGAAGTTGTTTGATAAAGTGGCAAAGCTTATACTTGGACCAGAACGCAGAATATAGGAAACTACATGAAAACATGAATAATTCAGAGACAATGACTGTAAACAGATGAGAACTCATTTAGAACAGCTGAAAGAGATTCTCCAAGTCAGTTCTTAGTGTAGAAAAGGTAGCTAAGATCCGGGAAATCCTTAATTTGAGTTAAGATCACATCAAACACTGTATGAATCCTATATTCTTTACTTAAAGGAGACTAGAGTGGTAAATGTGTGTTATACAAGGCAGAATATCATTGAAATAGAAAAAGAAACACGTTCGGCAGCTTTGGAAAGCCTGAAACTTCACTGAAATGTAGCACTACACTCTATAACACAGTTGAGAGACAATGTTCCTGAGCTGCCTCTGTTCATAACAGTGTGTAGGAAGTTGTTTGATAAAGTGGCAAAGCTTATACTTGGACCAGAAAGCAGAATATAGGAAACTACATGAAAACATGAATAATTCAGAGACAATGACTGTAAACAGATGAGAACTCATTTAGAACAGCTGAAAGAGATTCTCCAAGTCAGTTCTTAGTGTAGAAAAGGTAGCTAAGATAAGGGAAATCCTTAATTCGAGTTAAAATCACAAGAAACACTGTATGAATCATAGATTCTTTACTTAAAGGACACTAGAGTGATAAATTTGTGTTATACAGGGCAGAATACCATTGAAATAGAGAAAGAAACACGTTCGGCAGCTTTGGAAAGCCTTACACTTCACTGAAATGTAGTACTACACTCTATAACAAAGTTGAGAGACAATGTTCCCGAGCTGCATCACTTCATAACAGTGTGTAGGAAGTTGTTTGATAAAGTGGGCAAAGCTTATACTTGGACCAGAAGGCAGAATATAGGAAACTACATGAAAACATGAATAATTCAGAGAAAATGACTGTAAACAGATGAGAACTCGTTTAGAACAGCTGAAAGAGATTCTCCAAGCCAGTTCTTAGTGTAGAAAAGGTAGCTAAGATAAGGGAAACACTTAATTCGAGTTAAGATCACATGAAACACTGTATGAATCCTATATTCTTTACTTAAAGAACACTAGAGTGGTAAATTTGTGTTATACAGGGCAGAATGTCATTCATTTAGAGAAAGAAACACGTTCGGCAGCTTTGGAAAGCCTTATACTTCACTGAAATGTAGTACTACACTCTATAACACAGTTGAGAGACAGTGTTCCCAAGCTGACTCAATTCATAACAGTGTGTAGGAAGTTGTTTGATAAACTGGGCAAAGCTTATACTTGGACCAGAAGGTAAAATATAGGAAACTAAATGAAAACATGAATAATTCAGAGACAATGACTGTAAACAGATGAGAACTCATTTAGAACAGCTGAAAGAGATTCTCCAAGTCAGTTCTTAGTGTAGAAAAGGTAGCTAAGATAAGGGAAATCCTTAATTCGAGTTAAGATCACAAGAAACACTGTATGAATCATAGATTCTTTACTTAAAGGACACTACAGTGATAAATTTGTGTTATACAAGGCAGAACACCATTGAAATAGAGAAATAAACACGTTCGGCAGCTTTGGAAAGCCTTACACTTCACTGAAATGTAGTACTACACTCTATAACAAAGTTGAGAGACAATGTTCCCGAGCTGCATCACTTCATAACAGTGTGTAGGAAGTTGTTTGATAAAGTGGGCAAAGCTTATACTTGGACCAGAACGCACAATATAGGAAACTACATGAAAACATGAATAATTCAGAGAAAATGACTGTAAACAGATGAGAACTCGTTTAGAACAGCTGAAAGAGATTCTCCAAGCCAGTTCTTAGTGTAGAAAAGGTAGCTAAGATAAGGGAAACCCTTAATTCGAGTTAAGATCACATGAAACACTGTATGAATCCTATATTCTTTACTTAAAGAACACTAGAGTGGTAAATTTGTGTTATACAGGGCAGAATGTCATTCATTTAGAGAAAGAAACACGTTCGGCAGCTTTGGAAAGCCTTACACTTCACTGAAATGTAGCACTACACTCTATAACACAGTTGAGAGACAATGTTCCTGAGCTGCCTCTGTTCATAACAGTGTGTAGGAAGTTGTTTGATAAAGTGGCAAAGCTTATACTTGGACCAGAACGCAGAATATAGGAAACTACATGAAAACATGAATAATTCAGAGACAATGACTGTAAACAGATGAGAACTCGTTTAGAACAGCTGAAAGAGATTCTCCAAGTCAGTTCTTAGTGTAGAAAAGGTAGCTAAGATAAGGGAAATGCTTAATTCGAGTTAAAATCACAAGAAACACTGTATGAATCATAGATTCTTTACTTAAAGGACACTAGAGTGATAAATTTGTGTTATACAGGGCAGAATACCATTGAAATAGAGAAAGAAACACGTTCGGCAGCTTTGGAAAGCCTTACACTTCACTGAAATGTAGTGCTACACTCTATAACAAAGTTGAGAGACAATGTTCCCGAGCTGCATCACTTCATAACAGTGTGTAGGAAGTTGTTTGATAAAGTGGGCAAAGCTTATACTTGGACCAGAAGGCAGAATATAGGAAACTACATGAAAACATGAATAATTCAGAGAAAATGACTGTAAACAGATGAGAACTCGTTTAGAACAGCTGAAAGAGATTCTCCAAGCCAGTTCTTAGTGTAGAAAAGGTAGCTAAGATAAGGGAAACACTTAATTCGAGTTAAGATCACATGAAACACTGTATGAATCCTATATTCTTTACTTAAAGAACTCTAGAGTGGTAAATTTGTGTTATACAGGGCAGAATGTCATTCATTTAGAGAAAGAAACACGTTCGGCAGCTTTGGAAAGCCTTATACTTCACTGAAATGTAGTACTACACTCTATAACACAGTTGAGAGACAGTGTTCCCAAGCTGACTCAATTCATAACAGTGTGTAGGAAGTTGTTTGATAAACTGGGCAAAGCTTATACTTGGACCAGAAGGTAAAATATAGGAAACAACATGAAAACATGAATAATTCAGAGACAATGAGTGTAAACAGATGAGAACTCGTTTAGAACGGCTGAAAGAGATTCTCCAAGTCAGTTCTTAGTGTAGAAAAGGTAGCTAAGATAAGGGAAATCTTTAATTCGAGTTAAGATCACAAGAAACACTGTATGAATCATAGATTCTTTACTTAAAGGACACTACAGTGATAAATTTGTGTTATACAAGGCAGAATACCATTGAAATAGAGAAATAAACACGTTCGGCAGCTTTGGAAAGCCTTACACTTCACTGAAATGTAGTACTACACTCTATAACAAAGTTGAGAGACAATGTTCCCGAGCTGCATCACTTCATAACAGTGTGTAGGAAGTTGTTTGATAAAGTGGGCAAAGCTTATACTTAGACCAGAAGGCAGAATATAGGAAACTACATGAAAACATGAATAATTCAGAGAAAATGACTGTAAACAGATGAGAACTCGTTTAGAACAGCTGAAAGAGATTCTCCAAGCCAGTTCTTAGTGTAGAAAAGGTACCTAAGATTAGGGAAATCCTTAATTCGAGTTAAGATCACATGAAACACTGTATGAATCACATATTCTTTACTTAAAGGACACTAGAGTAATAAATTTGTGTTATACAGGGCAGAATACCATTGAAATAGAGAAAGAAACAAGTTCGGCAGTTTGGAAAGCCTTACACTTCACTGAAATGTAGTACGACACTCTATAACAAAGTTGAGAGACAATGTTCCCGAGCTGCATCACTTCATAACAGTGTGTAGGAAGTTGTTTGATAAAGTGGGCAAAGCTTATACTTGGACCAGAAGGCAGAATATAGGAAACTACATGAAAACATGAATAATTCAGAGAAAATGACTGTAAACAGATGAGAACTCGTTTAGAACAGCTGAAAGAGATTCTCCAAGCCAGTTCTTAGTGTAGAAAAGGTAGCTAAGATAAGGGAAACCCTTAATTCGAGTTAAGATCACATGAAACACTGTATGAATCCTATATTCTTTACTTAAAGAACACTAGAGTGGTAAATTTGTGTTATACAGGGCAGAATGTCATTCATTTAGAGAAAGAAACACGTTCGGCAGCTTTGGAAAGCCTGAAACTTCACTGAAATGTAGCACTACACTCTATAACACAGTTGAGAGACAATGTTCCTGAGCTGCCTCTGTTCATAACAGTGTGTAGGAAGTTGTTTGATAAAGTGGCAAAGCTTATACTTGGACCAGAACGCAGAATATAGGAAACTACATGAAAACATGAATAATTCAGAGACAATGACTGTAAACAGATGAGAACTCGTTTAGAACAGCTGAAAGAGATTCTCCAAGTCAGTTCTTAGTGTAGAAAAGGTAGCTAAGATAAGGGAAATCCTTAATTCGAGTTAAGATCACAAGAAACACTGTATGAATCATAGATTCTTTACTTAAAGGACACTACAGTGATAAATTTGTGTTATACAAGGCAGAACACCATTGAAATAGAGAAATAAACACGTTCGGCAGCTTTGGAAAGCCTTACACTTCACTGAAATGTAGTACTACACTCTATAACAAAGTTGAGAGACAATGTTCCCGAGCTGCATCACTTCATAACAGTGTGTAGGAAGTTGTTTGATAAAGTGGGCAAAGCTTATACTTGGACCAGAACGCACAATATAGGAAACTACATGAAAACATGAATAATTCAGAGAAAATGACTGTAAACAGATGAGAACTCGTTTAGAACAGCTGAAAGAGATTCTCCAAGCCAGTTCTTAGTGTAGAAAAGGTAGCTAAGATAAGGGAAACCCTTAATTCGAGTTAAGATCACATGAAACACTGTATGAAT
This sequence comes from Pipistrellus hanaki, assembly GCF_964339955.1. Lineage (NCBI taxonomy): Eukaryota > Metazoa > Chordata > Mammalia > Chiroptera > Vespertilionidae > Pipistrellus > Pipistrellus hanaki. Next base: position 6,338,148 of record NC_140511.1, read on the forward strand.
CCTATATTCTTTACTTAAAGAACACTAGAGTGGTAAATTTGTGTTATACAGGGCAGAATGTCATTCATTTAGAGAAAGAAACACGTTCGGCAGCTTTGGAAAGCCTTACACTTCACTGAAATGTAGCACTACACTCTATAACACAGTTGAGAGACAATGTTCCTGAGCTGCCTCTGTTCATAACAGTGTGTAGGAAGTTGTTTGATAAAGTGGCAAAGCTTATACTTGGACCAGAACGCAGAATATAGGAAACTACATGAAAACATGAATAATTCAGAGACAATGACTGTAAACAGATGAGAACTCGTTTAGAACAGCTGAAAGAGATTCTCCAAGTCAGTTCTTAGTGTAGAAAAGGTAGCTAAGATAAGGGAAATGCTTAATTCGAGTTAAAATCACAAGAAACACTGTATGAATCATAGATTCTTTACTTAAAGGACACTAGAGTGATAAATTTGTGTTATACAGGGCAGAATACCATTGAAATAGAGAAAGAAACACGTTCGGCAGCTTTGGAAAGCCTTACACTTCACTGAAATGTAGTGCTACACTCTATAACAAAGTTGAGAGACAATGTTCCCGAGCTGCATCACTTCATAACAGTGTGTAGGAAGTTGTTTGATAAAGTGGGCAAAGCTTATACTTGGACCAGAAGGCAGAATATAGGAAACTACATGAAAACATGAATAATTCAGAGAAAATGACTGTAAACAGATGAGAACTCGTTTAGAACAGCTGAAAGAGATTCTCCAAGCCAGTTCTTAGTGTAGAAAAGGTAGCTAAGATAAGGGAAACACTTAATTCGAGTTAAGATCACATGAAACACTGTATGAATCCTATATTCTTTACTTAAAGAACTCTAGAGTGGTAAATTTGTGTTATACAGGGCAGAATGTCATTCATTTAGAGAAAGAAACACGTTCGGCAGGTTTGGAAAGCCTTATACTTCACTGAAATGTAGTACTACACTCTATAACACAGTTGAGAGACAGTGTTCCCAAGCTGACTCAATTCATAACAGTGTGTAGGAAGTTGTTTGATAAACTGGGCAAAGCTTATACTTGGACCAGAAGGTAAAATATAGGAAACAACATGAAAACATGAATAATTCAGAGACAATGAGTGTAAACAGATGAGAACTCGTTTAGAACGGCTGAAAGAGATTCTCCAAGTCAGTTCTTAGTGTAGAAAAGGTAGCTAAGATAAGGGAAATCTTTAATTCGAGTTAAGATCACAAGAAACACTGTATGAATCATAGATTCTTTACTTAAAGGACACTACAGTGATAAATTTGTGTTATACAAGGCAGAATACCATTGAAATAGAGAAATAAACACGTTCGGCAGCTTTGGAAAGCCTTACACTTCACTGAAATGTAGTACTACACTCTATAACAAAGTTGAGAGACAATGTTCCCGAGCTGCATCACTTCATAACAGTGTGTAGGAAGTTGTTTGATAAAGTGGGCAAAGCTTATACTTAGACCAGAAGGCAGAATATAGGAAACTACATGAAAACATGAATAATTCAGAGAAAATGACTGTAAACAGATGAGAACTCGTTTAGAACAGCTGAAAGAGATTCTCCAAGCCAGTTCTTAGTGTAGAAAAGGTACCTAAGATTAGGGAAATCCTTAATTCGAGTTAAGATCACATGAAACACTGTATGAATCACATATTCTTTACTTAAAGGACACTAGAGTAATAAATTTGTGTTATACAGGGCAGAATACCATTGAAATAGAGAAAGAAACAAGTTCGGCAGTTTGGAAAGCCTTACACTTCACTGAAATGTAGTACGACACTCTATAACAAAGTTGAGAGACAATGTTCCCGAGCTGCATCACTTCATAACAGTGTGTAGGAAGTTGTTTGATAAAGTGGGCAAAGCTTATACTTGGACCAGAAGGCAGAATATAGGAAACTACATGAAAACATGAATAATTCAGAGAAAATGACTGTAAACAGATGAGAACTCGTTTAGAACAGCTGAAAGAGATTCTCCAAGCCAGTTCTTAGTGTAGAAAAGGTAGCTAAGATAAGGGAAACCCTTAATTCGAGTTAAGATCACATGAAACACTGTATGAATCCTATATTCTTTACTTAAAGAACACTAGAGTGGTAAATTTGTGTTATACAGGGCAGAATGTCATTCATTTAGAGAAAGAAACACGTTCGGCAGCTTTGGAAAGCCTGAAACTTCACTGAAATGTAGCACTACACTCTATAACACAGTTGAGAGACAATGTTCCTGAGCTGCCTCTGTTCATAACAGTGTGTAGGAAGTTGTTTGATAAAGTGGCAAAGCTTATACTTGGACCAGAACGCAGAATATAGGAAACTACATGAAAACATGAATAATTCAGAGACAATGACTGTAAACAGATGAGAACTCGTTTAGAACAGCTGAAAGAGATTCTCCAAGTCAGTTCTTAGTGTAGAAAAGGTAGCTAAGATAAGGGAAATGCTTAATTCGAGTTAAAATCACAAGAAACACTGTATGAATCATAGATTCTTTACTTAAAGGACACTAGAGTGATAAATTTGTGTTATACAGGGCAGAATACCATTGAAATAGAGAAAGAAACAGGTTCGGCAGCTTTGGAAAGCCTTACACTTCACTGAAATGTAGTACTACACTCTATAACACAGTTGAGAGACAGTGTTCCCAAGCTGACTCAATTCATAACAGTGTGTAGGAAGTTGTTTGATAAACTGGGCAAAGCTTATACTTGGACCAGAAGGTAAAATATAGGAAACTACATGAAAACATGAATAATTCAGAGACAATGACTGTAAACAGATGAGAACTCGTTTAGAACAGCTGAAAGAGATTCTCCAAGTCAGTTCTTAGTGTAGAAAAGGTAGCTAAGATAAGGGAAATCCTTAATTCGAGTTAAGATCACAAGAAACACTGTATGAATCATAGATTCTTTACTTAAAGGACACTACAGTGATAAATTTGTGTTATACAAGGCAGAATACCATTGAAATAGAGAAATAAACACGTTCGGCAGCTTTGGAAAGCCTTACACTTCACTGAAATGTAGTACTACACTCTATAACAAAGTTGAGAGACAATGTTCCCGAGCTGCATCACTTCATAACAGTGTGTAGGAAGTTGTTTGATAAAGTGGGCAAAGCTTATACTTGGACCAGAACGCACAATATAGGAAACTACATGAAAACATGAATAATTCAGAGAAAATGACTGTAAACAGATGAGAACTCGTTTAGAACAGCTGAAAGAGATTCTCCAAGCCAGTTCTTAGTGTAGAAAAGGTAGCTAAGATAAGGGAAACCCTTAATTCGAGTTAAGATCACATGAAACACTGTATGAATCCTATATTCTTTACTTAAAGAACACTAGAGTGGTAAATTTGTGTTATACAGGGCAGAATGTCATTCATTTAGAGAAAGAAACACGTTCGGCAGCTTTGGAAAGCCTTACACTTCACTGAAATGTAGCACTACACTCTATAACACAGTTGAGAGACAATGTTCCTGAGCTGCCTCTGTTCATAACAGTGTGTAGGAAGTTGTTTGATAAAGTGGCAAAGCTTATACTTGGACCAGAACGCAGAATATAGGAAACTACATGAAAACATGAATAATTCAGAGACAATGACTGTAAACAGATGAGAACTCATTTAGAACAGCTGAAAGAGATTCTCCAAGTCAGTTCTTAGTGTAGAAAAGGTAGCTAAGATCCGGGAAATCCTTAATTTGAGTTAAGATCACATCAAACACTGTATGAATCCTATATTCTTTACTTAAAGGAGACTAGAGTGGTAAATGTGTGTTATACAAGGCAGAATATCATTGAAATAGAAAAAGAAACACGTTCGGCAGCTTTGGAAAGCCTGAAACTTCACTGAAATGTAGCACTACACTCTATAACACAGTTGAGAGACAATGTTCCTGAGCTGCCTCTGTTCATAACAGTGTGTAGGAAGTTGTTTGATAAAGTGGCAAAGCTTATACTTGGACCAGAAAGCAGAATATAGGAAACTACATGAAAACATGAATAATTCAGAGACAATGACTGTAAACAGATGAGAACTCATTTAGAACAGCTGAAAGAGATTCTCCAAGTCAGTTCTTAGTGTAGAAAAGGTAGCTAAGATAAGGGAAATCCTTAATTCGAGTTAAAATCACAAGAAACACTGTATGAATCATAGATTCTTTACTTAAAGGACACTAGAGTGATAAATTTGTGTTATACAGGGCAGAATACCATTGAAATAGAGAAAGAAACACGTTCGGCAGCTTTGGAAAGCCTTACACTTCACTGAAATGTAGTACTACACTCTATAACAAAGTTGAGAGACAATGTTCCCGAGCTGCATCACTTCATAACAGTGTGTAGGAAGTTGTTTGATAAAGTGGGCAAAGCTTATACTTGGACCAGAAGGCAGAATATAGGAAACTACATGAAAACATGAATAATTCAGAGAAAATGACTGTAAACAGATGAGAACTCGTTTAGAACAGCTGAAAGAGATTCTCCAAGCCAGTTCTTAGTGTAGAAAAGGTAGCTAAGATAAGGGAAACACTTAATTCGAGTTAAGATCACATGAAACACTGTATGAATCCTATATTCTTTACTTAAAGAACACTAGAGTGGTAAATTTGTGTTATACAGGGCAGAATGTCATTCATTTAGAGAAAGAAACACGTTCGGCAGCTTTGGAAAGCCTTATACTTCACTGAAATGTAGTACTACACTCTATAACACAGTTGAGAGACAGTGTTCCCAAGCTGACTCAATTCATAACAGTGTGTAGGAAGTTGTTTGATAAACTGGGCAAAGCTTATACTTGGACCAGAAGGTAAAATATAGGAAACTACATGAAAACATGAATAATTCAGAGACAATGACTGTAAACAGATGAGAACTCGTTTAGAACAGCTGAAAGAGATTCTCCAAGTCAGTTCTTAGTGTAGAAAAGGTAGCTAAGATAAGGGAAATCCTTAATTCGAGTTAAGATCACAAGAAACACTGTATGAATCATAGATTCTTTACTTAAAGGACACTACAGTGATAAATTTGTGTTATACAAGGCAGAACACCATTGAAATAGAGAAATAAACACGTTCGGCAGCTTTGGAAAGCCTTACACTTCACTGAAATGTAGTACTACACTCTATAACAAAGTTGAGAGACAATGTTCCCGAGCTGCATCACTTCATAACAGTGTGTAGGAAGTTGTTTGATAAAGTGGGCAAAGCTTATACTTGGACCAGAAGGCAGAATATAGGAAACTACATGAAAACATGAATAATTCAGAGAAAATGACTGTAAACAGATGAGAACTCGTTTAGAACAGCTGAAAGAGATTCTCCAAGCCAGTTCTTAGTGTAGAAAAGGTAGCTAAGATAAGGGAAACCCTTAATTCGAGTTAAGATCACATGAAACACTGTATGAATCCTATATTCTTTACTTAAAGAACACTAGAGTGGTAAATTTGTGTTATACAGGGCAGAATGTCATTCATTTAGAGAAAGAAACACGTTCGGCAGCTTTGGAAAGCCTTACACTTCACTGAAATGTAGCACTACACTCTATAACACAGTTGAGAGACAATGTTCCTGAGCTGCCTCTGTTCATAACAGTGTGTAGGAAGTTGTTTGATAAAGTGGCAAAGCTTATACTTGGACCAGAACGCAGAATATAGGAAACTACATGAAAACATGAATAATTCAGAGACAATGACTGTAAACAGATGAGAACTCGTTTAGAACAGCTGAAAGAGATTCTCCAAGTCAGTTCTTAGTGTAGAAAAGGTAGCTAAGATAAGGGAAATGCTTAATTCGAGTTAAAATCACAAGAAACACTGTATGAATCATAGATTCTTTACTTAAAGGACACTAGAGTGATAAATTTGTGTTATACAGGGCAGAATACCATTGAAATAGAGAAAGAAACACGTTCGGCAGCTTTGGAAAGCCTTACACTTCACTGAAATGTAGTGCTACACTCTATAACAAAGTTGAGAGACAATGTTCCCGAGCTGCATCACTTCATAACAGTGTGTAGGAAGTTGTTTGATAAAGTCGGCAAAGCTTATACTTGGACCAGAAGGCAGAATATAGGAAACTACATGAAAACATGAATAATTCAGAGAAAATGACTGTAAACAGATGAGAACTCGTTTAGAACAGCTGAAAGAGATTCTCCAAGCCAGTTCTTAGTGTAGAAAAGGTAGCTAAGATAAGGGAAACACTTAATTCGAGTTAAGATCACATGAAACACTGTATGAATCCTATATTCTTTACTTAAAGAACTCTAGAGTGGTAAATTTGTGTTATACAGGGCAGAATGTCATTCATTTAGAGAAAGAAACACGTTCGGCAGCTTTGGAAAGCCTTATACTTCACTGAAATGTAGTACTACACTCTATAACACAGTTGAGAGACAGTGTTCCCAAGCTGACTCAATTCATAACAGTGTGTAGGAAGTTGTTTGATAAACTGGGCAAAGCTTATACTTGGACCAGAAGGTAAAATATAGGAAACAACATGAAAACATGAATAATTCAGAGACAATGAGTGTAAACAGATGAGAACTCGTTTAGAACAGCTGAAAGAGATTCTCCAAGTCAGTTCTTAGTGTAGAAAAGGTAGCTAAGATAAGGGAAATCTTTAATTCGAGTTAAGATCACAAGAAACACTGTATGAATCATAGATTCTTTACTTAAAGGACACTACAGTGATAAATTTGTGTTATACAAGGCAGAATACCATTGAAATAGAGAAATAAACACGTTCGGCAGCTTTGGAAAGCCTTACACTTCACTGAAATGTAGTACTACACTCTATAACAAAGTTGAGAGACAATGTTCCCGAGCTGCATCACTTCATAACAGTGTGTAGGAAGTTGTTTGATAAAGTGGGCAAAGCTTATACTTGGACCAGAAGGCAGAATATAGGAAACTACATGAAAACATGAATAATTCAGAGAAAATGACTGTAAACAGATGAGAACTCGTTTAGAACAGCTGAAAGAGATTCTCCAAGCCAGTTCTTAGTGTAGAAAAGGTACCTAAGATTAGGGAAATCCTTAATTCGAGTTAAGATCACATGAAACACTGTATGAATCACATATTCTTTACTTAAAGGACACTAGAGTAATAAATTTGTGTTATACAGGGCAGAATACCATTGAAATAGAGAAAGAAACAAGTTCGGCAGTTTGGAAAGCCTTACACTTCACTGAAATGTAGTACGACACTCTATAACAAAGTTGAGAGACAATGTTCCCGAGCTGCATCACTTCATAACAGTGTGTAGGAAGTTGTTTGATAAAGTGGGCAAAGCTTATACTTGGACCAGAAGGCAGAATATAGGAAACTACATGAAAACATGAATAATTCAGAGAAAATGACTGTAAACAGATGAGAACTCGTTTAGAACAGCTGAAAGAGATTCTCCAAGCCAGTTCTTAGTGTAGAAAAGGTAGCTAAGATAAGGGAAACCCTTAATTCGAGTTAAGATCACATGAAACACTGTATGAATCCTATATTCTTTACTTAAAGAACACTAGAGTGGTAAATTTGTGTTATACAGGGCAGAATGTCATTCATTTAGAGAAAGAAACACGTTCGGCAGCTTTGGAAAGCCTTACACTTCACTGAAATGTAGCACTACACTCTATAACACAGTTGAGAGACAATGTTCCTGAGCTGCCTCTGTTCATAACAGTGTGTAGGAAGTTGTTTGATAAAGTGGCAAAGCTTATACTTGGACCAGAACGCAGAATATAGGAAACTACATGAAAACATGAATAATTCAGAGACAATGACTGTAAACAGATGAGAACTCGTTTAGAACAGCTGAAAGAGATTCTCCAAGTCAGTTCTTAGTGTAGAAAAGGTAGCTAAGATAAGGGAAATGCTTAATTCGAGTTAAAATCACAAGAAACACTGTATGAATCATAGATTCTTTACTTAAAGGACACTAGAGTGATAAATTTGTGTTATACAGGGCAGAATACCATTGAAATAGAGAAAGAAACACGTTCGGCAGCTTTGGAAAGCCTTACACTTCACTGAAATGTAGTGCTACACTCTATAACAAAGTTGAGAGACAATGTTCCCGAGCTGCATCACTTCATAACAGTGTGTAGGAAGTTGTTTGATAAAGTGGGCAAAGCTTATACTTGGACCAGAAGGCAGAATATAGGAAACTACATGATAACATGAATAATTCAGAGAAAATGACTGTAAACAGATGAGAACTCGTTTAGAACAGCTGAAAGAGATTCTCCAAGCCAGTTCTTAGTGTAGAAAAGGTAGCTAAGATAAGGGAAACACTTAATTCGAGTTAAGATCACATGAAACACTGTATGAATCCTATATTCTTTACTTAAAGAACTCTAGAGTGGTAAATTTGTGTTATACAGGGCAGAATGTCATTCATTTAGAGAAAGAAACACGTTCGGCAGCTTTGGAAAGCCTTATACTTCACTGAAATGTAGTACTACACTCTATAACACAGTTGAGAGACAGTGTTCCCAAGCTGACTCAATTCATAACAGTGTGTAGGAAGTTGTTTGATAAACTGGGCAAAGCTTATACTTGGACCAGAAGGTAAAATATAGGAAACAACATGAAAACATGAATAATTCAGAGACAATGAGTGTAAACAGATGAGAACTCGTTTAGAACAGCTGAAAGAGATTCTCCAAGTCAGTTCTTAGTGTAGAAAAGGTAGCTAAGATAAGGGAAATCTTTAATTCGAGTTAAGATCACAAGAAACACTGTATGAATCATAGATTCTTTACTTAAAGGACACTACAGTGATAAATTTGTGTTATACAAGGCAGAATACCATTGAAATAGAGAAATAAACACGTTCGGCAGCTTTGGAAAGCCTTACACTTCACTGAAATGTAGTACTACACTCTATAACAAAGTTGAGAGACAATGTTCCCGAGCTGCATCACTTCATAACAGTGTGTAGGAAGTTGTTTGATAAAGTGGGCAAAGCTTATACTTGGACCAGAAGGCAGAATATAGGAAACTACATGAAAACATGAATAATTCAGAGAAAATGACTGTAAACAGATGAGAACTCGTTTAGAACAGCTGAAAGAGATTCTCCAAGCCAGTTCTTAGTGTAGAAAAGGTACCTAAGATTAGGGAAATCCTTAATTCGAGTTAAGATCACATGAAACACTGTATGAATCACATATTCTTTACTTAAAGGACACTAGAGTAATAAATTTGTGTTATACAGGGCAGAATACCATTGAAATAGAGAAAGAAACAAGTTCGGCAGTTTGGAAAGCCTTACACTTCACTGAAATGTAGTACGACACTCTATAACAAAGTTGAGAGACAATGTTCCCGAGCTGCATCACTTCATAACAGTGTGTAGGAAGTTGTTTGATAAAGTGGGCAAAGCTTATACTTGGACCAGAAGGCAGAATATAGGAAACTACATGAAAACATGAATAATTCAGAGAAAATGACTGTAAACAGATGAGAACTCGTTTAGAACAGCTGAAAGAGATTCTCCAAGCCAGTTCTTAGTGTAGAAAAGGTAGCTAAGATAAGGGAAACCCTTAATTCGAGTTAAGATCACATGAAACACTGTATGAATCCTATATTCTTTACTTAAAGAACACTAGAGTGGTAAATTTGTGTTATACAGGGCAGAATGTCATTCATTTAGAGAAAGAAACACGTTCGGCAGCTTTGGAAAGCCTTACACTTCACTGAAATGTAGCACTACACTCTATAACACAGTTGAGAGACAATGTTCCTGAGCTGCCTCTGTTCATAACAGTGTGTAGGAAGTTGTTTGATAAAGTGGCAAAGCTTATACTTGGACCAGAACGCAGAATATAGGAAACTACATGAAAACATGAATAATTCAGAGACAATGACTGTAAACAGATGAGAACTCGTTTAGAACAGCTGAAAGAGATTCTCCAAGTCAGTTCTTAGTGTAGAAAAGGTAGCTAAGATAAGGGAAATGCTTAATTCGAGTTAAAATCACAAGAAACACTGTATGAATCATAGATTCTTTACTTAAAGGACACTAGAGTGATAAATTTGTGTTATACAGGGCAGAATACCATTGAAATAGAGAAAGAAACACGTTCGGCAGCTTTGGAAAGCCTTACACTTCACTGAAATGTAGTGCTACACTCTATAACAAAGTTGAGAGACAATGTTCCCGAGCTGCATCACTTCATAACAGTGTGTAGGAAGTTGTTTGATAAAGTGGGCAAAGCTTATACTTGGACCAGAAGGCAGAATATAGGAAACTACATGAAAACATGAATAATTCAGAGAAAATGACTGTAAACAGATGAGAACTCGTTTAGAACAGCTGAAAGAGATTCTCCAAGCCAGTTCTTAGTGTAGAAAAGGTAGCTAAGATAAGGGAAACACTTAATTCGAGTTAAGATCACATGAAACACTGTATGAATCCTATATTCTTTACTTAAAGAACTCTAGAGTGGTAAATTTGTGTTATACAGGGCAGAATGTCATTCATTTAGAGAAAGAAACACGTTCGGCAGCTTTGGAAAGCCTTATACTTCACTGAAATGTAGTACTACACTCTATAACACAGTTGAGAGACAGTGTTCCCAAGCTGACTCAATTCATAACAGTGTGTAGGAAGTTGTTTGATAAACTGGGCAAAGCTTATACTTGGACCAGAAGGTAAAATATAGGAAACAACATGAAAACATGAATAATTCAGAGACAATGAGTGTAAACAGATGAGAACTCGTTTAGAACAGCTGAAAGAGATTCTCCAAGTCAGTTCTTAGTGTAGAAAAGGTAGCTAAGATAAGGGAAATCTTTAATTCGAGTTAAGATCACAAGAAACACTGTATGAATCATAGATTCTTTACTTAAAGGACACTACAGTGATAAATTTGTGTTATACAAGGCAGAATACCATTGAAATAGAGAAATAAACACGTTCGGCAGCTTTGGAAAGCCTTACACTTCACTGAAATGTAGTACTACACTCTATAACAAAGTTGAGAGACAATGTTCCCGAGCTGCATCACTTCATAACAGTGTGTAGGAAGTTGTTTGATAAAGTGGGCAAAGCTTATACTTGGACCAGAAGGCAGAATATAGGAAACTACATGAAAACATGAATAATTCAGAGAAAATGACTGTAAACAGATGAGAACTCGTTTAGAACAGCTGAAAGAGATTCTCCAAGCCAGTTCTTAGTGTAGAAAAGGTACCTAAGATTAGGGAAATCCTTAATTCGAGTTAAGATCACATGAAACACTGTATGAATCACATATTCTTTACTTAAAGGACACTAGAGTAATAAATTTGTGTTATACAGGGCAGAATACCATTGAAATAGAGAAAGAAACAAGTTCGGCAGTTTGGAAAGCCTTACACTTCACTGAAATGTAGTACGACACTCTATAACAAAGTTGAGAGACAATGTTCCCGAGCTGCATCACTTCATAACAGTGTGTAGGAAGTTGTTTGATAAAGTGGGCAAAGCTTATACTTGGACCAGAAGGCAGAATATAGGAAACTACATGAAAACATGAATAATTCAGAGAAAATGACTGTAAACAGATGAGAACTCGTTTAGAACAGCTGAAAGAGATTCTCCAAGCCAGTTCTTAGTGTAGAAAAGGTAGCTAAGATAAGGGAAACCCTTAATTCGAGTTAAGATCACATGAAACACTGTATGAATCCTATATTCTTTACTTAAAGAACACTAGAGTGGTAAATTTGTGTTATACAGGGCAGAATGTCATTCATTTAGAGAAAGAAACACGTTCGGCAGCTTTGGAAAGCCTTACACTTCACTGAAATGTAGCACTACACTCTATAACACAGTTGAGAGACAATGTTCCTGAGCTGCCTCTGTTCATAACAGTGTGTAGGAAGTTGTTTGATAAAGTGGCAAAGCTTATACTTGGACCAGAACGCAGAATATAGGAAACTACATGAAAACATGAATAATTCAGAGACAATGACTGTAAACAGATGAGAACTCGTTTAGAACAGCTGAAAGAGATTCTCCAAGTCAGTTCTTAGTGTAGAAAAGGTAGCTAAGATAAGGGAAATGCTTAATTCGAGTTAAAATCACAAGAAACACTGTATGAATCATAGATTCTTTACTTAAAGGACACTAGAGTGATAAATTTGTGTTATACAGGGCAGAATACCATTGAAATAGAGAAAGAAACACGTTCGGCAGCTTTGGAAAGCCTTACACTTCACTGAAATGTAGTGCTACACTCTATAACAAAGTTGAGAGACAATGTTCCCGAGCTGCATCACTTCATAACAGTGTGTAGGAAGTTGTTTGATAAAGTGGGCAAAGCTTATACTTGGACCAGAAGGCAGAATATAGGAAACTACATGAAAACATGAATAATTCAGAGAAAATGACTGTAAACAGATGAGAACTCGTTTAGAACAGCTGAAAGAGATTCTCCAAGCCAGTTCTTAGTGTAGAAAAGGTAGCTAAGATAAGGGAAACACTTAATTCGAGTTAAGATCACATGAAACACTGTATGAATCCTATATTCTTTACTTAAAGAACACTAGAGTGGTAAATTTGTGTTATACAGGGCAGAATGTCATTCATTTAGAGAAAGAAACACGTTCGGCAGCTTTGGAAAGCCTTATACTTCACTGAAATGTAGTACTACACTCTATAACACAGTTGAGAGACAGTGTTCCCAAGCTGACTCAATTCATAACAGTGTGTAGGAAGTTGTTTGATAAACTGGGCAAAGCTTATACTTGGACCAGAAGGTAAAATATAGGAAACTACATGAAAACATGAATAATTCAGAGACAATGACTGTAAACAGATGAGAACTCGTTTAGAACAGCTGAAAGAGATTCTCCAAGTCAGTTCTTAGTGTAGAAAAGGTAGCTAAGATAAGGGAAATCCTTAATTCGAGTTAAGATCACAAGAAACACTGTATGAATCATAGATTCTTTACTTAAAGGACACTACAGTGATAAATTTGTGTTATACAAGGCAGAATACCATTGAAATAGAGAAATAAACACGTTCGGCAGCTTTGGAAAGCCTTACACTTCACTGAAATGTAGTACTACACTCTATAACAAAGTTGAGAGACAATGTTCCCGAGCTGCATCACTTCATAACAGTGTGTAGGAAGTTGTTTGATAAAGTGGGCAAAGCTTATACTTGGACCAGAAGGCAGAATATAGGAAACTACATGAAAACATGAATAATTCAGAGAAAATGACTGTAAACAGATGAGAACTCATTTAGAACAGCTGAAAGAGATTCTCCAAGCCAGTTCTGAGTGTAGAAAAGGTACCTAAGATTAGGGAAATCCTTAATTCGAGTTAAGATCACATGAAACACTGTATGAATCACATATTCTTTACTTAAAGGACACTAGAGTGGTAAATTTGTGTTATACAGGGCAGAATGTCATTCATTTAGAGAAAGAAACACGTTCCGCAGCTTTGGAAAGCCTTATACTTCACTGAAATGTAGTACTACACTCTATAACACAGTTGAGAGACAGTGTTCCCAAGCTGACTCAATTCATAACAGTGTGTAGGAAGTTGTTTGATAAACTGGGCAAAGCTTATACTTGGACCAGAAGGTAAAATATAGGAAACTACATGAAAACATGAATAATTCAGAGACAATGACTGTAAACAGATGAGAACTCGTTTAGAACAGCTGAAAGAGATTCTCCAAGTCAGTTCTTAGTGTAGAAAAGGTAGCTAAGATAAGGGAAATCCTTAATTCGAGTTAAGATCACAAGAAACACTGTATGAATCATAGATTCTTTACTTAAAGGACACTACAGTGATAAATTTGTGTTATACAAGGCAGAATACCATTGAAATAGAGAAATAAACATGTTCGGCAGCTTTGGAAAGCCTTACACTTCACTGAAATGTAGTACTACACTCTATAACAAAGTTGAGAGACAATGTTCCCGAGCTGCATCACTTCATAACAGTGTGTAGGAAGTTGTTTGATAAAGTGGGCAAAGCTTATACTTGGACCAGAAGGCAGAATATAGGAAACTACATGAAAACATGAATAATTCAGAGAAAATGACTGTAAACAGATGAGAACTCGTTTAGAACAGCTGAAAGAGATTCTCCAAGCCAGTTCTTAGTGTAGAAAAGGTAGCTAAGATAAGGGAAACCCTTAATTCAAGTTAAGATCACATGAAACACTGTATGAATCCTATATTCTTTACTTAAAGAACACTAGAGTGGTAAATTTGTGTTATACAGGGCAGAATGTCATTCATTTAGAGAAAGAAACACGTTCGGCAGCTTTGGAAAGCCTTACACTTCACTGAAATGTAGCACTACACTCTATAACACAGTTGAGAGACAATGTTCCTGAGCTGCCTCTGTTCATAACAGTGTGTAGGAAGTTGTTTGATAAAGTGGCAAAGCTTATACTTGGACCAGAACGCAGAATATAGGAAACTACATGAAAACATGAATAATTCAGAGACAATGACTGTAAACAGATGAGAACTCACTTAGAACAGCTGAAAGAGATTCTCCAAGTCAGTTCTTAGTGTAGAAAAGGTAGCTAAGATCCGGGAAATCCTTAATTTGAGTTAAGATCACATCAAACACTGTATGAATCCTATATTCTTTACTTAAAGGAGACTAGAGTGGTAAATGTGTGTTATACAAGGCAGAATATCATTGAAATAGAAAAAGAAACACGTTCGACAGCTTTGGAAAGCCTGAAACTTCACTGAAATGTAGCACTACACTCTATAACACAGTTGAGAGACAATGTTCCTGAGCTGCCTCTGTTCATAACAGTGTGTAGGAAGTTGTTTGATAAAGTGGCAAAGCTTATACTTGGACCAGAACGCAGAATATAGGAAACTACATGAAAACATGAATAATTCAGAGACAATGACTGTAAACAGATGAGAACTCGTTTAGAAAAGCTGAAAGAGATTCTCCAAGTCAGTTCTTAGTGTAGAAAAGGTAGCTAAGATAAGGGAAATGCTTAATTCGTGTTAAAATCACAAGAAACACTGTATGAATCATAGATTCTTTACTTAAAGGACACTAGAGTGATAAATTTGTGTTATACAGGGCAGAATACCATTGAAATAGAGAAAGAAACACGTTCGGCAGCTTTGGAAAGCCTTACACTTCACTGAAATGTAGTGCTACACTCTATAACAAAGTTGAGAGACAATGTTCCCGAGCTGCATCACTTCATAACAGTGTGTAGGAAGTTGTTTGATAAAGTGGGCAAAGCTTATACTTGGACCAGAAGGCAGAATATAGGAAACTACATGAAAACATGAATAATTCAGAGAAAATGACTGTAAACAGATGAGAACTCGTTTAGAACAGCTGAAAGAGATTTTCCAAGCCAGTTCTTAGTGTAGAAAAGGTAGCTAAGATAAGGGAAACACTTAATTCGAGTTAAGATCACATGAAACACTGTATGAATCCTATATTCTTTACTTAAAGAACACTAGAGTGGTAAATTTGTGTTATACAGGGCAGAATGTCATTCATTTAGAGAAAGAAACACGTTCGGCAGCTTTGGAAAGCCTTACACTTCACTGAAATGTAGCACTACACTCTATAACACAGTTGAGAGACAATGTTCCTGAGCTGCCTCTGTTCATAACAGTGTGTAGGAAGTTGTTTGATAAAGTGGCAAAGCTTATACTTGGACCAGAACGCAGAATATAGGAAACTACATGAAAACATGAATAATTCAGAGACAATGACTGTAAACAGATGAGAACTCGTTTAGAACAGCTGAAAGAGATTCTCCAAGTCAGTTCTTAGTGTAGAAAAGGTAGCTAAGATAAGGGAAATGCTTAATTCGAGTTAAAATCACAAGAAACACTGTATGAATCATAGATTCTTTACTTAAAGGACACTAGAGTGATAAATTTGTGTTATACAGGGCAGAATACCATTGAAATAGAGAAAGAAACACGTTCGGCAGCTTTGGAAAGCCTTACACTTCACTGAAATGTAGTGCTACACTCTATAACAAAGTTGAGAGACAATGTTCCCGAGCTGCATCACTTCATAACAGTGTGTAGGAAGTTGTTTGATAAAGTGGGCAAAGCTTATACTTGGACCAGAAGGCAGAATATAGGAAACTACATGAAAACATGAATAATTCAGAGAAAATGACTGTAAACAGATGAGAACTCGTTTAGAACAGCTGAAAGAGATTCTCCAAGCCAGTTCTTAGTGTAGAAAAGGTAGCTAAGATAAGGGAAACACTTAATTCGAGTTAAGATCACATGAAACACTGTATGAATCCTATATTCTTTACTTAAAGAACACTAGAGTGGTAAATTTGTGTTATACAGGGCAGAATGTCATTCATTTAGAGAAAGAAACACGTTCGGCAGCTTTGGAAAGCCTTATACTTCACTGAAATGTAGTACTACACTCTATAACACAGTTGAGAGACAGTGTTCCCAAGCTGACTCAATTCATAACAGTGTGTAGGAAGTTGTTTGATAAACTGGGCAAAGCTTATACTTGGACCAGAAGGTAAAATATAGGAAACTACATGAAAACATGAATAATTCAGAGACAATGACTGTAAACAGATGAGAACTCGTTTAGAACAGCTGAAAGAGATTCTCCAAGTCAGTTCTTAGTGTAGAAAAGGTAGCTAAGATAAGGGAAATCCTTAATTCGAGTTAAGATCACAAGAAACACTGTATGAATCATAGATTCTTTACTTAAAGGACACTACAGTGATAAATTTGTGTTATACAAGGCAGAATACCATTGAAATAGAGAAATAAACACGTTCGGCAGCTTTGGAAAGCCTTACACTTCACTGAAATGTAGTACTACACTCTATAACAAAGTTGAGAGACAATGTTCCCGAGCTGCATCACTTCATAACAGTGTGTAGGAAGTTGTTTGATAAAGTGGGCAAAGCTTATACTTGGACCAGAAGGCAGAATATAGGAAACTACATGAAAACATGAATAATTCAGAGAAAATGACTGTAAACAGATGAGAACTCATTTAGAACAGCTGAAAGAGATTCTCCAAGCCAGTTCTGAGTGTAGAAAAGGTACCTAAGATTAGGGAAATCCTTAATTCGAGTTAAGATCACATGAAACACTGTATGAATCACATATTCTTTACTTAAAGGACACTAGAGTAATAAATTTGTGTTATACAGGGCAGAATACCATTGAAATAGAGAAAGAAACAAGTTCGGCAGCTTTGGAAAGCCTTACACTTCACTGAAATGTAGTACGACACTCTATAACACAGTTGAGAGACAGTGTTCCCAAGCTGACTCAATTCATAACAGTGTGTAGGAAGTTGTTTGATAAAGTGGGCAAAGCTTATACTTGGACCAGAACGCAGAATATAGGAAACTACATGAAAACATGAATAATTCAGAGAAAATGACTGTAAACAGATGAGAACTCGTTTAGAACAGCTGAAAGAGATTCTCCAAGCCAGTTCTTAGTGTAGAAAAGGTAGCTAAGATAAGGGAAACCCTTAATTCGAGTTAAGATCACATGAAACACTGTATGAATCCTATATTCTTTACTTGAAGAACACTAGAGTGGTAAATTTGTGTTATACAGGGCAGAATGTCATTCATTTAGAGAAAGAAACACGTTCCGCAGCTTTGGAAAGCCTTATACTTCACTGAAATGTAGTACTACACTCTATAACACAGTTGAGAGACAGTGTTCCCAAGCTGACTCAATTCATAACAGTGTGTAGGAAGTTGTTTGATAAACTGGGCAAAGCTTATACTTGGACCAGAAGGTAAAATATAGGAAACTACATGAAAACATGAATAATTCAGAGACAATGACTGTAAACAGATGAGAACTCGTTTAGAACAGCTGAAAGAGATTCTCCAAGTCAGTTCTTAGTGTAGAAAAGGTAGCTAAGATAAGGGAAATCCTTAATTCGAGTTAAGATCACAAGAAACACTGTATGAATCATAGATTCTTTACCTAAAGGACACTACAGTGATAAATTTGTGTTATACAAGGCAGAATACCATTGAAATAGAGAAATAAACATGTTCGGCAGCTTTGGAAAGCCTTACACTTCACTGAAATGTAGTACTACACTCTATAACAAAGTTGAGAGACAATGTTCCCGAGCTGCATCACTTCATAACAGTGTGTAGGAAGTTGTTTGATAAAGTGGGCAAAGCTTATACTTGGACCAGAACGCAGAATATAGGAAACTACATGAAAACATGAATAATTCAGAGAAAATGACTGTAAACAGATGAGAACTCGTTTAGAACAGCTGAAAGAGATTCTCCAAGCCAGTTCTTAGTGTAGAAAAGGTAGCTAAGATAAGGGAAACCCTTAATTCGAGTTAAGATCACATGAAACACTGTATGAATCCTATATTCTTTACTTAAAGAACACTAGAGTGGTAAATTTGTGTTATACAGGGCAGAATGTCATTCATTTAGAGAAAGAAACACGTTCGGCAGCTTTGGAAAGCCTTACACTTCACTGAAATGTAGCACTACACTCTATAACACAGTTGAGAGACAATGTTCCTGAGCTGCCTCTGTTCATAACAGTGTGTAGGAAGTTGTTTGATAAAGTGGCAAAGCTTATACTTGGACCAGAACGCAGAATATAGGAAACTACATGAAAACATGAATAATTCAGAGACAATGACTGTAAACAGATGAGAACTCACTTAGAACAGCTGAAAGAGATTCTCCAAGTCAGTTCTTAGTGTAGAAAAGGTAGCTAAGATCCGGGAAATCCTTAATTTGAGTTAAGATCACATCAAACACTGTATGAATCCTATATTCTTTACTTAAAGGAGACTAGAGTGGTAAATGTGTGTTATACAGGGCAGAATGTCATTCATTTAGAGAAAGAAACACGTTCGGCAGCTTTGGAAAGCCTTACACTTCACTGAAATGTAGCACTACACTCTATAACACAGTTGAGAGACAATGTTCCTGAGCTGCCTCTGTTCATAACAGTGTGTAGGAAGTTGTTTGATAAAGTGGCAAAGCTTATACTTGGACCAGAACGCAGAATATAGGAAACTACATGAAAACATGAATAATTCAGAGACAATGACTGTAAACAGATGAGAACTCGTTTAGAACAGCTGAAAGAGATTCTCCAAGTCAGTTCTTAGTGTAGAAAAGGTAGCTAAGATAAGGGAAATGCTTAATTCGAGTTAAAATCACAAGAAACACTGTATGAATCATAGATTCTTTACTTAAAGGACACTAGAGTGATAAATTTGTGTTATACAGGGCAGAATACCATTGAAATAGAGAAAGAAACACGTTCGGCAGCTTTGGAAAGCCTTACACTTCACTGAAATGTAGTGCTACACTCTATAACAAAGTTGAGAGACAATGTTCCCGAGCTGCATCACTTCATAACAGTGTGTAGGAAGTTGTTTGATAAAGTGGGCAAAGCTTATACTTGGACCAGAAGGCAGAATATAGGAAACTACATGAAAACATGAATAATTCAGAGAAAATGACTGTAAACAGATGAGAACTCGTTTAGAACAGCTGAAAGAGATTCTCCAAGCCAGTTCTTAGTGTAGAAAAGGTAGCTAAGATAAGGGAAACACTTAATTCGAGTTAAGATCACATGAAACACTGTATGAATCCTATATTCTTTACTTAAAGAACACTAGAGTGGTAAATTTGTGTTATACAGGGCAGAATGTCATTCATTTAGAGAAAGAAACACGTTCGGCAGCTTTGGAAAGCCTTATACTTCACTGAAATGTAGTACTACACTCTATAACACAGTTGAGAGACAGTGTTCCCAAGCTGACTCAATTCATAACAGTGTGTAGGAAGTTGTTTGATAAACTGGGCAAAGCTTATACTTGGACCAGAAGGTAAAATATAGGAAACTACATGAAAACATGAATAATTCAGAGACAATGACTGTAAACAGATGAGAACTCGTTTAGAACAGCTGAAAGAGATTCTCCAAGTCAGTTCTTAGTGTAGAAAAGGTAGCTAAGATAAGGGAAATCCTTAATTCGAGTTAAGATCACAAGAAACACTGTATGAATCATAGATTCTTTACTTAAAGGACACTACAGTGATAAATTTGTGTTATACAAGGCAGAATACCATTGAAATAGAGAAATAAACACGTTCGGCAGCTTTGGAAAGCCTTACACTTCACTGAAATGTAGTACTACACTCTATAACAAAGTTGAGAGACAATGTTCCCGAGCTGCATCACTTCATAACAGTGTGTAGGAAGTTGTTTGATAAAGTGGGCAAAGCTTATACTTGGACCAGAAGGCAGAATATAGGAAACTACATGAAAACATGAATAATTCAGAGAAAATGACTGTAAACAGATGAGAACTCATTTAGAACAGCTGAAAGAGATTCTCCAAGCCAGTTCTGAGTGTAGAAAAGGTACCTAAGATTAGGGAAATCCTTAATTCGAGTTAAGATCACATGAAACACTGTATGAATCACATATTCTTTACTTAAAGGACACTAGAGTAATAAATTTGTGTTATACAGGGCAGAATACCATTGAAATAGAGAAAGAAACAAGTTCGGCAGCTTTGGAAAGCCTTACACTTCACTGAAATGTAGTACGACACTCTATAACACAGTTGAGAGACAGTGTTCCCAAGCTGACTCAATTCATAACAGTGTGTAGGAAGTTGTTTGATAAAGTGGGCAAAGCTTATACTTGGACCAGAACGCAGAATATAGGAAACTACATGAAAACATGAATAATTCAGAGAAAATGACTGTAAACAGATGAGAACTCGTTTAGAACAGCTGAAAGAGATTCTCCAAGCCAGTTCTTAGTGTAGAAAAGGTAGCTAAGATAAGGGAAACCCTTAATTCGAGTTAAGATCACATGAAACACTGTATGAATCCTATATTCTTTACTTGAAGAACACTAGAGTGGTAAATTTGTGTTATACAGGGCAGAATGTCATTCATTTAGAGAAAGAAACACGTTCCGCAGCTTTGGAAAGCCTTATACTTCACTGAAATGTAGTACTACACTCTATAACACAGTTGAGAGACAGTGTTCCCAAGCTGACTCAATTCATAACAGTGTGTAGGAAGTTGTTTGATAAACTGGGCAAAGCTTATACTTGGACCAGAAGGTAAAATATAGGAAACTACATGAAAACATGAATAATTCAGAGACAATGACTGTAAACAGATGAGAACTCGTTTAGAACAGCTGAAAGAGATTCTCCAAGTCAGTTCTTAGTGTAGAAAAGGTAGCTAAGATAAGGGAAACCCTTAATTCGAGTTAAGATCACATGAAACACTGTATGAATCCTATATTCTTTACTTAAAGAACACTAGAGTGGTAAATTTGTGTTATACAAGGCAGAATACCATTGAAATAGAGAAATAAACATGTTCGGCAGCTTTGGAAAGCCTTACACTTCACTGAAATGTAGTACTACACTCTATAACAAAGTTGAGAGACAATGTTCCCGAGCTGCATCACTTCATAACAGTGTGTAGGAAGTTGTTTGATAAAGTGGGCAAAGCTTATACTTGGACCAGAACGCAGAATATAGGAAACTACATGAAAACATGAATAATTCAGAGAAAATGACTGTAAACAGATGAGAACTCGTTTAGAACAGCTGAAAGAGATTCTCCAAGCCAGTTCTTAGTGTAGAAAAGGTAGCTAAGATAAGGGAAACCCTTAATTCGAGTTAAGATCACATGAAACACTGTATGAATCCTATATTCTTTACTTAAAGAACACTAGAGTGGTAAATTTGTGTTATACAGGGCAGAATGTCATTCATTTAGAGAAAGAAACACGTTCGGCAGCTTTGGAAAGCCTTACACTTCACTGAAATGTAGCACTACACTCTATAACACAGTTGAGAGACAATGTTCCTGAGCTGCCTCTGTTCATAACAGTGTGTAGGAAGTTGTTTGATAAAGTGGCAAAGCTTATACTTGGACCAGAACGCAGAATATAGGAAACTACATGAAAACATGAATAATTCAGAGACAATGACTGTAAACAGATGAGAACTCACTTAGAACAGCTGAAAGAGATTCTCCAAGTCAGTTCTTAGTGTAGAAAAGGTAGCTAAGATCCGGGAAATCCTTAATTTGAGTTAAGATCACATCAAACACTGTATGAATCCTATATTCTTTACTTAAAGGAGACTAGAGTGGTAAATGTGTGTTATACAAGGCAGAATATCATTGAAATAGAAAAAGAAACACGTTCGACAGCTTTGGAAAGCCTGAAACTTCACTGAAATGTAGCACTACACTCTATAACACAGTTGAGAGACAATGTTCCTGAGCTGCCTCTGTTCATAACAGTGTGTAGGAAGTTGTTTGATAAAGTGGCAAAGCTTATACTTGGACCAGAACGCAGAATATAGGAAACTACATGAAAACATGAATAATTCAGAGACAATGACTGTAAACAGATGAGAACTCGTTTAGAACAGCTGAAAGAGATTCTCCAAGTCAGTTCTTAGTGTAGAAAAGGTAGCTAAGATAAGGGAAATGCTTAATTCGAGTTAAAATCACAAGAAACACTGTATGAATCATAGATTCTTTACTTAAAGGACACTAGAGTGATAAATTTGTGTTATACAGGGCAGAATACCATTGAAATAGAGAAAGAAACACGTTCGGCAGCTTTGGAAAGCCTTACACTTCACTGAAATGTAGTGCTACACTCTATAACAAAGTTGAGAGACAATGTTCCCGAGCTGCATCACTTCATAACAGTGTGTAGGAAGTTGTTTGATAAAGTGGGCAAAGCTTATACTTGGACCAGAAGGCAGAATATAGGAAACTACATGAAAACATGAATAATTCAGAGAAAATGACTGTAAACAGATGAGAACTCGTTTAGAACAGCTGAAAGAGATTCTCCAAGCCAGTTCTTAGTGTAGAAAAGGTAGCTAAGATAAGGGAAACACTTAATTCGAGTTAAGATCACATGAAACACTGTATGAATCCTATATTCTTTACTTAAAGAACACTAGAGTGGTAAATTTGTGTTATACAGGGCAGAATGTCATTCATTTAGAGAAAGAAACACGTTCGGCAGCTTTGGAAAGCCTTATACTTCACTGAAATGTAGTACTACACTCTATAACACAGTTGAGAGACAGTGTTCCCAAGCTGACTCAATTCATAACAGTGTGTAGGAAGTTGTTTGATAAACTGGGCAAAGCTTATACTTGGACCAGAAGGTAAAATATAGGAAACTACATGAAAACATGAATAATTCAGAGACAATGACTGTAAACAGATGAGAACTCGTTTAGAACAGCTGAAAGAGATTCTCCAAGTCAGTTCTTAGTGTAGAAAAGGTAGCTAAGATAAGGGAAATCCTTAATTCGAGTTAAGATCACAAGAAACACTGTATGAATCATAGATTCTTTACTTAAAGGACACTACAGTGATAAATTTGTGTTATACAAGGCAGAATACCATTGAAATAGAGAAATAAACACGTTCGGCAGCTTTGGAAAGCCTTACACTTCACTGAAATGTAGTACTACACTCTATAACAAAGTTGAGAGACAATGTTCCCGAGCTGCATCACTTCATAACAGTGTGTAGGAAGTTGTTTGATAAAGTGGGCAAAGCTTATACTTGGACCAGAAGGCAGAATATAGGAAACTACATGAAAACATGAATAATTCAGAGAAAATGACTGTAAACAGATGAGAACTCATTTAGAACAGCTGAAAGAGATTCTCCAAGCCAGTTCTTAGTGTAGAAAAGGTAGCTAAGATAAGGGAAACCCTTAATTCGAGTTAAGATCACATGAAACACTGTATGAATCCTATATTCTTTACTTAAAGAACACTAGAGTGGTAAATTTGTGTTATACAGGGCAAAATGTCATTCATTTAGAGAAAGAAACACGTTCGGCAGCTTTGGAAAGCCTTACACTTCACTGAAATGTAGCACTACACTCTATAACACAGTTGAGAGACAATGTTCCTGAGCTGCCTCTGTTCATAACAGTGTGTAGGAAGTTGTTTGATAAAGTGGCAAAGCTTATACTTGGACCAGAACGCAGAATATAGGAAACTACATGAAAACATGAATAATTCAGAGACAATGACTGTAAACAGATGAGAACTCGTTTAGAACAGCTGAAAGAGATTCTCCAAGTCAGTTCTTAGTGTAGAAAAGGTAGCTAAGATAAGGGAAATGCTTAATTCGAGTTAAAATCACAAGAAACACTGTATGAATCATAGATTCTTTACTTAAAGGACACTAGAGTGATAAATTTGTGTTATACAGGGCAGAATACCATTGAAATAGAGAAAGAAACACGTTCGGCAGCTTTGGAAAGCCTTACACTTCACTGAAATATAGTGCTACACTCTATAACAAAGTTGAGAGACAATGTTCCCGAGCTGCATCACTTCATAACAGTGTGTAGGAAGTTGTTTGATAAAGTGGGCAAAGCTTATACTTGGACCAGAAGGCAGAATATAGGAAACTACATGAAAACATGAATAATTCAGAGAAAATGACTGTAAACAGATGAGAACTCGTTTAGAACAGCTGAAAGAGATTCTCCAAGCCAGTTCTTAGTGTAGAAAAGGTACCTAAGATTAGGGAAATCCTTAATTCGAGTTAAGATCACATGAAACACTGTATGAATCACATATTCTTTACTTAAAGGACACTAGAGTAATAAATTTGTGTTATACAGGGCAGAATACCATTGAAATAGAGAAAGAAACAAGTTCGGCAGCTTTGGAAAGCCTTACACTTCACTGAAATGTAGTACGACACTCTATAACACAGTTGAGAGACAGTGTTCCCAAGCTGACTCAATTCATAACAGTGTGTAGGAAGTTGTTTGATAAAGTGGGCAAAGCTTATACTTGGACCAGAATGCAGAATATAGGAAACTACATGAAAACATGAATAATTCAGAGACAATGACTGTAAACAGATGAGAACTCGTTTAGAACAGCTGAAAGAGATTCTCCAAGTCAGTTCTTAGTGTAGAAAAGGTAGCTAAGATAAGGGAAACGCTTAATTCGAGTTAAAATCACAAGAAACACTGTATGAATCATAGATTCTTTACTTAAAGGACACTAGAGTGATAAATTTGTGTTATACAGGGCAGAATACCATTGAAATAGAGAAAGAAACACGTTCGGCAGCTTTGGAAAGCCTTACACTTCACTGAAATGTAGTGCTACATTTCATGAAACACTGTATGAATCACATATTCTTTACTTAAAGGACACTAGAGTAATAAATTTGTGTTATACAGGGCAGAATACCATTGAAATAGAGAAAGAAACAAGTTCGGCAGCTTTGGAAAGCCTATAACAGATGAGAACTCGTTTAGAACAGCTGAAAGAGATTCTCCAAGCCAGTTCTTAGTGTAGAAAAGGTAGCTAAGATAAGGGAAACACTTAATTCGAGTTAAGATCACATGAAACACTGTATGAATCCTATATTCTTTACTTAAAGAACACTAGAGTGGTAAATTTGTGTTATACAGGGCAGAATGTCATTCATTTAGAGAAAGAAACACGTTCGGCAGCTTTGGAAAGCCTTACACTTCACTGAAATGTAGTACGACACTCTATAACACAGTTGAGAGACAGTGTTCCCAAGCTGACTCAATTCATAACAGTGTGTAGGAAGTTGTTTGATAAAGTGGGCAAAGCTTATACTTGGACCAGAACGCAGAATATAGGAAACTACATGAAAACATGAATAATTCAGAGAAAATGACTGTAAACAGATGAGAACTCGTTTAGAACAGCTGAAAGAGATTCTCCAAGCCAGTTCTTAGTGTAGAAAAGGTAGCTAAGATAAGGGAAACCCTTAATTCGAGTTAAGATCACATGAAACACTGTATGAATCCTATATTCTTTACTTAAAGAACACTAGAGTGGTAAATTTGTGTTATACAGGGCAGAATGTCATTCATTTAGAGAAAGAAACACGTTCGGCAGCTTTGGAAAGCCTTATACTTCACTGAAATGTAGTACTACACTCTATAACACAGTTGAGAGACAGTGTTCCCAAGCTGACTCAATTCATAACAGTGTGTAGGAAGTTGTTTGATAAACTGGGCAAAGCTGATACTTGGACCAGAAGGTAAAATATAGGAAACTACATGAAAACATGAATAATTCAGAGACAATGACTGTAAACAGATGAGAACTCGTTTAGAACAGCTGAAAGAGATTCTCCAAGTCAGTTCTTAGTGTAGAAAAGGTAGCTAAGATAAGGGAAATCCTTAATTCGAGTTAAGATCACAAGAAACACTGTATGAATCATAGATTCTTTACTTAAAGGACACTACAGTGATAAATTTGTGTTATACAAGGCAGAATACCATTGAAATAGAGAAATAAACATGTTCGGCAGCTTTGGAAAGCCTTACACTTCACTGAAATGTAGTACTACACTCTATAACAAAGTTGAGAGACAATGTTCCCGAGCTGCATCACTTCATAACAGTGTGTAGGAAGTTGTTTGATAAAGTGGGCAAAGCTTATACTTGGACCAGAAGGCAGAATATAGGAAACTACATGAAAACATGAATAATTCAGAGAAAATGACTGTAAACAGATGAGAACTCGTTTAGAACAGCTGAAAGTGATTCTCCAAGCCAGTTCTTAGTGTAGAAAAGGTACCTAAGATTAGGGAAATCCTTAATTCGAGTTAAGATCACATGAAACACTGTATGAATCACATATTCTTTACTTAAAGGACACTAGAGTAATAAATTTGTGTTATACAGGGCAGAATACCATTGAAATAGAGAAAGAAACAAGTTCGGCAGCTTTGGAAAGCCTTACACTTCACTGAAATGTAGTACGACACTCTATAACACAGTTGAGAGACAGTGTTCCCAAGCTGACTCAATTCATAACAGTGTGTAGGAAGTTGTTTGATAAAGTGGGCAAAGCTTATACTTGGACCAGAACGCAGAATATAGGAAACTACATGAAAACATGAATAATTCAGAGAAAATGACTGTAAACAGATGAGAACTCGTTTAGAACAGCTGAAAGAGATTCTCCAAGCCAGTTCTTAGTGTAGAAAAGGTAGCTAAGATAAGGGAAACCCTTAATTCGAGTTAAGATCACATGAAACACTGTATGAATCCTATATTCTTTACTTAAAGAACACTAGAGTGGTAAATTTGTGTTATACAGGGTAGAATGTCATTCATTTAGAGAAAGAAACACGTTCGGCAGCTTTGGAAAGCCTTACACTTCACTGAAATGTAGCACTACACTCTATAACACAGTTGAGAGACAATGTTCCTGAGCTGCCTCTGTTCATAACAGTGTGTAGGAAGTTGTTTGATAAAGTGGCAAAGCTTATACTTGGACCAGAACGCAGAATATAGGAAACTACATGAAAACATGAATAATTCAGAGACAATGACTGTAAACAGATGAGAACTCATTTAGAACAGCTGAAAGAGATTCTCCAAGTCAGTTCTTAGTGTAGAAAAGGTAGCTAAGATCCGGGAAATCCTTAATTTGAGTTAAGATCACATCAAACACTGTATGAATCCTATATTCTTTACTTAAAGGAGACTAGAGTGGTAAATGTGTGTTATACAAGGCAGAATATCATTGAAATAGAAAAAGAAACACGTTCGGCAGCTTTGGAAAGCCTGAAACTTCACTGAAATGTAGCACTACACTCTATAACACAGTTGAGAGACAATGTTCCTGAGCTGCCTCTGTTCATAACAGTGTGTAGGAAGTTGTTTGATAAAGTGGCAAAGCTTATACTTGGAGCAGAACGCAGAATATAGGAAACTACATGAAAACATGAATAATTCAGAGACAATGACTGTAAACAGATGAGAACTCGTTTAGAACAGCTGAAAGAGATTCTCCAAGTCAGTTCTTAGTGTAGAAAAGGTAGCTAAGATAAGGGAAATGCTTAATTCGAGTTAAAATCACAAGAAACACTGTATGAATCATAGATTCTTTACTTAAAGGACACTAGAGTGATAAATTTGTGTTATACAGGGCAGAATACCATTGAAATAGAGAAAGAAACACGTTCGGCAGCTTTGGAAAGCCTTACACTTCACTGAAATGTAGTGCTACACTCTATAACAAAGTTGAGAGACAATGTTCCCGAGCTGCATCACTTCATAACAGTGTGTAGGAAGTTGTTTGATAAAGTGGGCAAAGCTTATACTTGGACCAGAAGGCAGAATATAGGAAACTACATGAAAACATGAATAATTCAGAGAAAATGACTGTAAACAGATGAGAACTCGTTTAGAACAGCTGAAAGAGATTCTCCAAGCCAGTTCTTAGTGTAGAAAAGGTAGCTAAGATAAGGGAAACACTTAATTCGAGTTAAGATCACATGAAACACTGTATGAATCCTATATTCTTTACTTAAAGAACACTAGAGTGGTAAATTTGTGTTATACAGGGCAGAATGTCATTCATTTAGAGAAAGAAACACGTTCGGCAGCTTTCGAAAGCCTTATACTTCACTGAAATGTAGTACTACACTCTATAACACAGTTGAGAGACAGTGTTCCCAAGCTGACTCAATTCATAACAGTGTGTAGGAAGTTGTTTGATAAACTGGGCAAAGCTTATACTTGGACCAGAAGGTAAAATATAGGAAACTACATGAAAACATGAATAATTCAGAGACAATGACTGTAAACAGATGAGAACTCGTTTAGAACAGCTGAAAGAGATTCTCCAAGTCAGTTCTTAGTGTAGAAAAGGTAGCTAAGATAAGGGAAATCCTTAATTCGAGTTAAGATCACAAGAAACACTGTATGAATCATAGATTCTTTACTTAAAGGACACTACAGTGATAAATTTGTGTTATACAAGGCAGAATACCATTGAAATAGAGAAATAAACACGTTCGGCAGCTTTGGAAAGCCTTACACTTCACTGAAATATAGTGCTACACTCTATAACAAAGTTGAGAGACAATGTTCCCGAGCTGCATCACTTCATAACAGTGTGTAGGAAGTTGTTTGATAAAGTGGGCAAAGCTTATACTTGGACCAGAAGGCAGAATATAGGAAACTACATGAAAACATGAATAATTCAGAGAAAATGACTGTAAACAGATGAGAACTCGTTTAGAACAGCTGAAAGAGATTCTCCAAGCCAGTTCTTAGTGTAGAAAAGGTACCTAAGATTAGGGAAATCCTTAATTCGAGTTAAGATCACATGAAACACTGTATGAATCACATATTCTTTACTTAAAGGACACTAAAGTAATAAATTTGTGTTATACAGGGCAGAATACCATTGAAATAGAGAAAGAAACAAGTTCGGCAGCTTTGGAAAGCCTATAACAGATGAGAACTCGTTTAGAACAGCTGAAAGAGATTCTCCAAGCCAGTTCTTAGTGTAGAAAAGGTAGCTAAGATAAGGGAAACACTTAATTCGAGTTAAGATCACATGAAACACTGTATGAATCCTATATTCTTTACTTAAAGAACACTAGAGTGGTAAATTTGTGTTATACAGGGCAGAATGTCATTCATTTAGAGAAAGAAACACGTTCGGCAGCTTTGGAAAGCCTTACACTTCACTGAAATGTAGTACGACACTCTATAACACAGTTGAGAGACAGTGTTCCCAAGCTGAATCAATTCATAACAGTGTGTAGGAAGTTGTTTGATAAAGTGGGCAAAGCTTATACTTGGACCAGAACGCAGAATATAGGAAACTACATGAAAACATGAATAATTCAGAGAAAATGACTGTAAACAGATGAGAACTCGTTTAGAACAGCTGAAAGAGATTCTCCAAG
Organism: Pipistrellus hanaki; assembly: GCF_964339955.1. Lineage (NCBI taxonomy): Eukaryota > Metazoa > Chordata > Mammalia > Chiroptera > Vespertilionidae > Pipistrellus > Pipistrellus hanaki. The sequence goes on from NC_140511.1 coordinate 6,367,928, forward strand.
CCAGTTCTTAGTGTAGAAAAGGTAGCTAAGATAAGGGAAACCCTTAATTCGAGTTAAGATCACATGAAACACTGTATGAATCCTATATTCTTTACTTAAAGAACACTAGAGTGGTAAATTTGTGTTATACAGGGCAGAATGTCATTCATTTAGAGAAAGAAACACGTTCGGCAGCTTTGGAAAGCCTTATACTTCACTGAAATGTAGTACTACACTCTATAACACAGTTGAGAGACAGTGTTCCCAAGCTGACTCAATTCATAACAGTGTGTAGGAAGTTGTTTGATAAACTGGGCAAAGCTGATACTTGGACCAGAAGGTAAAATATAGGAAACTACATGAAAACATGAATAATTCAGAGACAATGACTGTAAACAGATGAGAACTCGTTTAGAACAGCTGAAAGAGATTCTCCAAGTCAGTTCTTAGTGTAGAAAAGGTAGCTAAGATAAGGGAAATCCTTAATTCGAGTTAAGATCACAAGAAACACTGTATGAATCATAGATTCTTTACTTAAAGGACACTACAGTGATAAATTTGTGTTATACAAGGCAGAATACCATTGAAATAGAGAAATAAACATGTTCGGCAGCTTTGGAAAGCCTTACACTTCACTGAAATGTAGTACTACACTCTATAACAAAGTTGAGAGACAATGTTCCCGAGCTGCATCACTTCATAACAGTGTGTAGGAAGTTGTTTGATAAAGTGGGCAAAGCTTATACTTGGACCAGAAGGCAGAATATAGGAAACTACATGAAAACATGAATAATTCAGAGAAAATGACTGTAAACAGATGAGAACTCGTTTAGAACAGCTGAAAGAGATTCTCCAAGTCAGTTCTTAGTGTAGAAAAGGTAGCTAAGATAAGGGAAACGCTTAATTCGAGTTAAAATCACAAGAAACACTGTATGAATCATAGATTCTTTACTTAAAGGACACTAGAGTGATAAATTTGTGTTATACAGGGCAGAATACCATTGAAATAGAGAAAGAAACACGTTCGGCAGCTTTGGAAAGCCTTACACTTCACTGAAATGTAGTGCTACATTTCATGAAACACTGTATGAATCACATATTCTTTACTTAAAGGACACTAGAGTAATAAATTTGTGTTATACAGGGCAGAATACCATTGAAATAGAGAAAGAAACAAGTTCGGCAGCTTTGGAAAGCCTATAACAGATGAGAACTCGTTTAGAACAGCTGAAAGAGATTCTCCAAGCCAGTTCTTAGTGTAGAAAAGGTAGCTAAGATAAGGGAAACACTTAATTCGAGTTAAGATCACATGAAACACTGTATGAATCCTATATTCTTTACTTAAAGAACACTAGAGTGGTAAATTTGTGTTATACAGGGCAGAATGTCATTCATTTAGAGAAAGAAACACGTTCGGCAGCTTTGGAAAGCCTTACACTTCACTGAAATGTAGTACGACACTCTATAACACAGTTGAGAGACAGTGTTCCCAAGCTGACTCAATTCATAACAGTGTGTAGGAAGTTGTTTGATAAAGTGGGCAAAGCTTATACTTGGACCAGAACGCAGAATATAGGAAACTACATGAAAACATGAATAATTCAGAGAAAATGACTGTAAACAGATGAGAACTCGTTTAGAACAGCTGAAAGAGATTCTCCAAGCCAGTTCTTAGTGTAGAAAAGGTAGCTAAGATAAGGGAAACCCTTAATTCGAGTTAAGATCACATGAAACACTGTATGAATCCTATATTCTTTACTTAAAGAACACTAGAGTGGTAAATTTGTGTTATACAGGGCAGAATGTCATTCATTTAGAGAAAGAAACACGTTCGGCAGCTTTGGAAAGCCTTATACTTCACTGAAATGTAGTACTACACTCTATAACACAGTTGAGAGACAGTGTTCCCAAGCTGACTCAATTCATAACAGTGTGTAGGAAGTTGTTTGATAAACTGGGCAAAGCTGATACTTGGACCAGAAGGTAAAATATAGGAAACTACATGAAAACATGAATAATTCAGAGACAATGACTGTAAACAGATGAGAACTCGTTTAGAACAGCTGAAAGAGATTCTCCAAGTCAGTTCTTAGTGTAGAAAAGGTAGCTAAGATAAGGGAAATCCTTAATTCGAGTTAAGATCACAAGAAACACTGTATGAATCATAGATTCTTTACTTAAAGGACACTACAGTGATAAATTTGTGTTATACAAGGCAGAATACCATTGAAATAGAGAAATAAACATGTTCGGCAGCTTTGGAAAGCCTTACACTTCACTGAAATGTAGTACTACACTCTATAACAAAGTTGAGAGACAATGTTCCCGAGCTGCATCACTTCATAACAGTGTGTAGGAAGTTGTTTGATAAAGTGGGCAAAGCTTATACTTGGACCAGAAGGCAGAATATAGGAAACTACATGAAAACATGAATAATTCAGAGAAAATGACTGTAAACAGATGAGAACTCGTTTAGAACAGCTGAAAGTGATTCTCCAAGCCAGTTCTTAGTGTAGAAAAGGTACCTAAGATTAGGGAAATCCTTAATTCGAGTTAAGATCACATGAAACACTGTATGAATCCTATATTCTTTACTTAAAGAACACTAGAGTGGTAAATTTGTGTTATACAGGGCAGAATGTCATTCATTTAGAGAAAGAAACACGTTCGGCAGCTTTGGAAAGCCTTACACTTCACTGAAATGTAGTACGACACTCTATAACACAGTTGAGAGACAGTGTTCCCAAGCTGACTCAATTCATAACAGTGTGTAGGAAGTTGTTTGATAAAGTGGGCAAAGCTTATACTTGGACCAGAACGCAGAATATAGGAAACTACATGAAAACATGAATAATTCAGAGAAAATGACTGTAAACAGATGAGAACTCGTTTAGAACAGCTGAAAGAGATTCTCCAAGCCAGTTCTTAGTGTAGAAAAGGTAGCTAAGATAAGGGAAACCCTTAATTCGAGTTAAGATCACATGAAACACTGTATGAATCCTATATTCTTTACTTAAAGAACACTAGAGTGGTAAATTTGTGTTATACAGGGTAGAATGTCATTCATTTAGAGAAAGAAACACGTTCGGCAGCTTTGGAAAGCCTTACACTTCACTGAAATGTAGCACTACACTCTATAACACAGTTGAGAGACAATGTTCCTGAGCTGCCTCTGTTCATAACAGTGTGTAGGAAGTTGTTTGATAAAGTGGCAAAGCTTATACTTGGACCAGAACGCAGAATATAGGAAACTACATGAAAACATGAATAATTCAGAGACAATGACTGTAAACAGATGAGAACTCATTTAGAACAGCTGAAAGAGATTCTCCAAGTCAGTTCTTAGTGTAGAAAAGGTAGCTAAGATCCGGGAAATCCTTAATTTGAGTTAAGATCACATCAAACACTGTATGAATCCTATATTCTTTACTTAAAGGAGACTAGAGTGGTAAATGTGTGTTATACAAGGCAGAATATCATTGAAATAGAAAAAGAAACACGTTCGGCAGCTTTGGAAAGCCTGAAACTTCACTGAAATGTAGCACTACACTCTATAACACAGTTGAGAGACAATGTTCCTGAGCTGCCTCTGTTCATAACAGTGTGTAGGAAGTTGTTTGATAAACTGGGCAAAGCTTATACTTGGACCAGAAGGTAAAATATAGGAAACTACATGAAAACATGAATAATTCAGAGACAATGACTGTAAACAGATGAGAACTCGTTTAGAACAGCTGAAAGAGATTCTCCAAGTCAGTTCTTAGTGTAGAAAAGGTAGCTAAGATAAGGGAAATCCTTAATTCGAGTTAAGATCACAAGAAACACTGTATGAATCATAGATTCTTTACTTAAAGGACACTACAGTGATAAATTTGTGTTATACAAGGCAGAATACCATTGAAATAGAGAAATAAACACGTTCGGCAGCTTTGGAAAGCCTTACACTTCACTGAAATATAGTGCTACACTCTATAACAAAGTTGAGAGACAATGTTCCCGAGCTGCATCACTTCATAACAGTGTGTAGGAAGTTGTTTGATAAAGTGGGCAAAGCTTATACTTGGACCAGAAGGCAGAATATAGGAAACTACATGAAAACATGAATAATTCAGAGAAAATGACTGTAAACAGATGAGAACTCGTTTAGAACAGCTGAAAGAGATTCTCCAAGCCAGTTCTTAGTGTAGAAAAGGTACCTAAGATTAGGGAAATCCTTAATTCGAGTTAAGATCACATGAAACACTGTATGAATCACATATTCTTTACTTAAAGGACACTAGAGTAATAAATTTGTGTTATACAGGGCAGAATACCATTGAAATAGAGAAAGAAACAAGTTCGGCAGCTTTGGAAAGCCTATAACAGATGAGAACTCGTTTAGAACAGCTGAAAGAGATTCTCCAAGCCAGTTCTTAGTGTAGAAAAGGTAGCTAAGATAAGGGAAACACTTAATTCGAGTTAAGATCACATGAAACACTGTATGAATCCTATATTCTTTACTTAAAGAACACTAGAGTGGTAAATTTGTGTTATACAGGGCAGAATGTCATTCATTTAGAGAAAGAAACACGTTCGGCAGCTTTGGAAAGCCTTACACTTCACTGAAATGTAGTACGACACTCTATAACACAGTTGAGAGACAATGTTCCTGAGCTGCCTCTGTTCATAACAGTGTGTAGGAAGTTGTTTGATAAAGTGGCAAAGCTTATACTTGGACCAGAATGCAGAATATAGGAAACTACATGAAAACATGAATAATTCAGAGACAATGACTGTAAACAGATGAGAACTCGTTTAGAACAGCTGAAAGAGATTCTCCAAGTCAGTTCTTAGTGTAGAAAAGGTAGCTAAGATAAGGGAAATGCTTAATTCGAGTTAAAATCACAAGAAACACTGTATGAATCATAGATTCTTTACTTAAAGGACACTAGAGTGATAAATTTGTGTTATACAGGGCAGAATACCATTGAAATAGAGAAAGAAACACGTTCGGCAGCTTTGGAAAGCCTTACACTTCACTGAAATGTAGTGCTACACTCTATAACAAAGTTGAGAGACAATGTTCCCGAGCTGCATCACTTCATAACAGTGTGTAGGAAGTTGTTTGATAAAGTGGCAAAGCTTATACTTGGACCAGAAGGCAGAATATAGGAAACTACATGAAAACATGAATAATTCAGAGAAAATGACTGTAAACAGATGAGAACTCGTTTAGAACAGCTGAAAGAGATTCTCCAAGCCAGTTCTTAGTGTAGAAAAGGTAGCTAAGATAAAGGAAACACTTAATTCGAGTTAAGATCACATGAAACACTGTATGAATCCTATATTCTTTACTTAAAGAACACTAGAGTGGTAAATTTGTGTTATACAGGGCAGAATGTCATTCATTTAGAGAAAGAAACACGTTCGGCAGCTTTGGAAAGCCTTATACTTCACTGAAATGTAGTACTACACTCTATAACACAGTTGAGAGACAGTGTTCCCAAGCTGACTCAATTCATAACAGTGTGTAGGAAGTTGTTTGATAAACTGGGCAAAGCTGATACTTGGACCAGAAGGTAAAATATAGGAAACTACATGAAAACATGAATAATTCAGAGACAATGACTGTAAACAGATGAGAACTCGTTTAGAACAGCTGAAAGAGATTCTCCAAGTCAGTTCTTAGTGTAGAAAAGGTAGCTAAGATAAGGGAAATCCTTAATTCGAGTTAAGATCACAAGAAACACTGTATGAATCATAGATTCTTTACTTAAAGGACACTACAGTGATAAATTTGTGTTATACAAGGCAGAATACCATTGAAATAGAGAAATAAACACGTTCGGCAGCTTTGGAAAGCCTTACACTTCACTGAAATGTAGTACTACACTCTATAACAAAGTTGAGAGACAATGTTCCCGAGCTGCATCACTTCATAACAGTGTGTAGGAAGTTGTTTGATAAAGTGGGCAAAGCTTATACTTGGACCAGAAGGCAGAATATAGGAAACTACATGAAAACATGAATAATTCAGAGAAAATGACTGTAAACAGATGAGAACTCGTTTAGAACAGCTGAAAGAGATTCTCCAAGCCAGTTCTTAGTGTAGAAAAGGTAGCTAAGATAAGGGAAACCCTTAATTCGAGTTAAGATCACATGAAACACTGTATGAATCCTATATTCTTTACTTAAAGAACACTAGAGTGGTAAATTTGTGTTATACAGGGCAGAATGTCATTCATTTAGAGAAAGAAACACGTTCGGCAGCTTTGGAAAGCCTTACACTTCACTGAAATGTAGCACTACACTCTATAACACAGTTGAGAGACAATGTTCCTGAGCTGCCTCTGGTCATAACAGTGTGTAGGAAGTTGTTTGATAAAGTGGCAAAGCTTATACTTGGACCAGAACGCAGAATATAGGAAACTACATGAAAACATGAATAATTCAGAGACAATGACTGTAAACAGATGAGAACTCGTTTAGAACAGCTGAAAGAGATTCTCCAAGTCAGTTCTTAGTGTAGAAAAGGTAGCTAAGATAAGGGAAATGCTTAATTCGAGTTAAAATCACAAGAAACACTGTATGAATCATAGATTCTTTACTTAAAGGACACTAGAGTGATAAATTTGTGTTATACAGGGCAGAATACCATTGAAATAGAGAAAGAAACACGTTGGCAGCTTTGGAAAGCCTTACACTTCACTGAAATGTAGTGCTACACTCTATAACAAAGTTGAGAGACAATGTTCCCGAGCTGCATCACTTCATAACAGTGTGTAGGAAGTTGTTTGATAAAGTGGGCAAAGCTTATACTTGGACCAGAAGGCAGAATATAGGAAACTACATGAAAACATGAATAATTCAGAGAAAATGACTGTAAACAGATGAGAACTCGTTTAGAACAGCTGAAAGAGATTCTCCAAGCCAGTTCTTAGTGTAGAAAAGGTAGCTAAGATAAGGGAAACACTTAATTCGAGTTAAGATCACATGAAACACTGTATGAATCCTATATTCTTTACTTAAAGAACACTAGAGTGGTAAATTTGTGTTATACAGGGCAGAATGTCATTCATTTAGAGAAAGAAACACGTTCGGCAGCTTTGGAAAGCCTTATACTTCACTGAAATGTAGTACTACACTCTATAACACAGTTGAGAGACAGTGTTCCCAAGCTGACTCAATTCATAACAGTGTGTAGGAAGTTGTTTGATAAACTGGGCAAAGCTTATACTTGGACCAGAAGGTAAAATATAGGAAACTACATGAAAACATGAATAATTCAGAGACAATGACTGTAAACAGATGAGAACTCGTTTAGAACAGCTGAAAGAGATTCTCCAAGTCAGTTCTTAGTGTAGAAAAGGTAGCTAAGATAAGGGAAATCCTTAATTCGAGTTAAGATCACAAGAAACACTGTATGAATCATAGATTCTTTACTTAAAGGACACTACAGTGATAAATTTGTGTTATACAAGGCAGAATACCATTGAAATAGAGAAATAAACACGTTCGGCAGCTTTGGAAAGCCTTACACTTCACTGAAATGTAGTACTACACTCTATAACAAAGTTGATAGACAATGTTCCCGAGCTGCATCACTTCATAACAGTGTGTAGGAAGTTGTTTGATAAAGTGGGCAAAGCTTATACTTGGACCAGAAGGCAGAATATAGGAAACTACATGAAAACATGAATAATTCAGAGAAAATGACTGTAAACAGATGAGAACTCGTTTAGAACAGCTGAAAGAGATTCTCCAAGCCAGTTCTTAGTGTAGAAAAGGTAGCTAAGATAAGGGAAACCCTTAATTCGAGTTAAGATCACATGAAACACTGTATGAATCCTATATTCTTTACTTAAAGAACACTAGAGTGGTAAATTTGTGTTATACAGGGCAGAATGTCCTTCATTTAGAGAAAGAAACACGTTCGGCAGCTTTGGAAAGCCTTACACTTCACTGAAATGTAGCACTACACTCTATAACACAGTTGAGAGACAATGTTCCTGAGCTGCCTCTGTTCATAACAGTGTGTAGGAAGTTGTTTGATAAAGTGGCAAAGCTTATACTTGGACCAGAACGCAGAATATAGGAAACTACATGAAAACATGAATAATTCAGAGACAATGACTGTAAACAGATGAGAACTCGTTTAGAACAGCTGAAAGAGATTCTCCAAGTCAGTTCTTAGTGTAGAAAAGGTAGCTAAGATAAGGGAAATGCTTAATTCGAGTTAAAATCACAAGAAACACTGTATGAATCATAGATTCTTTACTTAAAGGACACTAGAGTGATAAATTTGTGTTATACAGGGCAGAATACCATTGAAATAGAGAAAGAAACACGTTCCGCAGCTTTGGAAAGCCTTACACTTCACTGAAATGTAGTGCTACACTCTATAACAAAGTTGAGAGACAATGTTCCCGAGCTGCATCACTTCATAACAGTGTGTAGGAAGTTGTTTGATAAAGTGGGCAAAGCTTATACTTGGACCAGAAGGCAGAATATAGGAAACTACATGAAAACATGAATAATTCAGAGAAAATGACTGTAAACAGATGAGAACTCGTTTAGAACAGCTGAAAGAGATTCTCCAAGCCAGTTCTTAGTGTAGAAAAGGTAGCTAAGATAAGGGAAACACTTAATTCGAGTTAAGATCACATGAAACACTGTATGAATCCTATATTCTTTACTTAAAGAACACTAGAGTGGTAAATTTGTGTTATACAGGGCAGAATGTCATTCATTTAGAGAAAGAAACACGTTCGGCAGCTTTGGAAAGCCTTATACTTCACTGAAATGTAGTACTACACTCTATAACACAGTTGAGAGACAGTGTTCCCAAGCTGACTCAATTCATAACAGTGTGTAGGAAGTTGTTTGATAAACTGGGCAAAGCTTATACTTGGACCAGAAGGTAAAATATAGGAAACTACATGAAAACATGAATAATTCAGAGACAATGACTGTAAACAGATGAGAACTCGTTTAGAACAGCTGAAAGAGATTCTCCAAGTCAGTTCTTAGTGTAGAAAAGGTAGCTAAGATAAGGGAAATCCTTAATTCGAGTTAAGATCACAAGAAACACTGTATGAATCATAGATTCTTTACTTAAAGGACACTACAGTGATAAATTTGTGTTATACAAGGCAGAATACCATTGAAATAGAGAAATAAACACGTTCGGCAGCTTTGGAAAGCCTTACACTTCACTGAAATGTAGTACTACACTCTATAACAAAGTTGAGAGACAATGTTCCCGAGCTGCATCACTTCATAACAGTGTGTAGGAAGTTGTTTGATAAAGTGGGCAAAGCTTATACTTGGACCAGAAGGCAGAATATAGGAAACTACATGAAAACATGAATAATTCAGAGAAAATGACTGTAAACAGATGAGAACTCGTTTAGAACAGCTGAAAGAGATTCTCCAAGCCAGTTCTTAGTGTAGAAAAGGTACCTAAGATTAGGGAAATCCTTAATTCGAGTTAAGATCACATGAAACACTGTATGAATCACATATTCTTTACTTAAAGGACACTAGAGTAATAAATTTGTGTTATACAGGGCAGAATACCATTGAAATAGAGAAAGAAACAAGTTCGGCAGCTTTGGAAAGCCTTACACTTCACTGAAATGTAGTACGACACTCTATAACAAAGTTGAGAGACAATGTTCCCGAGCTGCATCACTCCATAACAGTGTGTAGGAAGTTGTTTGATAAAGTGGGCAAAGCTTATACTTGGACCAGAAGGCAGAATATAGGAAACTACATGAAAACATGAATAATTCAGAGAAAATGACTGTAAACAGATGAGAACTCGTTTAGAACAGCTGAAAGAGATTCTCCAAGCCAGTTCTTAGTGTAGAAAAGGTAGCTAAGATAAGGGAAACCCTTAATTCGAGTTAAGATCACATGAAACACTGTATGAATCCTATATTCTTTACTTAAAGAACACTAGAGTGGTAAATTTGTGTTATACAGGGCAGAATGTCATTCATTTAGAGAAAGAAACACGTTCGGCAGCTTTGGAAAGCCTTACACTTCACTGAAATGTAGCACTACACTCTATAACACAGTTGAGAGACAATGTTCCTGAGCTGCCTCTGTTCATAACAGTGTGTAGGAAGTTGTTTGATAAAGTGGCAAAGCTTATACTTGGACCAGAACGCAGAATATAGGAAACTACATGAAAACATGAATAATTCAGAGACAATGACTGTAAACAGATGAGAACTCGTTTAGAACAGCTGAAAGAGATTCTCCAAGTCAGTTCTTAGTGTAGAAAAGGTAGCTAAGATAAGGGAAACGCTTAATTCGAGTTAAAATCACAAGAAACACTGTATGAATCATAGATTCTTTACTTAAAGGACACTAGAGTGTTAAATTTGTGTTATACAGGGCAGAATACCATTGAAATAGAGAAAGAAACACGTTCGGCAGCTTTGGAAAGCCTTACACTTCACTGAAATGTAGTGCTACATTTCATGAAACACTGTATGAATCACATATTCTTTACTTAAAGGACACTAGAGTAATAAATTTGTGTTATACACGGCAGAATACCATTGAAATAGAGAAAGAAACAAGTTCGGCAGCTTTGGAAAGCCTATAACAGATGAGAACTCGTTTAGAACAGCTGAAAGAGATTCTCCAAGCCAGTTCTTAGTGTAGAAAAGGTAGCTAAGATAAGGGAAACACTTAATTCGAGTTAAGATCACATGAAACACTGTATGAATCCTATATTCTTTACTTAAAGAACACTAGAGTGGTAAATTTGTGTTATACAGGGCAGAATGTCATTCATTTAGAGAAAGAAACACGTTCGGCAGCTTTGGAAAGCCTTATACTTCACTGAAATGTAGTACTACACTCTATAACACAGTTGAGAGACAGTGTTCCCAAGCTGACTCAATTCATAACAGTGTGTAGGAAGTTGTTTGATAAACTGGGCAAAGCTTATACTTGGATCAGAAGGTAAAATATAGGAAACTACATGAAAACATGAATAATTCAGAGACAATGACTGTAAACAGATGAGAACTCGTTTAGAACAGCTGAAAGAGATTCTCCAAGTCAGTTCTTAGTGTAGAAAAGGTAGCTAAGATAAGGGAAATCCTTAATTCGAGTTAAGATCACAAGAAACACTGTATGAATCATAGATTCTTTACTTAAAGGACACTACAGTGATAAATTTGTGTTATACAAGGCAGAATACCATTGAAATAGAGAAATAAACACGTTCGGCAGCTTTGGAAAGCCTTACACTTCACTGAAATGTAGTACTACACTCTATAACAAAGTTGAGAGACAATGTTCCCGAGCTGCATCACTTCATAACAGTGTGTAGGAAGTTGTTTGATAAAGTGGGCAAAGCTTATACTTGGACCAGAAGGCAGAATATAGGAAACTACATGAAAACATGAATAATTCAGAGAAAATGACTGTAAACAGATGAGAACTCGTTTAGAACAGCTGAAAGAGATTCTCCAAGCCAGTTCTTAGTGTAGAAAAGGTACCTAAGATTAGGGAAATCCTTAATTCGAGTTAAGATCACATGAAACACTGTATGAATCACATATTCTTTACTTAAAGGACACTAGAGTAATAAATTTGTGTTATACAGGGCAGAATACCATTGAAATAGAGAAAGAAACAAGTTCGGCAGCTTTGGAAAGCCTTACACTTCACTGAAATGTAGTACGACACTCTATAACACAGTTGAGAGACAGTGTTCCCAAGCTGACTCAATTCATAACAGTGTGTAGGAAGTTGTTTGATAAAGTGGGCAAAGCTTATACTTGGACCAGAACGCAGAATATAGGAAACTACATGAAAACATGAATAATTCAGAGAAAATGACTGTAAACAGATGAGAACTCGTTTAGAACAGCTGAAAGAGATTCTCCAAGCCAGTTCTTAGTGTAGAAAAGGTAGCTAAGATAAGGGAAACCCTTAATTCGAGTTAAGATCACATGAAACACTGTATGAATCCTATATTCTTTACTTAAAGAACACTAGAGTGGTAAATTTGTGTTATACAGGGCAGAATGTCATTCATTTAGAGAAAGAAACACGTTCCGCAGCTTTGGAAAGCCTTATACTTCACTGAAATGTAGTACTACACTCTATAACACAGTTGAGAGACAGTGTTCCCAAGCTGACTCAATTCATAACAGTGTGTAGGAAGTTGTTTGATAAACTGGGCAAAGCTTATACTTGGACCAGAAGGTAAAATATAGGAAACTACATGAAAACATGAATAATTCAGAGACAATGACTGTAAACAGATGAGAACTCGTTTAGAACAGCTGAAAGAGATTCTCCAAGTCAGTTCTTAGTGTAGAAAAGGTAGCTAAGATAAGGGAAATCCTTAATTCGAGTTAAGATCACAAGAAACACTGTATGAATCATAGATTCTTTACTTAAAGGACACTACAGTGATAAATTTGTGTTATACAAGGCAGAATACCATTGAAATAGAGAAATAAACACGTTCGGCAGCTTTGGAAAGCCTTACACTTCACTGAAATGTAGTACTACACTCTATAACAAAGTTGAGAGACAATGTTCCCGAGCTGCATCACTTCATAACAGTGTGTAGGAAGTTGTTTGATAAAGTGGGCAAAGCTTATACTTGGACCAGAAGGCAGAATATAGGAAACTACATGAAAACATGAATAATTCAGAGAAAATGACTGTAAACAGATGAGAACTCGTTTAGAACAGCTGAAAGAGATTCTCCAAGCCAGTTCTTAGTGTAGAAAAGGTACCTAAGATTAGGGAAATCCTTAATTCGAGTTAAGATCACATGAAACACTGTATGAATCACATATTCTTTACTTAAAGGACACTAGAGTAATAAATTTGTGTTATACAGGGCAGAATACCATTGAAATAGAGAAAGAAACAAGTTCGGCAGCTTTGGAAAGCCTTACACTTCACTGAAATGTAGTACGACACTCTATAACAAAGTTGAGAGACAATGTTCCCGAGCTGCATCACTTCATAACAGTGTGTAGGAAGTTGTTTGATAAAGTGGGCAAAGCTTATACTTGGACCAGAAGGCAGAATATAGGAAACTACATGAAAACATGAATAATTCAGAGAAAATGACTGTAAACAGATGAGAACTCGTTTAGAACAGCTGAAAGAGATTCTCCAAGCCAGTTCTTAGTGTAGAAAAGGTAGCTAAGATAAGGGAAACCCTTAATTCGAGTTAAGATCACATGAAACACTGTATGAATCCTATATTCTTTACTTAAAGAACACTAGAGTGGTAAATTTGTGTTATACAGGGCAGAATGTCATTCATTTAGAGAAAGAAACACGTTCGGCAGCTTTGGAAAGCCTTACACTTCACTGAAATGTAGCACTACACTCTATAACACAGTTGAGAGACAATGTTCCTGAGCTGCCTCTGTTCATAACAGTGTGTAGGAAGTTGTTTGATAAAGTGGCAAAGCTTATACTTGGACCAGAACGCAGAATATAGGAAACTACATGAAAACATGAATAATTCAGAGACAATGACTGTAAACAGATGAGAACTCGTTTAGAACAGCTGAAAGAGATTCTCCAAGTCAGTTCTTAGTGTAGAAAAGGTAGCTAAGATAAGGGAAACGCTTAATTCGAGTTAAAATCACAAGAAACACTGTATGAATCATAGATTCTTTACTTAAAGGACACTAGAGTGATAAATTTGTGTTATACAGGGCAGAATACCATTGAAATAGAGAAAGAAACACGTTCGGCAGCTTTGGAAAGCCTTACACTTCACTGAAATGTAGTGCTACATTTCATGAAACACTGTATGAATCACATATTCTTTACTTAAAGGACACTAGAGTAATAAATTTGTGTTATACAGGGCAGAATACCATTGAAATAGAGAAAGAAACAAGTTCGGCAGCTTTGGAAAGCCTATAACAGATGAGAACTCGTTTAGAACAGCTGAAAGAGATTCTCCAAGCCAGTTCTTAGTGTAGAAAAGGTAGCTAAGATAAGGGAAACACTTAATTCGAGTTAAGATCACATGAAACACTGTATGAATCCTATAGTCTTTACTTAAAGAACACTAGAGTGGTAAATTTGTGTTATACAGGGCAGAATGTCATTCATTTAGAGAAAGAAACACGTTCGGCAGCTTTGGAAAGCCTTATACTTCACTGAAATGTAGTACTACACTCTATAACACAGTTGAGAGACAGTGTTCCCAAGCTGACTCAATTCATAACAGTGTGTAGGAAGTTGTTTGATAAACTGGGCAAAGCTTATACTTGGACCAGAAGGTAAAATATAGGAAACTACATGAAAACATGAATAATTCAGAGACAATGACTGTAAACAGATGAGAACTCGTTTAGAACAGCTGAAAGAGATTCTCCAAGTCAGTTCTTAGTGTAGAAAAGGTAGCTAAGATAAGGGAAATCCTTAATTCGAGTTAAGATCACAAGAAACACTGTATGAATCATAGATTCTTTACTTAAAGGACACTACAGTGATAAATTTGTGTTATACAAGGCAGAATACCATTGAAATAGAGAAATAAACACGTTCGGCAGCTTTGGAAAGCCTTACACTTCACTGAAATGTAGTACTACACTCTATAACAAAGTAGAGAGACAATGTTCCCGAGCTGCATCACTTCATAACAGTGTGTAGGAAGTTGTTTGATAAAGTGGGCAAAGCTTATACTTGGACCAGAAGGCATAATATAGGAAACTACATGAAAACATGAATAATTCAGAGAAAATGACTGTAAACAGATGAGAACTCGTTTAGAACAGCTGAAAGAGATTCTCCAAGCCAGTTCTTAGTGTAGAAAAGGTACCTAAGATTAGGGAAATCCTTAATTCGAGTTAAGATCACATGAAACACTGTATGAATCACATATTCTTTACTTAAAGGACACTAGAGTAATAAATTTGTGTTATACAGGGCAGAATACCATTGAAATAGAGAAAGAAACAAGTTCGGCAGCTTTGGAAAGCCTTACACTTCACTGAAATGTAGTACGACACTCTATAACACAGTTGAGAGACAGTGTTCCCAAGCTGACTCAATTCATAACAGTGTGTAGGAAGTTGTTTGATAAAGTGGGCAAAGCTTATACTTGGACCAGAACGCAGAATATAGGAAACTACATGAAAACATGAATAATTCAGAGAAAATGACTGTAAACAGATGAGAACTCGTTTAGAACAGCTGAAAGAGATTCTCCAAGCCAGTTCTTAGTGTAGAAAAGGTAGCTAAGATAAGGGAAACCCTTAATTCGAGTTAAGATCACATGAAACACTGTATGAATCCTATATTCTTTACTTAAAGAACACTAGAGTGGTAAATTTGTGTTATACAGGGCAGAATGTCATTCATTTAGAGAAAGAAACACGTTCAGCAGCTTTGGAAAGCCTTATACTTCACTGAAATGTAGTACTACACTCTATAACACAGTTGAGAGACAGTGTTCCCAAGCTGACTCAATTCATAACAGTGTGTAGGAAGTTGTTTGATAAACTGGGCAAAGCTGATACTTGGACCAGAAGGTAAAATATAGGAAACTACATGAAAACATGAATAATTCAGAGACAATGACTGTAAACAGATGAGAACTCGTTTAGAACAGCTGAAAGAGATTCTCCAAGTCAGTTCTTAGTGTAGAAAAGGTAGCTAAGATAAGGGAAATCCTTAATTCGAGTTAAGATCACAAGAAACACTGTATGAATCATAGATTCTTTACTTAAAGGACACTACAGTGATAAATTTGTGTTATACAAGGCAGAATACCATTGAAATAGAGAAATAAACATGTTCGGCAGCTTTGGAAAGCCTTACACTTCACTGAAATGTAGTACTACACTCTATAACAAAGTTGAGAGACAATGTTCCCGAGCTGCATCACTTCATAACAGTGTGTAGGAAGTTGTTTGATAAAGTGGGCAAAGCTTATACTTGGACCAGAAGGCAGAATATAGGAAACTACATGAAAACATGAATAATTCAGAGAAAATGACTGTAAACAGATGAGAACTCGTTTAGAACAGCTGAAAGAGATTCTCCAAGCCAGTTCTTAGTGTAGAAAAGGTACCTAAGATTAGGGAAATCCTTAATTCGAGTTAAGATCACATGAAACACTGTATGAATCACATATTCTTTACTTAAAGGACACTAGAGTAATAAATTTGTGTTATACAGGGCAGAATACCATTGAAATAGAGAAAGAAACAAGTTCGGCAGCTTTGGAAAGCCTTACACTTCACTGAAATGTAGTACGACACTCTATAACACAGTTGAGAGACAGTGTTCCCAAGCTGACTCAATTCATAACAGTGTGTAGGAAGTTGTTTGATAAAGTGGGCAAAGCTTATACTTGGACCAGAACGCAGAATATAGGAAACTACATGAAAACATGAATAATTCAGAGAAAATGACTGTAAACAGATGAGAACTCGTTTAGAACAGCTGAAAGAGATTCTCCAAGCCAGTTCTTAGTGTAGAAAAGGTAGCTAAGATAAGGGAAACCCTTAATTCGAGTTAAGATCACATGAAACACTGTATGAATCCTATATTCTTTACTTAAAGAACACTAGAGTGGTAAATTTGTGTTATACAGGGCAGAATGTCATTCATTTAGAGAAAGAAACACGTTCGGCAGCTTTGGAAAGCCTTACACTTCACTGAAATGTAGCACTACACTCTATAACACAGTTGAGAGACAATGTTCCTGAGCTGCCTCTGTTCATAACAGTGTGTAGGAAGTTGTTTGATAAAGTGGCAAAGCTTATACTTGGACCAGAACGCAGAATATAGGAAACTACATGAAAACATGAATAATTCAGAGACAATGACTGTAAACAGATGAGAACTCATTTAGAACAGCTGAAAGAGATTCTCCAAGTCAGTTCTTAGTGTAGAAAAGGTAGCTAAGATCCGGGAAATCCTTAATTTGAGTTAAGATCACATGAAACACTGTATGAATCCTATATTCTTTACTTAAAGGAGACTAGAGTGGTAAATGTGTGTTATACAAGGCAGAATATCATTGAAATAGAAAAAGAAACACGTTCGGCAGCTTTGGAAAGCCTGAAACTTCACTGAAATGTAGCACTACACTCTATAACACAGTTGAGAGACAATGTTCCTGAGCTGCCTCTGTTCATAACAGTGTGTAGGAAGTTGTTTGATAAAGTGGCAAAGCTTATACTTGGACCAGAACGCAGAATATAGGAAACTACATGAAAACATGAATAATTCAGAGACAATGACTGTAAACAGATGAGAACTCGTTTAGAACAGCTGAAAGAGATTCTCCAAGTCAGTTCTTAGTGTAGAAAAGGTAGCTAAGATAAGGGAAATGCTTAATTCGAGTTAAAATCACAAGAAACACTGTATGAATCATAGATTCTTTACTTAAAGGACACTAGAGTGATAAATTTGTGTTATACAGGGCAGAATACCATTGAAATAGAGAAAGAAACACGTTCGGCAGCTTTGGAAAGCCTTACACTTCACTGAAATGTAGTGCTACACTCTATAACAAAGTTGAGAGACAATGTTCCCGAGCTGCATCACTTCATAACAGTGTGTAGGAAGTTGTTTGATAAAGTGGGCAAAGCTTATACTTGGACCAGAAGGCAGAATATAGGAAACTACATGAAAACATGAATAATTCAGAGAAAATGACTGTAAACAGATGAGAACTCGTTTAGAACAGCTGAAAGAGATTCTCCAAGCCAGTTCTTAGTGTAGAAAAGGTAGCTAAGATAAGGGAAACACTTAATTCGAGTTAAGATCACATGAAACACTGTATGAATCCTATATTCTTTACTTAAAGAACACTAGAGTGGTAAATTTGTGTTATACAGGGCAGAATGTCATTCATTTAGAGAAAGAAACACGTTCGGCAGCTTTGGAAAGCCTTATACTTCACTGAAATGTAGTACTACACTCTATAACACAGTTGAGAGACAGTGTTCCCAAGCTGACTCAATTCATAACAGTGTGTAGGAAGTTGTTTGATAAACTGGGCAAAGCTTATACTTGGACCAGAAGGTAAAATATAGGAAACTACATGAAAACATGAATAATTCAGAGACAATGACTGTAAACAGATGAGAACTCGTTTAGAACAGCTGAAAGAGATTCTCCAAGTCAGTTCTTAGTGTAGAAAAGGTAGCTAAGATAAGGGAAATCCTTAATTCGAGTTAAGATCACAAGAAACACTGTATGAATCATAGATTCTTTACTTAAAGGACACTACAGTGATAAATTTGTGTTATACAAGGCAGAATACCATTGAAATAGAGAAATAAACACGTTCGGCAGCTTTGGAAAGCCTTACACTTCACTGAAATGTAGTACTACACTCTATAACAAAGTTGAGAGACAATGTTCCCGAGCTGCATCACTTCATAACAGTGTGTAGGAAGTTGTTTGATAAAGTGGGCAAAGCTTATACTTGGACCAGAAGGCAGAATATAGGAAACTACATGAAAACATGAATAATTCAGAGAAAATGACTGTAAACAGATGAGAACTCGTTTAGAACAGCTGAAAGAGATTCTCCAAGCCAGTTCTTAGTGTAGAAAAGGTAGCTAAGATAAGGGAAACCCTTAATTCGAGTTAAGATCACATGAAACACTGTATGAATCCTATATTCTTTACTTAAAGAACACTAGAGTGGTAAATTTGTGTTATACAGGGCAGAATGTCATTCATTTAGAGAA
This sequence comes from Pipistrellus hanaki, assembly GCF_964339955.1. Taxonomy (NCBI): domain Eukaryota; kingdom Metazoa; phylum Chordata; class Mammalia; order Chiroptera; family Vespertilionidae; genus Pipistrellus; species Pipistrellus hanaki. The sequence goes on from NC_140511.1 coordinate 6,386,614, forward strand.
AGAAACACGTTCGGCAGCTTTGGAAAGCCTTACACTTCACTGAAATGTAGCACTACACTCTATAACACAGTTGAGAGACAATGTTCCTGAGCTGCCTCTGTTCATAACAGTGTGTAGGAAGTTGTTTGATAAAGTGGCAAAGCTTATACTTGGACCAGAACGCAGAATATAGGAAACTACATGAAAACATGAATAATTCAGAGACAATGACTGTAAACAGATGAGAACTCGTTTAGAACAGCTGAAAGAGATTCTCCAAGTCAGTTCTTAGTGTAGAAAAGGTAGCTAAGATCCGGGAAATCCTTAGTTTGAGTTAAGATCACATCAAACACTGTATGAATCCTATATTCTTTACTTAAAGGAGACTAGAGTGGTAAATGTGTGTTATACAAGGCAGAATATCATTGAAATAGAAAAAGAAACACGTTCGGCAGCTTTGGAAAGCCTTACACTTCACTGAAATGTAGCACAACACTCTATAACACAGTTAAGGGACAATGTTCCCTAGCTGCCTCAGTTCATAACAGTGTGTAGGAAGTTGTTTGATAAAGTGGGCACAGCTTATACTTGAACCAGAAAGCAGAATATAGGAAACTACAGGAAAACATGAATAATTCAGAGAAAATGACTGGAAAAAGATGAGAACTCGTTTAGAACAGCTGAAAGAGATTCTCCAAGCCAGTTCGTAGTGTAGAAAAGGTAGCTAAGATAAGGGAAACCCTTAATTCGAGTTAAGATCACATGAAACACTGTATGAATCCTAAATTCTTTACTTAAAGGACACTAGAGTGGAAAATTTGTGTTATACAGGGCAGTATGTCATTCATTTAGAGAAAGAAACACGTTCGGCAGCTTTGGGAAGCCTTACACTTCACTGAAATGTAGTACTACACTCTATAACAAAGTTGAGAGACAATGTTCCCGAGCTGCGTCAGTTCATAACAGTGTGTAGGAAGTTGTTTGATAAAGTGGGCAAAGCTTATACTTGGACCAGAAGGCAGAATATAGGAAACTACATGAAAACATGAATAATTCAGAGAAAATGACTGTAAACAGATGAGAACTCGTTTAGAACTGCTGAAAGAGATTCTCCAAGCCAGTTCTTAGTGTAGAAAAGGTACCTAAGGTAAGGGAAATCCTTAATTCGAGTTAAGATCACATGAAACACTGTATGAATCACATATTCTTTACTTAAAGGACACTAGAGTAATAAATTTGTGTTATACAGGGCAGAATACCATTGAAATAGAGAAAGAAACAAGTTCGGCAGCTTTGGAAAGCCTTACACTTCACTGAAATGTAGTACGACACTCTATAACACAGTTGAGAGACAGTGTTCCCAAGCTGACTCAATTCATAACAGTGTGTAGGAAGTTGTTTGATAAACTGGGCAAAGCTTATACTTGGACCAGAAGGCAGAATATAGGAAACTACATGAAAACATGAATAGTTCAGAGAAAATGACTGTAAACAGATGAGGACTCATTTAGAACAGCTGAAAGAGATTCTCCAAGTCAGTTCTTAGTGTAGAAAAGGTAGCTAAGATCCGGGAAATCCTTAATTTGAGTTAAGATCACATCAAACACTGTATGAATCCTATATTCTTTACTTAAAGGAGACTAGAGTGGTAAATGTGTGTTATACAAGGCAGAATATCATTGAAATAGAAAAAGAAACACGTTCGGCAGCTTTGGAAAGCCTGAAACTTCACTGAAATGTAGTACTACACTCTATAACAAAGTTGAGAGACAATGTTCCCGAGCTGCATCACTTCATAACAGTGTGTAGGAAGTTGTTTGCTAAAGTGGGCAAAGCTTATACTTGGACCAGAAGGCAGAATATAGGAAACTACATGAAAACATGAATAATTCAGAGAAAATGACTGTAAACAGATGAGAACTCGTTTAGAACAGCTGAAAGAGATTCTCCAAGCCAGTTCTTAGTGTAGAAAAGGTAGCTAAGATAAGGGAAACCCTTAATTCGAGTTAAGATCACATGAAACACTGTATGAATCCTATATTCTTTACTTAAAGAACACTAGAGTGGTAAATTTGTGTTATACAGGGCAGAATGTCATTCATTTAGAGAAAGAAACACGTTCGGCAGCTTTGGAAAGCCTTATACTTCACTGAAATGTAGTACTACACTCTATAACACAGTTGAGAGACAGTGTTCCCAAGCTGACTCAATTCATAACAGTGTGTAGGAAGTTGTTTGATAAACTGGGCAAAGCTTATACTTAGACCAGAAGGTAAAATATAGGAAACTACATGAAAACATGAATAATTCAGAGACAATGACTGTAAACAGATGAGAACTCGTTTAGAACAGCTGAAAGAGATTCTCCAAGTCAGTTCTTAGTGTAGAAAAGGTAGCTAAGATAAGGGAAATCCTTAATTCGAGTTAAGATCACAAGAAACACTGTATGAATCATAGATTCTTTACTTAAAGGACACTACAGTGATAAATTTGTGTTATACAAGGCAGAATACCATTGAAATAGAGAAATAAACACGTTCGGCAGCTTTGGAAAGCCTTACACTTCACTGAAATGTAGTACTACACTCTATAACAAAGTTGAGAGACAATGTTCCCGAGCTGCATCACTTCATAACAGTGTGTAGGAAGTTGTTTGATAAAGTGGGCAAAGCTTATACTTGGACCAGAAGGCAGAATATAGGAAACTACATGAAAACATGAATAATTCAGAGAAAATGACTGTAAACAGATGAGAACTCGTTTAGAACAGCTGAAAGAGATTCTCCAAGCCAGTTCTTAGTGTAGAAAAGGTACCTAAGATTAGGGAAATCCTTAATTCGAGTTAAGATCACATGAAACACTGTATGAATCACATATTCTTTACTTAAAGGACACTAGAGTAATAAATTTGTGTTATACAGGGCAGAATACCATTGAAATAGAGAAAGAAACAAGTTCGGCAGCTTTGGAAAGCCTTACACTTCACTGAAATGTAGTACGACACTCTATAACACAGTTGAGAGACAGTGTTCCCAAGCTGACTCAATTCATAACAGTGTGTAGGAAGTTGTTTGATAAACTGGGCAAAGCTTATACTTGGACCAGAAGGCAGAATATAGGAAACTACATGAAAACATGAATAGTTCAGAGAAAATGACTGTAAACAGATGAGAACTCATTTAGAACAGCTGAAAGAGATTCTCCAAGTCAGTTCTTAGTGTAGAAAAGGTAGCTAAGATCCGGGAAATCCTTAATTTGAGTTAAGATCACATCAAACACTGTATGAATCCTATATTCTTTACTTAAAGGAGACTAGAGTGGTAAATGTGTGTTATACAAGGCAGAATATCATTGAAATAGAAAAAGAAACACGTTCGGCAGCTTTGGAAAGCCTGAAACTTCACTGAAATGTAGCACTACACTCTATAACACAGTTGAGAGACAATGTTCCTGAGCTGCCTCTGTTCATAACAGTGTGTAGGAAGTTGTTTGATAAAGTGGCAAAGCTTATACTTGGACCAGAACGCAGAATATAGGAAACTACATGAAAACATGAATAATTCAGGGACAATGACTGTAAACAGATGAGAACTCGTTTAGAACAGCTGAAAGAGATTCTCCAAGTCAGTTCTTAGTGTAGAAAAGGTAGCTAAGATAAGGGAAATCCTTAATTCGAGTTAAAATCACAAGAAACACTGTATGAATCATAGATTCTTTACTTAAAGGACACTAGAGTGATAAATTTGTGTTATACAGGGCAGAATACCATTGAAATAGAGAAAGAAACACGTTCGGCAGCTTTGGAAAGCCTTACACTTCACTGAAATGTAGTACTACACTCTATAACAAAGTTGAGAGACAATGTTCCCGAGCTGCATCACTTCATAACAGTGTGTAGGAAGTTGTTTGATAAAGTGGGCAAAGCTTATACTTGGACCAGAAGGCAGAATATAGGAAACTACATGAAAACATGAATAATTCAGAGAAAATGACTGTAAACAGATGAGAACTCGTTTAGAACAGCTGAAAGAGATTCTCCAAGCCAGTTCTTAGTGTAGAAAAGGTAGCTAAGATAAGGGAAACACTTAATTCGAGTTAAGATCACATGAAACACTGTATGAATCCTATATTCTTTACTTAAAGAACACTAGAGTGGTAAATTTGTGTTATACAGGGCAGAATGTCATTCATTTAGAGAAAGAAACACGTTCGGCAGCTTTGGAAAGCCTTATACTTCACTGAAATGTAGTACTACACTCTATAACACAGTTGAGAGACAGTGTTCCCAAGCTGACTCAATTCATAACAGTGTGTAGGAAGTTGTTTGATAAACTGGGCAAAGCTTATACTTGGACCAGAAGGTAAAATATAGGAAACTACATGAAAACATGAATAATTCAGAGACAATGACTGTAAACAGATGAGAACTCGTTTAGAACAGCTGAAAGAGATTCTCCAAGTCAGTTCTTAGTGTAGAAAAGGTAGCTAAGATAAGGGAAATCCTTAATTCGAGTTAAGATCACAAGAAACACTGTATGAATCATAGATTCTTTACTTAAAGGACACTACAGTGATAAATTTGTGTTATACAAGGCAGAATACCATTGAAATAGAGAAATAAACACGTTCGGCAGCTTTGGAAAGCCTTACACTTCACTGAAATGTAGTACTACACTCTATAACAAAGTTGAGAGACAATGTTCCCGAGCTGCATCACTTCATAACAGTGTGTAGGAAGTTGTTTGATAAAGTGGGCAAAGCTTATACTTGGACCAGAAGGCAGAATATAGGAAACTACATGAAAACATGAATAATTCAGAGAAAATGACTGTTAACAGATGAGAACTCGTTTAGAACAGCTGAAAGAGATTCTCCAAGCCAGTTCTTAGTGTAGAAAAGGTAGCTAAGATAAGGGAAACCCTTAATTCGAGTTAAGATCACATGAAACACTGTATGAATCCTATATTCTTTACTTAAAGAACACTAGAGTGGTAAATTTGTGTTATACAGGGCAGAAAGTCATTCATTTAGAGAAAGAAACACGTTCGGCAGCTTTGGAAAGCCTTACACTTCACTGAAATGTAGCACTACACTCTATAACACAGTTGAGAGACAATGTTCCTGAGCTGCCTCTGTTCATAACAGTGTGTAGGAAGTTGTTTGATAAAGTGGCAAAGCTTATACTTGGACCAGAAGGCAGAATATAGGAAACTACATGAAAACATGAATAATTCAGAGACAATGACTGTAAACAGATGAGAACTCGTTTAGAACAGCTGAAAGAGATTCTCCAAGTCAGTTCTTAGTGTAGAAAAGGTAGCTAAGATAAGGGAAATCCTTAATTCGAGTTAAAATCACAAGAAACACTGTATGAATCATAGATTCTTTACTTAAAGGACACTAGAGTGATAAATTTGTGTTATACAGGGCAGAATACCATTGAAATAGAGAAAGAAACACGTTCGGCAGCTTTGGAAAGCCTTACACTTCACTGAAATGTAGTACTACACTCTATAACAAAGTTGAGAGACAATGTTCCCGAGCTGCATCACTTCATAACAGTGTGTAGAAAGTTGTTTGATAAAGTGGGCAAAGCTTATACTTGGACCAGAAGGCAGAATATAGGAAACTACATGAAAACATGAATAATTCAGAGAAAATGACTGTAAACAGATGAGAACTCGTTTAGAACAGCTGAAAGAGATTCTCCAAGCCAGTTCTTAGTGTAGAAAAGGTAGCTAAGATAAGGGAAACCCTTAATTCGAGTTAAGATCACATGAAACACTGTATGAATCCTATATTCTTTACTTAAAGAACACTAGAGTGGTAAATTTGTGTTATACAGGGCAGAATGTCATTCATTTAGAGAAAGAAACACGTTCGGCACCTTTGGAAAGCCTTATACTTCACTGAAATGTAGTACTACACTCTATAACACAGTTGAGAGACAGTGTTCCCAAGCAGACTCAATTCATAACAGTGTGTAGGAAGTTGTTTGATAAACTGGGCAAAGCTTATAATTGGACCAGAAGGTAAAATATAGGAAACTACATGAAAACATGAATAATTCAGAGACAATGACTGTAAACAGATGAGAACTCGTTTAGAACAGCTGAAAGAGATTCTTCAAGTCAGTTCTTAGTGTAGAAAAGGTAGCTAAGATAACGGAAATCCTTAATTCGAGTTAAGATCACAAGAAACACTGTATGAATCATAGATTCTTTACTTAAAGGACACTACAGTGATAAATTTGTGTTATACAAGGCAGAATACCATTGAAATAGAGAAATAAACACATTCGGCAGCTTTGGAAAGCCTTACACTTCACAGAAATGTAGTACTACACTCTATAACAAAGTTGAGAGACAATGTTCCCGAGCTGCATCACTTCATAACAGTGTGTAGGAAGTTGTTTGATAAAGTGGGCAAAGCTTATACTTGGACCAGAACGCAGAATATAGGAAACTACATGAAAACATGAATAATTCAGAGACAATGACTGTAAACAGATGAGAACTCGTTTAGAACAGCTGAAAGAGATTCTCCAAGCCAGTTCTTAGTGTACAAAAGGTAGCTAAGATAAGGGAAATCCTTAATTCGAGTTAAAATCACAAGAAACACTGTATGAATCATAGATTCTTTACTTAAAGGACACTAGAGTGATAAATATGTTTTATACAGGGCAGAATACCATTGAAATAGAGAAAGAAACACGTTCGGCCGCTTTGGAAAGCCTTACACTTCACTGATATGTAGTACTACACTCTATAACAAAGTTGAGAGACAATGTTCCCGAGCTGCATCAGTTCATAACAGTGTGTAGGAAGTTGTTTGATAAAGTGGGCAAAGCTTATACTTGGACCAGAAGGCAGAATATAGGAAACTACATGAAAACATGAATAATTCAGAGAAAATGACTGTAAACAGATGAGAACTCGTTTAGAACAGCTGAAAGAGATTCTCCAAGCCAGTTCTTAGTGTAGAAAAGGTACCTAAGATTAGGGAAATTCTTAATTCGAGTTAAGATCACATGAAACACTGTATGAATCACATATTCTTTACTTAAAGGACACTAGAGTAATAAATTTGTGTTATACAGGGCAGAATACCATTGAAATAGAGAAAGAAACAAGTTCGGCAGCTTTGGAAAGCCTTACACTTCACTGAAATGTAGTACGACACTCTATAACACAGTTGAGAGACAGTGTTCCCAAGCTGCCTCAATTCATAACAGTGTGTAGGAAGTTGTTTGATAAACTGGGCAAAGCTTATACTTGGACCAGAACGCAGAATATAGGAAACTACATGAAAACATGAATAGTTCAGAGAAAATGACTGTAAACAGATGAGAACTCATTTAGAACAGCTGAAAGAGATTCTCCAAGTCAGTTCTTAGTGTAGAAAAGGTAGCTAAGATCCGGGAAATCCTTAATTTGAGTTAAGATCACATCAAACACTGTATGAATCCTATATTCTTTACTTAATGGAGACTAGAGTGGTAAATGTGTGTTATACAAGGCAGAATGTCATTCATTTAGAGAAAGAAACACGTTCGGCACCTTTGGAAAGCCTTACACTTCACTGAAATGTAGTACGACACTCTATAACACAGTTGAGAGACAGTGTTCCCAAGCTGACTCAATTCATAACAGTGTGTAGGAAGTTGTTTGATAAAGTGGGCAAAGCTTATACTTGGACCAGAACGCAGAATATAGGAAACTACATGAAAACATGAATAATTCAGAGACAATGACTGTAAACAGATGAGAACTCGTTTAGAACAGCTGAAAGAGATTCTCCAAGTCAGTTCTTAGTGTAGAAAAGGTAGCTAAGATAAGGGAAACGCTTAATTCGAGTTAAAATCACAAGAAACACTGTATGAATCATAGATTCTTTACTTAAAGGACACTAGAGTGATAAATTTGTGTTATACAGGGCAGAATACCATTGAAATAGAGAAAGAAACACGTTCGGCAGCTTTGGAAAGCCTTACACTTCACTGAAATGTAGTACTACACTCTATAACAAAGTTGAGAGACAATGTTCCCGAGCTGCATCACTTCATAACAGTGTGTAGAAAGTTGTTTGATAAAGTGGGCAAAGCTTATACTTGGACCAGAAGGCAGAATATAGGAAACTACATGAAAACATGAATAATTCAGAGAAAATGACTGTAAACAGATGAGAACTCGTTTAGAACAGCTGAAAGAGATTCTCCAAGCCAGTTCTTAGTGTAGAAAAGGTAGCTAAGATAAGGGAAACCCTTAATTCGAGTTAAGATCACATGAAACACTGTATGAATCCTATATTCTTTACTTAAAGAACACTAGAGTGGTAAATTTGTGTTATACAGGGCAGAATACCATTGAAATAGAGAAAGAAACACGTTCGGCAGCTTTGGAAAGCCTTATACTTCACTGAAATGTAGTACTACACTCTATAACACAGTTGAGAGACAGTGTTCCCAAGCAGACTCAATTCATAACAGTGTGTAGGAAGTTGTTTGATAAACTGGGCAAAGCTTATAATTGGACCAGAAGGTAAAATATAGGAAACTACATGAAAACATGAATAATTCAGAGACAATGACTGTAAACAGATGAGAACTCGTTTAGAACAGCTGAAAGAGATTCTTCAAGTCAGTTCTTAGTGTAGAAAAGGTAGCTAAGATAAGGGAAATCCATAATTCGAGTTAAGATCACAAGAAACACTGTATGAATCATAGATTCTTTACTTAAAGGACACTACAGTGATAAATTTGTGTTATACAAGGCAGAATACCATTGAAATAGAGAAATAAACACATTCGGCAGCTTTGGAAAGCCTTACACTTCACAGAAATGTAGTACTACACTCTATAACAAAGTTGAGAGACAATGTTCCCGAGCTGCATCACTTCATAACAGTGTGTAGGAAGTTGTTTGATAAAGTGGGCAAAGCTTATACTTGGACCAGAACGCAGAATATAGGAAACTACATGAAAACATGAATAATTCAGAGACAATGACTGTAAACAGATGAGAACTCGTTTAGAACAGCTGAAAGAGATTCTCCAAGCCAGTTCTTAGTGTACAAAAGGTAGCTAAGATAAGGGAAATCCTTAATTCGAGTTAAAATCACAAGAAACACTGTATGAATCATAGATTCTTTACTTAAAGGACACTAGAGTGATAAATATGTTTTATACAGGGCAGAATACCATTGAAATAGAGAAAGAAACACGTTCGGCCGCTTTGGAAAGCCTTACACTTCACTGATATGTAGTACTACACTCTATAACAAAGTTGAGAGACAATGTTCCCGAGCTGCATCAGTTCATAACAGTGTGTAGGAAGTTGTTTGATAAAGTGGGCAAAGCTTATACTTGGACCAGAAGGCAGAATATAGGAAACTACATGAAAACATGAATAATTCAGAGAAAATGACTGTAAACAGATGAGAACTCGTTTAGAACAGCTGAAAGAGATTCTCCAAGCCAGTTCTTAGTGTAGAAAAGGTACCTAAGATTAGGGAAATTCTTAATTCGAGTTAAGATCACATGAAACACTGTATGAATCACATATTCTTTACTTAAAGGACACTAGAGTAATAAATTTGTGTTATACAGGGCAGAATACCATTGAAATAGAGAAAGAAACAAGTTCGGCAGCTTTGGAAAGCCTTACACTTCACTGAAATGTAGTACGACACTCTATAACACAGTTGAGAGACAGTGTTCCCAAGCTGCCTCAATTCATAACAGTGTGTAGGAAGTTGTTTGATAAACTGGGCAAAGCTTATACTTGGACCAGAACGCAGAATATAGGAAACTACATGAAAACATGAATAGTTCAGAGAAAATGACTGTAAACAGATGAGAACTCATTTAGAACAGCTGAAAGAGATTCTCCAAGTCAGTTCTTAGTGTAGAAAAGGTAGCTAAGATCCGGGAAATCCTTAATTTGAGTTAAGATCACATCAAACACTGTATGAATCCTATATTCTTTACTTAATGGAGACTAGAGTGGTAAATGTGTGTTATACAAGGCAGAATGTCATTCATTTAGAGAAAGAAACACGTTCGGCACCTTTGGAAAGCCTTACACTTCACTGAAATGTATTTCGACACTCTATAACACAGTTGAGAGACAGTGTTCCCAAGCTGACTCAATTCATAACAGTGTGTAGGAAGTTGTTTGATAAAGTGGGCAAAGCTTATACTTGGACCAGAACGCAGAATATAGGAAACTACATGAAAACATGAATAATTCAGAGACAATGACTGTAAACAGATGAGAACTCGTTTAGAACAGCTGAAAGAGATTCTCCAAGTCAGTTCTTAGTGTAGAAAAGGTAGCTAAGATAAGGGAAACGCTTAATTCGAGTTAAAATCACAAGAAACACTGTATGAATCATAGATTCTTTACTTAAAGGACACTAGAGTGATAAATTTGTGTTATACAGGGCAGAATACCATTGAAATAGAGAAAGAAACACGTTCGGCAGCTTTGGAAAGCCTTACACTTCACTGAAATGTAGTACTACACTCTATAACAAAGTTGAGAGACAATGTTCCCGAGCTGCATCACTTCATAACGGTGTGTAGAAAGTTGTTTGATAAAGTGGGCAAAGCTTATACTTGGACCAGAAGGCAGAATATAGGAAACTACATGAAAACATGAATAATTCAGAGAAAATGACTGTAAACAGATGAGAACTCGTTTAGAACAGCTGAAAGAGATTCTCCAAGCCAGTTCTTAGTGTAGAAAAGGTAGCTAAGATAAGGGAAACCCTTAATTCGAGTTAAGATCACATGAAACACTGTATGAATCCTATATTCTTTACTTAAAGAACACTAGAGTGGTAAATTTGTGTTATACAGGGCAGAATACCATTGAAATAGAGAAAGAAACACGTTCGGCAGCTTTGGAAAGCCTTATACTTCACTGAAATGTAGTACTACACTCTATAACACAGTTGAGAGACAGTGTTCCCAAGCAGACTCAATTCATAACAGTGTGTAGGAAGTTGTTTGATAAACTGGGCAAAGCTTATAATTGGACCAGAAGGTAAAATATAGGAAACTACATGAAAACATGAATAATTCAGAGACAATGACTGTAAACAGATGAGAACTCGTTTAGAACAGCTGAAAGAGATTCTTCAAGTCAGTTCTTAGTGTAGAAAAGGTAGCTAAGATAAGGGAAATCCTTAATTCGAGTTAAGATCACAAGAAACACTGTATGAATCATAGATTCTTTACTTAAAGGACACTACAGTGATAAATTTGTGTTATACAAGGCAGAATACCATTGAAATAGAGAAATAAACACATTCGGCAGCTTTGGAAAGCCTTACACTTCACAGAAATGTAGTACTACACTCTATAACAAAGTTGAGAGACAATGTTCCCGAGCTGCATCACTTCATAACAGTGTGTAGGAAGTTGTTTGATAAAGTGGGCAAAGCTTATACTTGGACCAGAACGCAGAATATAGGAAACTACATGAAAACATGAATAATTCAGAGACAATGACTGTAAACAGATGAGAACTCGTTTAGAACAGCTGAAAGAGATTCTCCAAGCCAGTTCTTAGTGTACAAAAGGTAGCTAAGATAAGGGAAATCCTTAATTCGAGTTAAAATCACAAGAAACACTGTATGAATCATAGATTCTTTACTTAAAGGACACTAGAGTGATAAATATGTTTTATACAGGGCAGAATACCATTGAAATAGAGAAAGAAACACGTTCGGCCGCTTTGGAAAGCCTTACACTTCACTGATATGTAGTACTACACTCTATAACAAAGTTGAGAGACAATGTTCCCGAGCTGCATCAGTTCATAACAGTGTGTAGGAAGTTGTTTGATAAAGTGGGCAAAGCTTATACTTGGACCAGAAGGCAGAATATAGGAAACTACATGAAAACATGAATAATTCAGAGAAAATGACTGTAAACAGATGAGAACTCGTTTAGAACAGCTGAAAGAGATTCTCCAAGCCAATTCTTAGTGTAGAAAAGGTACCTAAGATTAGGGAAATTCTTAATTCGAGTTAAGATCACATGAAACACTGTATGAATCACATATTCTTTACTTAAAGGACACTAGAGTAATAAATTTGTGTTATACAGGGCAGAATACCATTGAAATAGAGAAAGAAACAAGTTCGGCAGCTTTGGAAAGCCTTACACTTCACTGAAATGTAGTACGACACTCTATAACACAGTTGAGAGACAGTGTTCCCAAGCTGCCCCAATTCATAACAGTGTGTAGGAAGTTGTTTGATAAACTGGGCAAAGCTTATACTTGGACCAGAACGCAGAATATAGGAAACTACATGAAAACATGAATAGTTCAGAGAAAATGACTGTAAACAGATGAGAACTCATTTAGAACAGCTGAAAGAGATTCTCCAAGTCAGTTCTTAGTGTAGAAAAGGTAGCTAAGATCCGGGAAATCCTTAATTTGAGTTAAGATCACATCAAACACTGTATGAATCCTATATTCTTTACTTAATGGAGACTAGAGTGGTAAATGTGTGTTATACAAGGCAGAATATCATTGAAATAGAAAAAGAAACACGTTCGGCAGCTTTGGAAAGCCTGAAACTTCACTGAAATGTAGCACTACACTCTATAACACAGTTGAGAGACAATGTTCCTGAGCTGCCTCTGTTCATAACAGTGTGTAGGAAGTTGTTTGATAAAGTGGCAAAGCTTATACTTGGACCAGAACGCAGAATATAGGAAACTACATGAAAACATGAATAATTCAGAGACAATGACTGTAAACAGATGAGAACTCGTTTAGAACAGCTGAAAGAGATTCTCCAAGTCAGTTCTTAGTGTAGAAAAGGTAGCTAAGATAAGGGAAATCCTTAATTCGAGTTAAAATCACAAGAAACACTGTATGAATCATAGATTCTTTACTTAAAGGACACTAGAGTGATAAATTTGTGTTATACAGGGCAGAATACCATTGAAATAGAGAAAGAAACACGTTCGGCAGCTTTGGAAAGCCTTACACTTCACTGAAATGTAGTACTACACTCTATAACAAAGTTGAGAGACAATGTTCCCGAGCTGCATCACTTCATAACGGTGTGTAGAAAGTTGTTTGATAAAGTGGGCAAAGCTTATACTTGGACCAGAAGGCAGAATATAGGAAACTACATGAAAACATGAATAATTCAGAGAAAATGACTGTAAACAGATGAGAACTCGTTTAGAACAGCTGAAAGAGATTCTCCAAGCCAGTTCTTAGTGTAGAAAAGGTAGCTAAGATAAGGGAAACCCTTAATTCGAGTTAAGATCACATGAAACACTGTATGAATCCTATATTCTTTACTTAAAGAACACTAGAGTGGTAAATTTGTGTTATACAGGGCAGAATGTCATTCATTTAGAGAAAGAAACACGTTCGGCACCTTTGGAAAGCCTTATACTTCACTGAAATGTAGTACTACACTCTATAACACAGTTGAGAGACAGTGTTCCCAAGCAGACTCAATTCATAACAGTGTGTAGGAAGTTGTTTGATAAACTGGGCAAAGCTTATAATTGGACCAGAAGGTAAAATATAGGAAACTACATGAAAACATGAATAATTCAGAGACAATGACTGTAAACAGATGAGAACTCGTTTAGAACAGCTGAAAGAGATTCTTCAAGTCAGTTCTTAGTGTAGAAAAGGTAGCTAAGATAACGGAAATCCTTAATTCGAGTTAAGATCACAAGAAACACTGTATGAATCATAGATTCTTTACTTAAAGGACACTACAGTGATAAATTTGTGTTATACAAGGCAGAATACCATTGAAATAGAGAAATAAACACATTCGGCAGCTTTGGAAAGCCTTACACTTCACAGAAATGTAGTACTACACTCTATAACAAAGTTGAGAGACAATGTTCCCGAGCTGCATCACTTCATAACAGTGTGTAGGAAGTTGTTTGATAAAGTGGGCAAAGCTTATACTTGGACCAGAACGCAGAATATAGGAAACTACATGAAAACATGAATAATTCAGAGACAATGACTGTAAACAGATGAGAACTCGTTTAGAACAGCTGAAAGAGATTCTCCAAGCCAGTTCTTAGTGTACAAAAGGTAGCTAAGATAAGGGAAATCCTTAATTCGAGTTAAAATCACAAGAAACACTGTATGAATCATAGATTCTTTACTTAAAGGACACTAGAGTGATAAATATGTTTTATACAGGGCAGAATACCATTGAAATAGAGAAAGAAACACGTTCGGCCGCTTTGGAAAGCCTTACACTTCACTGATATGTAGTACTACACTCTATAACAAAGTTGAGAGACAATGTTCCCGAGCTGCATCAGTTCATAACAGTGTGTAGGAAGTTGTTTGATAAAGTGGGCAAAGCTTATACTTGGACCAGAAGGCAGAATATAGGAAACTACATGAAAACATGAATAATTCAGAGAAAATGACTGTAAACAGATGAGAACTCGTTTAGAACAGCTGAAAGAGATTCTCCAAGCCAGTTCTTAGTGTAGAAAAGGTACCTAAGATTAGGGAAATTCTTAATTCGAGTTAAGATCACATGAAACACTGTATGAATCACATATTCTTTACTTAAAGGACACTAGAGTAATAAATTTGTGTTATACAGGGCAGAATACCATTGAAATAGAGAAAGAAACAAGTTCGGCAGCTTTGGAAAGCCTTACACTTCACTGAAATGTAGTACGACACTCTATAACACAGTTGAGAGACAGTGTTCCCAAGCTGCCCCAATTCATAACAGTGTGTAGGAAGTTGTTTGATAAACTGGGCAAAGCTTATACTTGGACCAGAACGCAGAATATAGGAAACTACATGAAAACATGAATAGTTCAGAGAAAATGACTGTAAACAGATGAGAACTCATTTAGAACAGCTGAAAGAGATTCTCCAAGTCAGTTCTTAGTGTAGAAAAGGTAGCTAAGATCCGGGAAATCCTTAATTTGAGTTAAGATCACATCAAACACTGTATGAATCCTATATTCTTTACTTAATGGAGACTAGAGTGGTAAATGTGTGTTATACAAGGCAGAATATCATTGAAATAGAAAAAGAAACACGTTCGGCAGCTTTGGAAAGCCTGAAACTTCACTGAAATGTAGCACTACACTCTATAACACAGTTGAGAGACAATGTTCCTGAGCTGCCTCTGTTCATAACAGTGTGTAGGAAGTTGTTTGATAAAGTGGCAAAGCTTATACTTGGACCAGAACGCAGAATATAGGAAACTACATGAAAACATGAATAATTCAGAGACAATGACTGTAAACAGATGAGAACTCGTTTAGAACAGCTGAAAGAGATTCTCCAAGTCAGTTCTTAGTGTAGAAAAGGTAGCTAAGATAAGGGAAATCCTTAATTCGAGTTAAAATCACAAGAAACACTGTATGAATCATAGATTCTTTACTTAAAGGACACTAGAGTGATAAATTTGTGTTATACAGGGCAGAATACCATTGAAATAGAGAAAGAAACACGTTCGGCAGCTTTGGAAAGCCTTACACTTCACTGAAATGTAGTACTACACTCTATAACAAAGTTGAGAGACAATGTTCCCGAGCTGCATCACTTCATAACGGTGTGTAGAAAGTTGTTTGATAAAGTGGGCAAAGCTTATACTTGGACCAGAAGGCAGAATATAGGAAACTACATGAAAACATGAATAATTCAGAGAAAATGACTGTAAACAGATGAGAACTCGTTTAGAACAGCTGAAAGAGATTCTCCAAGCCAGTTCTTAGTGTAGAAAAGGTAGCTAAGATAAGGGAAACCCTTAATTCGAGTTAAGATCACATGAAACACTGTATGAATCCTATATTCTTTACTTAAAGAACACTAGAGTGGTAAATTTGTGTTATACAGGGCAGAATGTCATTCATTTAGAGAAAGAAACACGTTCGGCACCTTTGGAAAGCCTTATACTTCACTGAAATGTAGTACTACACTCTATAACACAGTTGAGAGACAGTGTTCCCAAGCAGACTCAATTCATAACAGTGTGTAGGAAGTTGTTTGATAAACTGGGCAAAGCTTATAATTGGACCAGAAGGTAAAATATAGGAAACTACATGAAAACATGAATAATTCAGAGACAATGACTGTAAACAGATGAGAACTCGTTTAGAACAGCTGAAAGAGATTCTTCAAGTCAGTTCTTAGTGTAGAAAAGGTAGCTAAGATAACGGAAATCCTTAATTCGAGTTAAGATCACAAGAAACACTGTATGAATCATAGATTCTTTACTTAAAGGACACTACAGTGATAAATTTGTGTTATACAAGGCAGAATACCATTGAAATAGAGAAATAAACACATTCGGCAGCTTTGGAAAGCCTTACACTTCACAGAAATGTCGTACTACACTCTATAACAAAGTTGAGAGACAATGTTCCCGAGCTGCATCACTTCATAACAGTGTGTAGGAAGTTGTTTGATAAAGTGGGCAAAGCTTATACTTGGACCAGAACGCAGAATATAGGAAACTACATGAAAACATGAATAATTCAGAGACAATGACTGTAAACAGATGAGAACTCGTTTAGAACAGCTGAAAGAGATTCTCCAAGCCAGTTCTTAGTGTAGAAAAGGTAGCTAAGATAAGGGAAATCCTTAATTTGAGTTAAGATCACATCAAACACTGTATGAATCCTATATTCTTTACTTAAAGGAGACTAGAGTGGTAAATGTGTGTTATACAAGGCAGAATATCATTGAAATAGAAAAAGAAACACGTTTTGCAGCTTTGGAAAGCCTGAAACTTCACTGAAATGTAGCACTACACTCTATAACACAGTTGAGAGACAATGTTCCTGAGCTGCCTCTGTTCATAACAGTGTGTAGGAAGTTGTTTGATAAAGTGGCAAAGCTTATACTTGGACCAGAAGGCAGAATATAGGAAACTACATGAAAACATGAATAATTCAGAGACAATGACTGTAAACAGATGAGAACTCGTTTAGAACAGCTGAAAGAGATTCTCCAAGCCAGTTCTTAGTGTAGAAAAGGTAGCTAAGATAAGGGAAACCCTTAATTCGAGTTAAGATCACATGAAACACTGTATGAATCATATATTCTTTGCTTAAAGGAGACTAGAGTGGTAAATGTGTGTTATACAAGGCAGAATACCATTGAGATAGAGTAAGTAACACGTTCGGCAGCTTTGGAAAGCCTTACACTTCACTGAAATGTAGCACAACACCCTATAACACAGTTAAGAGACAATGTTCCCGAGCTGCCTCAGTTCATAACAGTGTGTAGGAAGTTGTTTGATAAAGTGGGCATAGCTTATACTTGTACCAGAAGGCAGAATATAGGAAACTACATGAAAACATGAATAATTCAGAGAAAATGACTGTAAACAGATGAGAACTCGTTTAGAACAGCTGAAAGAGATTCTCCAAGCCAGTTCTTAGTGTAGAAAAGGTAGCTAAGATAAGGGAAACCCTTAATTCGAGTTAAGATCACATGAAACACTGTATGAATCCTATATTCTTTACTTAAAGAACACTAGAGTGGTAAATTTGTGTTATACAGGGCAGAATGTCATTCATTTAGAGAAAGAAACACGTTCGGCACCTTTGGAAAGCCTTATACTTCACTGAAATGTAGTACTACACTCTATAACACAGTTGAGAGACAGTGTTTCCAAGCAGACTCAATTCATAACAGTGTGTAGGAAGTTGTTTGATAAACTGGGCAAAGCTTATAATTGGACCAGAAGGTAAAATATAGGAAACTACATGAAAACATGAATAATTCAGAGACAATGACTGTAAACAGATGAGAACTCGTTTAGAACAGCTGAAAGAGATTCTCCAAGTCAGTTCTTAGTGTAGAAAAGGTAGCTAAGATAAGGGAAATCCTTAATTCGAGTTAAGATCACAAGAAACACTGTATGAATCATAGATTCTTTACTTAAAGGACACTACAGTGATAAATTTGTGTTATACAAGGCAGAATACCATTGAAATAGAGAAATAAACACATTCGGCAGCTTTGGAAAGCCTTACACTTCACTGAAATGTAGTACTACACTCTATAACAAAGTTGAGAGACAATGTTCCCGAGCTGCATCACTTCATAACAGTGTGTAGGAAGTTGTTTGATAAAGTGGGTAAAGCTTATACTTGGACCAGAACGCAGAATATAGGAAACTACATGAAAACATGAATAATTCAGAGACAATGACTGTAAACAGATGAGAACTCGTTTAGAACAGCTGAAAGAGATTCTCCAAGCCAGTTCTTAGTGTAGAAAAGGTAGCTAAGATAAGGGAAATCCTTAATTCGAGTTAAAATCACAAGAAACACTGTATGAATCATAGATTCTTTACTTAAAGGACACTAGAGTGATAAATATGTGTTATACAGGGCAGAATACCATTGAAATAGAGAAAGAAACAAGTTCGGCCGCTTTGGAAAGCCTTACACTTCACTGATATGTAGTACTACACTCTATAACAAAGTTGAGAGACAATGTTCCCGAGCTGCATCAGTTCATAACAGTGTGTAGGAAGTTGTTTGATAAAGTGGGCAAAGCTTATACTTGGACCAGAAGGCAGAATATAGGAAACTACATGAAAACATGAATAATTCAGAGAAAATGACTGTAAACAGATTAGAACTCGTTTAGAACAGCTGAAAGAGATTCTCCAAGCCAGTTCTTAGTGTAGAAAAAGTACCTAAGATAAGGGAAATCCTTAATTCGAGTTAAGATCACATGAAACACTGTATGAATCACATATTCTTTACTTAAAGGACACTAGAGTAATAAATTTGTGTTATACAGGGCAGAATACCATTGAAAAAGAGAAAGAAACAAGTTCGGCAGCTTTGGAAAGCCTTACACTTCACTGAAATGTAGTACGACACTCTATAACACAGTTGAGAGACAATGTTCCCAAGCTAACTCAGTTCATTACAGTGTGTAGGAAGTTGTTTGATAAAGTGGGCAAAGCTTGTACTTGGACCAGAAGGCGGAATATAGGAAAATACATGAAAACATGAATAATTTAGAGAAAAAGACTGTAAACAGATGAGAACTCGTTTAGAACAGCTGAAAGAGATTCTCCAAGTCAGTTCTTAGTGTAGAAAAGGTAGCTAAGATAAGGGAAATCCTTAATTCGAGTTAAAATCACAAGAAACACTGTATGAATCATAGATTCTTTACTTAAAGGACACTAGAGTGATAAATATGTGTTATACAGGGCAGAATACCATTGAAATAGAGAAAGAAACACGTTCGGCCGCTTTGGAAAGCCTTACACTTCACTGAAATGTAGTACTACACTCTATAACAAAGTTGAGAGACAATGTTCCCGAGCTGCATCAGTTCATAACAGTGTGTAGGAAGTTGTTTGATAAAGTGGGCAAAGCTTATACTTGAACCAGAAGCTAGGATATAGGAAACTACATGAAAACATGAATAATTCAGAGAAAATGACTGTAAACAGATGAGAACTCGTTTAGAACAGCTGAAAGAGATTCTCCAAGCCAGTTCTTAGTGTAGAAAAAGTACCTAAGATAAGGGAAATCCTTAATTCGAGTTAAGATCACATGAAACACTGTATGAATCACATATTCTTTACTTAAAGGACACTAGAGTAATAAATTTGTGTTATACAGGGCAGAATACCATTGAAATAGAGAAAGAAACAAGTTCGGCAGCTTTGGAAAGCCTTACACTTCACTGAAATGTAGTACGACACTCTATAACACAGTTGAGAGACAGTGTTCCCAAGCTGCCCCAATTCATAACAGTGTGTAGGAAGTTGTTTGATAAACTGGGCAAAGCTTATACTTGGACCAGAACGCAGAATATAGGAAACTACATGAAAACATGAATAGTTCAGAGAAAATGACTGTAAACAGATGAGAACTCATTTAGAACAGCTGAAAGAGATTCTCCAAGTCAGTTCTTAGTGTAGAAAAGGTAGCTAAGATCCGGGAAATCCTTAATTTGAGTTAAGATCACATCAAACACTGTATGAATCCTATATTCTTTACTTAATGGAGACTAGAGTGGTAAATGTGTGTTATACAAGGCAGAATATCATTGAAATAGAAAAAGAAACACGTTCGGCAGCTTTGGAAAGCCTGAAACTTCACTGAAATGTAGCACTACACTCTATAACACAGTTGAGAGACAATGTTCCTGAGCTGCCTCTGTTCATAACAGTGTGTAGGAAGTTGTTTGATAAAGTGGCAAAGCTTATACTTGGACCAGAACGCAGAATATAGGAAACTACATGAAAACATGAATAATTCAGAGACAATGACTGTAAACAGATGAGAACTCGTTTAGAACAGCTGAAAGAGATTCTCCAAGTCAGTTCTTAGTGTAGAAAAGGTAGCTAAGATAAGGGAAATCCTTAATTCGAGTTAAAATCACAAGAAACACTGTATGAATCATAGATTCTTTACTTAAAGGACACTAGAGTGATAAATTTGTGTTATACAGGGCAGAATACCATTGAAATAGAGAAAGAAACACGTTCGGCAGCTTTGGAAAGCCTTACACTTCACTGAAATGTAGTACTACACTCTATAACAAAGTTGAGAGACAATGTTCCGGAGCTGCATCACTTCATAACGGTGTGTAGAAAGTTGTTTGATAAAGTGGGCAAAGCTTATACTTGGACCAGAAGGCAGAATATAGGAAACTACATGAAAACATGAATAATTCAGAGAAAATGACTGTAAACAGATGAGAACTCGTTTAGAACAGCTGAAAGAGATTCTCCAAGCCAGTTCTTAGTGTAGAAAAGGTAGCTAAGATAAGGGAAACCCTTAATTCGAGTTAAGATCACATGAAACACTGTATGAATCCTATATTCTTTACTTAAAGAACACTAGAGTGGTAAATTTGTGTTATACAGGGCAGAATGTCATTCATTTAGAGAAAGAAACACGTTCGGCACCTTTGGAAAGCCTTATACTTCACTGAAATGTAGTACTACACTCTATAACACAGTTGAGAGACAGTGTTCCCAAGCAGACTCAATTCATAACAGTGTGTAGGAAGTTGTTTGATAAACTGGGCAAAGCTTATAATTGGACCAGAAGGTAAAATATAGGAAACTACATGAAAACATGAATAATTCAGAGACAATGACTGTAAACAGATGAGAACTCGTTTAGAACAGCTGAAAGAGATTCTTCAAGTCAGTTCTTAGTGTAGAAAAGGTAGCTAAGATAACGGAAATCCTTAATTCGAGTTAAGATCACAAGAAACACTGTATGAATCATAGATTCTTTACTTAAAGGACACTACAGTGATAAATTTGTGTTATACAAGGCAGAATACCATTGAAATAGAGAAATAAACACATTCGGCAGCTTTGGAAAGCCTTACACTTCACAGAAATGTAGTACTACACTCTATAACAAAGTTGAGAGACAATGTTCCCGAGCTGCATCACTTCATAACAGTGTGTAGGAAGTTGTTTGATAAAGTGGGCAAAGCTTATACTTGGACCAGAACGCAGAATATAGGAAACTACATGAAAACATGAATAATTCAGAGACAATGACTGTAAACAGATGAGAACTCGTTTAGAACAGCTGAAAGAGATTCTCCAAGCCAGTTCTTAGTGTAGAAAAGGTAGCTAAGATAAGGGAAATCCTTAATTTGAGTTAAGATCACATCAAACACTGTATGAATCCTATATTCTTTACTTAAAGGAGACTAGAGTGGTAAATGTGTGTTATACAAGGCAGAATATCATTGAAATAGAAAAAGAAACACGTTTTGCAGCTTTGGAAAGCCTGAAACTTCACTGAAATGTAGCACTACACTCTATAACACAGTTGAGAGACAATGTTCCTGAGCTGCCTCTGTTCATAACAGTGTGTAGGAAGTTGTTTGATAAAGTGGCAAAGCTTATACTTGGACCAGAAGGCAGAATATAGGAAACTACATGAAAACATGAATAATTCAGAGACAATGACTGTAAACAGATGAGAACTCGCTTAGAACAGCTGAAAGAGATTCTCCAAGCCAGTTCTTAGTGTAGAAAAGGTAGCTAAGATAAGGGAAACCCTTAATTCGAGTTAAGATCACATGAAACACTGTATGAATCATATATTCTTTGCTTAAAGGAGACTAGAGTGGTAAATGTGTGTTATACAAGGCAGAATACCATTGAGATAGAGTAAGTAACACGTTCGGCAGCTTTGGAAAGCCTTACACTTCACTGAAATGTAGCACAACACCCTATAACACAGTTAAGAGACAATGTTCCCGAGCTGCCTCAGTTCATAACAGTGTGTAGGAAGTTGTTTGATAAAGTGGGCATAGCTTATACTTGTACCAGAAGGCAGAATATAGGAAACTACATGAAAACATGAATAATTCAGAGAAAATGACTGTAAACAGATGAGAACTCGTTTAGAACAGCTGAAAGAGATTCTCCAAGCCAGTTCTTAGTGTAGAAAAGGTAGCTAAGATAAGGGAAACCCTTAATTCGAGTTAAGATCACATGAAACACTGTATGAATCCTATATTCTTTACTTAAAGAACACTAGAGTGGTAAATTTGTGTTATACAGGGCAGAATGTCATTCATTTAGAGAAAGAAACACGTTCGGCACCTTTGGAAAGCCTTATACTTCACTGAAATGTAGTACTACACTCTATAACACAGTTGAGAGACAGTGTTTCCAAGCAGACTCAATTCATAACAGTGTGTAGGAAGTTGTTTGATAAACTGGGCAAAGCTTATAATTGGACCAGAAGGTAAAATATAGGAAACTACATGAAAACATGAATAATTCAGAGACAATGACTGTAAACAGATGAGAACTCGTTTAGAACAGCTGAAAGAGATTCTCCAAGTCAGTTCTTAGTGTAGAAAAGGTAGCTAAGATAAGGGAAATCCTTAATTCGAGTTAAGATCACAAGAAACACTGTATGAATCATAGATTCTTTACTTAAAGGACACTACAGTGATAAATTTGTGTTATACAAGGCAGAATACCATTGAAATAGAGAAATAAACACATTCGGCAGCTTTGGAAAGCCTTACACTTCACTGAAATGTAGTACTACACTCTATAACAAAGTTGAGAGACAATGTTCCCGAGCTGCATCACTTCATAACAGTGTGTAGGAAGTTGTTTGATAAAGTGGGTAAAGCTTATACTTGGACCAGAACGCAGAATATAGGAAACTACATGAAAACATGAATAATTCAGAGACAATGACTGTAAACAGATGAGAACTCGTTTAGAACAGCTGAAAGAGATTCTCCAAGCCAGTTCTTAGTGTAGAAAAGGTAGCTAAGATAAGGGAAATCCTTAATTCGAGTTAAAATCACAAGAAACACTGTATGAATCATAGATTCTTTACTTAAAGGACACTAGAGTGATAAATATGTGTTATACAGGGCAGAATACCATTGAAATAGAGAAAGAAACAAGTTCGGCCGCTTTGGAAAGCCTTACACTTCACTGATATGTAGTACTACACTCTATAACAAAGTTGAGAGACAATGTTCCCGAGCTGCATCAGTTCATAACAGTGTGTAGGAAGTTGTTTGATAAAGTGGGCAAAGCTTATACTTGGACCAGAAGGCAGAATATAGGAAACTACATGAAAACATGAATAATTCAGAGAAAATGACTGTAAACAGATGAGAACTCGTTTAGAACAGCTGAAAGAGATTCTCCAAGCCAGTTCTTAGTGTAGAAAAAGTACCTAAGATAAGGGAAATCCTTAATTCGAGTTAAGATCACATGAAACACTGTATGAATCACATATTCTTTACTTAAAGGACACTAGAGTAATAAATTTGTGTTATACAGGGCAGAATACCATTGAAAAAGAGAAAGAAACAAGTTCGGCAGCTTTGGAAAGCCTTACACTTCAATGAAATGTAGTACGACACTCTATAACACAGTTGAGAGACAATGTTCCCAAGCTAACTCAGTTCATTACAGTGTGTAGGAAGTTGTTTGATAAAGTGGGCAAAGCTTGTACTTGGACCAGAAGGCGGAATATAGGAAAATACATGAAAACATGAATAATTTAGAGAAAAAGACTGTAAACAGATGAGAACTCGTTTAGAACAGCTGAAAGAGATTCTCCAAGTCAGTTCTTAGTGTAGAAAAGGTAGCTAAGATAAGGGAAATCCTTAATTCGAGTTAAAATCACAAGAAACACTGTATGAATCATAGATTCTTTACTTAAAGGACACTAGAGTGATAAATATGTGTTATACAGGGCAGAATACCATTGAAATAGAGAAAGAAACACGTTCGGCCGCTTTGGAAAGCCTTACACTTCACTGAAATGTAGTACTACACTCTATAACAAAGTTGAGAGACAATGTTCCCGAGCTGCATCAGTTCATAACAGTGTGTAGGAAGTTGTTTGATAAAGTGGGCAAAGCTTATACTTGAACCAGAAGCTAGGATATAGGAAACTACATGAAAACATGAATAATTCAGAGAAAATGACTGTAAACAGATGAGAACTCGTTTAGAACAGCTGAAAGAGATTCTCCAAGCCAGTTCTTAGTGTAGAAAAAGTACCTAAGATAAGGGAAATCCTTAATTCGAGTTAAGATCACATGAAACACTGTATGAATCACATATTCTTTACTTAAAGGACACTAGAGTAATAAATTTGTGTTATACAGGGCAGAATACCATTGAAATAGAGAAAGAAACAAGTTCGGCAGCTTTGGAAAGCCTTACACTTCACTGAAATGTAGTACGACACTCTATAACACAGTTGAGAGACAGTGTTCCCAAGCTGACTCTATTCATAACAGTGTGTAGGAAGTTGTTTGATAAACTGGGCAAAGCTTATACTTGGACCAGAAGGCAGAATATAGGAAACTACATGAAAACATGAATAGTTCAGGGAAAATGACTGTAAAAAGATGAGAACTCATTTAGAACAGCTGAAAGAGATTCTCCAAGTCAGTTCTTAGTGTAGAAAAGGTAGCTAAGATCCGGGAAATCCTTAATTTGAGTTAAGATCACATCAAACACTGTATGAATCCTATATTCTTTACTTAAAGGAGACTATAGTGGTAAATGTGTGTTATACAAGGCAGAATATCATTGAAATAGAAAAAGAAACACGTTCGGCAGCTTTGGAAAGCCTTACACTTCACTGAAATGTAGCACTACACTCTATAACACAGTTGAGAGACAATGTTCCTGAGCTGCCTCTGTTTATAACAGTGTGTAGGAAGTTGTTTGATAAAGTGGCAAAGCTTATACTTGGACCAGAACGCAGAATATAGGAAACTACATGAAAACATGAATAATTCAGAGACAATGACTGTAAACAGATGAGAACTCGTTTAGAACAGCTGAAAGAGATTCTCCAAGTCAGTTCTTAGTGTAGAAAAGGTAGCTAAGATAAGGGAAATCCTTAATTCGAGTTAAAATCACAAGAAACACTGTATGAATCATAGATTCTTTACTTAAAGGACACTAGAGTGATAAATTTGTGTTATACAGGGCAGAATACCATTGAAATAGAGAAAGAAACACGTTCGGCAGCTTTGGAAAGCCTTACACTTCACTGAAATGTAGTACTACACTCTATAACAAAGTTGAGAGACAATGTTCCCGAGCTGCATCACTTCATAACAGTGTGTAGAAAGTTGTTTGATAAAGTGGGCAAAGCTTATACTTGGACCAGAAGGCAGAATATAGGAAACTACATGAAAACATGAATAATTCAGAGAAAATGACTGTAAACAGATGAGAACTCGTTTAGAACAGCTGAAAGAGATTCTCCAAGCCAGTTCTTAGTGTAGAAAAGGTAGCTAAGATAAGGGAAACCCTTAATTCGAGTTAAGATCACATGAAACACTGTATGAATCCTATATTCTTTACTTAAAGAACACTAGAGTGGTAAATTTGTGTTCTACAAGGCAGAATGTCATTCATTTAGAGAAAGAAACACGTTAGGCAGCTTTGGAAAGCCTTATACTTCACTGAAATGTAGTACTACACTCTATAACACAGTTGAGAGACAGTGTTCCCAAGCTGACTCAATTCATAACAGTGTGTAGGAAGTTGTTTGATAAACTGGGCAAAGCTTATACTTGGACCAGAAGGCAGAATATAGGAAACTACATGAAAACATGAATAGTTCAGGGAAAATGACTGTAAACAGATGAGAACTCATTTAGAACAGCTGAAAGAGATTCTCCAAGTCAGTTCTTAGTGTAGAAAAGGTAGCTAAGATCCAGGAAATCCTTAATTTGAGTTAAGATCACATCAAACACTGTATGAATCCTATATTCTTTACTTAAAGGAGACTAGAGTGGTAAATGTGTGTTATACAAGGCAGAATATCATTGAAATAGAAAAAGAAACACGTTCGGCAGCTTTGGAAAGCCTGAAACTTCACTGAAATGTAGCACTACACTCTATAACACAGTTGAGAGACAATGTTCCTGAGCTGCCTCTGTTCATAACAGTGTGTAGGAAGTTGTTTGATAAAGTGGCAAAGCTTATACTTGGACCAGAACGCAGAATATAGGAAACTACATGAAAACATGAATAATTCAGAGACAATGACTGTAAACAGATGAGAACTCGTTTAGAACAGCTGAAAGAGATTCTCCAAGTCAGTTCTTAGTGTAGAAAAGGTAGCTAAGATAAGGGAAATCCTTAATTCGAGTTAAGATCACAAGAAACACTGTATGAATCATAGATTCTTTACTTAAAGGACACTACAGTGATAAATTTGTGTTATACAAGGCAGAATACCATTGAAATAGAGAAATAAACACGTTCGGCAGCTTTGGAAAGCCTTACACTTCACTGAAATGTAGTACTACACTCTATAACAAAGTTGAGAGACAATGTTCCCGAGCTGCATCACTTCATAACAGTGTGTAGGAAGTTGTTTGATAAAGTGGGCAAAGCTTATACTTGGACCAGAAGGCAGAATATAGGAAACTACATGAAAACATGAATAATTCAGAGAAAATGACTATAAACAGATGAGAACTCGTTTAGAACAGCTGAAAGAGATTCTCCAAGCCAGTTCTTAGTGTAGAAAAGGTAGCTAAGATAAGGGAAACACTTAATTCGAGTTAAGATCACATGAAACACTGTATGAATCCTATATTCTTTACTTAAAGAACACTAGAGTGGTAAATTTGTGTTATACAGGGCAGAATGTCATTCATTTAGAGAAAGAAACACGTTCGGCAGCTTTGGAAAGCCTTATACTTCACTGAAATGTAGTACTACACTCTATAACACAGTTGAGAGACAGTGTTCCCAAGCTGACTCAATTCATAACAGTGTGTAGGAAGTTGTTTGATAAACTGGGCAAAGCTTATACTTGGACCAGAAGGTAAAATATAGGAAACTACATGAAAACATGAATAATTCAGAGACAATGACTGTAAACAGATGAGAACTCGTTTAGAACAGCTGAAAGAGATTCTCCAAGTCAGTTCTTAGTGTAGAAAAGGTAGCTAAGATAAGGGAAATCCTTAATTCGAGTTAAGATCACAAGAAACACTGTATGAATCATAGATTCTTTACTTAAAGGACACTACAGTGATAAATTTGTGTTATACAAGGCAGAATACCATTGAAATAGAGAAATAAACACATTCGGCAGCTTTGGAAAGCCTTACACTTCACTGAAATGTAGTACTACACTCTATAACAAAGTTGAGAGACAATGTTCCCGAGCTGCATCACTTCATAACAGTGTGTAGGAAGTTGTTTGATAAAGTGGGCAAAGCTTATACTTGGACCAGTAGGCAGAATATAGGAAACTACATGAAAACATGAATAATTCAGAGAAAATGACTGTAAACAGATGAGAACTCGTTTAGAACAGCTCAAAGAGATTCTCCAAGCCAGTTCTTAGTGTAGAAAAGGTAGCTAACATAGGGAAACCCTTAATTCAAGTTAAGATCACATGAAACACTGTATGAATCATATATTCTTTGCTTAAAGGAGACTAGAGTGGTAAATGTGTGTTATACAAGGCAGAATACCATTGAGATAGAGAAAGTAACACGTTCGGCAGCTTTGGAAAGCTTTACACTTCACTGAAATGTAACACAACACCCTATAACACAGTTAAGAGACAATGTTCCCGAGCTGCCTCAGTTCATAACAGTGTGTAGGAAGTTGTTTGATAAAGTGGGCATAGCTTATACTTGTACCAGAAGGCAGAATATAGGAAACTACAGGAAAACATGTATAATTCAGAGAAAATGACTGAAAAACAGATGAGAACTCGTTTAGAACATCTGAAAGAGATTCTCCAAGCCAGTTCGTAGTGTAGAAAAGGTAGCTAAGATAAGGGAAACCCTTAATTCGAGTTAAGATCACATGAAACACTGTATGAATCCTAAATTCTTTACTTAAAGGACACTAGAGTGGTAAATTTGTGTTATACAGGGCAGTATGTCATTCATTTAGAGAAAGAAACACGTTCGGCAGCTTTGGAAAACCTTACACTTCACTGAAATGTAGTACTACACTCTATAACACAGTTGAGATACAGTGTTCCCAAGCTGACTCAGTTCATAACAGTGTGTAGGAAGTTGTTTGATAAACTGGGTAAAGCTTATACTTGGACCAGAAGGCAGAATATAGGAAACTACATGAAAACATGAATAGTTCAGAGAAAATGACTGTAAACAGATGAGAACTCATTTAGAACAGCTGAAAGAGATTCCCCAAGTCAGTTCTTAGTGTAGAAAAGGTAGCAAAGATCCGGGAAATCCTTAATTTGAGTTAAGATCACATGAAACACTGTATGAATCCTATATTCTTGACTTAAAGAACACTAGAGTGGTAAATTTGTGTTATACAGGGCAGAATGTCATTCATTTAGAGAAAGAAACACGTTCGGCAGCTTTGGAAAGCCTTACACTTCACTGAAATGTAGCACTACACTCTATAACACAGTTGAGAGACAATGTTCCTGAGCTGCCTCTGTTCATAACAGTGTGTAGGAAGTTGTTTGATAAAGTGGCAAAGCTTATACTTGGACCAGAACGCAGAATATAGGAAACTACATGAAAACATGAATAATTCAGAGACAATGACTGTAAACAGATGAGAACTCGTTTAGAACAGCTGAAAGAGATTCTCCAAGTCAGTTCTTAGTGTAGAAAAGGTAGCTAAGATAAGGGAAATCCTTAATTCGAGTTAAGATCACAAGAAACACTGTATGAATCATAGATTCTTTACTTAAAGGACACTACAGTGATAAATTTGTGTTATACAAGGCAGAATACCATTGAAATAGAGAAATAAACACATTCGGCAGCTTTGGAAAGCCTTACACTTCACTGAAATGTAGTACTACACTCTATAACAAAGTTGAGAGACAATGTTCCCGAGCTGCATCACTTCATAACAGTGTGTAGGAAGTTGTTTGATAAAGTGGGCAAAGCTTATACTTGGACCAGTAGGCAGAATATAGGAAACTACATGAAAACATGAATAATTCAGAGAAAATGACTGTAAACAGATGAGAACTCGTTTAGAACAGCTCAAAGAGATTCTCCAAGCCAGTTCTTAGTGTAGAAAAGGTAGCTAACATAGGGAAACCCTTAATTCAAGTTAAGATCACATGAAACACTGTATGAATCATATATTCTTTGCTTAAAGGAGACTAGAGTGGTAAATGTGTGTTATACAAGGCAGAATACCATTGAGATAGAGAAAGTAACACGTTCGGCAGCTTTGGAAAGCTTTACACTTCACTGAAATGTAACACAACACCCTATAACACAGTTAAGAGACAATGTTCCCGAGCTGCCTCAGTTCATAGCAGTGTGTAGGAAGTTGTTTGATAAAGTGGGCATAGCTTATACTTGTACCAGAAGGCAGAATATAGGAAACTACAGGAAAACATGTATAATTCAGAGAAAATGACTGAAAAACAGATGAGAACTCGTTTAGAACATCTGAAAGAGATTCTCCAAGCCAGTTCGTAGTGTAGAAAAGGTAGCTAAGATAAGGGAAACCCTTAATTCGAGTTAAGATCACATGAAACACTGTATGAATCCTAAATTCTTTACTTAAAGGACACTAGAGTGGTAAATTTGTGTTATACAGGGCAGTATGACATTCATTTAGAGAAAGAAACACGTTCGGCAGCTTTGGAAAACCTTACACTTCACTGAAATGTAGTACTACACTCTATAACACAGTTGAGATACAGTGTTCCCAAGCTGACTCAGTTCATAACAGTGTGTAGGAAGTTGTTTGATAAACTGGGTAAAGCTTATACTTGGACCAGAAGGCAGAATATAGGAAACTACATGAAAACATGAATAGTTCAGAGAAAATGACTGTAAACAGATGAGAACTCATTTAGAACAGCTGAAAGAGATTCCCCAAGTCAGTTCTTAGTGTAGAAAAGGTAGCAAAGATCCGGGAAATCCTTAATTTGAGTTAAGATCACATGAAACACTGTATGAATCCTATATTCTTGACTTAAAGAACACTAGAGTGGTAAATTTGTGTTATACAGGGCAGAATGTCATTCATTTAGAGAAAGAAACACGTTCGGCAGCTTTGGAAAGCCTTACACTTCACTGAAATGTAGCACTACACTCTATAACACAGTTGAGAGACAATGTTCCTGAGCTGCCTCTGTTCATAACAGTGTGTAGGAAGTTGTTTGATAAAGTGGCAAAGCTTATACTTGGACCAGAACGCAGAATATAGGAAACTACATGAAAACATGAATAATTCAGAGACAATGACTGTAAACAGATGAGAACTCGTTTAGAACAGCTGAAAGAGATTCTCCAAGTCAGTTCTTAGTGTAGAAAAGGTAGCTAAGATAATTGAAATCCTTAATTCGAGTTAAAATCACAAGAAACACTGTATGATTCATAGATTCTTTACTTAAAGGACACTAGAGTGATAAATTTGTGTTATACAGGGCAGAATACCATTGAAATAGAGAAAGAAACACGTTCGGCAGCTTTGGAAAGCCTTACACTTCACTGAAATGTAGTACTACACTCTATAACAAAGTTGAGAGACAATGTTCCCGAGCTGCATCACTTCATAACAGTGTGTAGGAAGTTGTTTGATAAAGTGGGCAAAGCTTATACTTGGACCAGAAGGTAAAATATAGGAAACTACATGAAAACATGAATAATTCAGAGACAATGACTGTAAACAGATGAGAACTCGTTTAGAACAGCTGAAAGAGATTCTCCAAGTCAGTTCTTAGTGTAGAAAAGGTAGCTAAGATAAGGGAAATCCTTAATTCAAGTTAAGAT
The DNA here is from genome assembly GCF_964339955.1 of Pipistrellus hanaki. NCBI lineage: Eukaryota > Metazoa > Chordata > Mammalia > Chiroptera > Vespertilionidae > Pipistrellus > Pipistrellus hanaki. Next base: position 6,417,855 of record NC_140511.1, read on the forward strand.
CACATGAAACACTGTATGAATCATATATTCTTTGCTTAAAGGAGACTAGAGTGGTAAATGTGTGTTATACAAGGCAGAATACCATTGAGATAGAGAAAGTAACACGTTCGGCAGCTTTGGAAAGCCTTACACTTCACTGAAATGTAGCACAACACCCTATAACACAGTTAAGAGACAATGTTCCCGAGCTGCCTCAGTTCATAACAGTGTGTAGGAAGTTGTTTGATAAAGTGGGCATAGCTTATACTTGTACCAGAAGGCAGAATATAGGAAACTACAGGAAAACATGTATAATTCAGAGAAAATGACTGAAAAACAGATGAGAACTCGTTTAGAACATCTGAAAGAGATTCTCCAAGCCAGTTCGTAGTGTAGAAAAGGTAGCTAAGATAAGGGAAACCCTTAATTCGAGTTAAGATCACATGAAACACTGTATGAATCCTAAATTCTTTACTTAAAGGACACTAGAGTGGTAAATTTGTGTTATACAGGGCAGTATGTCATTCATTTAGAGAAAGAAACACGTTCGGCAGCTTTGGAAAACCTTACACTTCACTGAAATGTAGTACTACACTCTATAACACAGTTGAGATACAGTGTTCCCAAGCTGACTCAGTTCATAACAGTGTGTAGGAAGTTGTTTGATAAACTGGGCAAAGCTTATACTTGGACCAGAAGGCAGAATATAGGAAACTACATGAAAACATGAATAGTTCAGAGAAAATGACTGTAAACAGATGAGAACTCATTTAGAACAGCTGAAAGAGATTCTCCAAGTCAGTTCTTAGTGTAGAAAAGGTAGCTAAGATCCGGGAAATCCTTAATTTGAGTTAAGATCACATGAAACACTGTATGAATCCTATATTCTTTACTTAAAGAACACTAGAGTGGTAAATTTGTGTTATACAGGGCAGAATGTCATTCATTTAGAGAAAGAAACACGTTCGGCAGCTTTGGAAAGCCTTACACTTCACTGAAATGTAGCACTACACTCTATAACACAGTTGAGAGACAATGTTCCTGAGCTGCCTCTGTTCATAACAGTGTGTAGGAAGTTGTTTGATAAAGTGGCAAAGCTTATACTTGGACCAGAACGCAGAATATAGGAAACTACATGAAAACATGAATAATTCAGAGACAATGACTGTAAACAGATGAGAACTCGTTTAGAACAGCTGAAAGAGATTCTCCAAGTCAGTTCTTAGTGTAGAAAAGGTAGCTAAGATAAGGGAAATCCTTAATTCGAGTTAAAATCACAAGAAACACTGTATGATTCATAGATTCTTTACTTAAAGGACACTAGAGTGATAAATTTGTGTTATACAGGGCAGAATACCATTGGAATAGAGAAAGAAACACGTTCGGCAGCTTTGGAAAGCCTTACACTTCACTGAAATGTAGTACTACACTCTATAACAAAGTTGAGAGACAATGTTCCCGAGCTGCATCACTTCATAACAGTGTGTAGGAAGTTGTTTGATAAAGTGGGCAAAGCTTATACTTGGACCAGAAGGTAAAATATAGGAAACTACATGAAAACATGAATAATTCAGAGACAATGACTGTAAACAGATGAGAACTCGTTTAGAACAGCTGAAAGAGATTCTCCAAGTCAGTTCTTAGTGTAGAAAAGGTAGCTAAGATAAGGGAAATCCTTAATTCGAGTTAAGATCACAAGAAACACTGTATGAATCATAGATTCTTTACTTAAAGGACACTACAGTGATAAATTTGTGTTATACAAGGCAGAATACCATTGAAATAGAGAAATAAACACATTCGGCAGCTTTGGAAAGCCTTACACTTCACTGAAATGTAGTACTACACTCTATAACAAAGTTGAGAGACAATGTTCCCGAGCTGCATCACTTCATAACAGTGTGTAGGAAGTTGTTTGATAAAGTGGGCAAAGCTTATACTTGGACCAGAAGGCAGAATATAGGAAACTACATGAAAACATGAATAATTCAGAGAAAATGACTGTAAACAGATGAGAACTCGTTTAGAACAGCTGAAAGAGATTCTCCAAGCCAGTTCTTAGTGTAGAAAAGGTAGCTAAGATAAGGGAAACCCTTAATTCAAGTTAAGATCACATGAAACACTGTATGAATCATATATTCTTTGCTTAAAGGAGACTAGAGTGGTAAATGTGTGTTATACAAGGCAGAATACCATTGAGATAGAGAAAGTAACACGTTCGGCAGCTTTGGAAAGCCTTACACTTCACTGAAATGTAGCACAACACCCTATAACACAGTTAAGAGACAATGTTCCCGAGCTGCCTCAGTTCATAACAGTGTGTAGGAAGTTGTTTGATAAAGTGGGCATAGCTTATACTTGTACCAGAAGGCAGAATATATGAAACTACAGGAAAACATGAATAATTCAGAGAAATGACTGAAAAACAGATGAGAACTCGTTTAGAACATCTGAAAGAGATTCTCCAAGCCAGTTCGTAGTGTAGAAAAGGTAGCTAAGATAAGGGAAACCCTTAATTCGAGTTAAGATCACATGAAACACTGTATGAATCCTAAATTCTTTACTTAAAGGACACTAGAGTGGTAAATTTGTGTTATACAGGGCAGTATGTCATTCATTTAGAGAAAGAAACACGTTCGGCAGCTTTGGAAAACCTTACACTTCACTGAAATGTAGTACTACACTCTATAACACAGTTGAGAGACAGTGTTCCCAAGCAGACTCAATTCATAACAGTGTGTAGGAAGTTGTTTGATAAACTGGGCAAAGCTTATACTTGGACCAGAAGGTAAAATATAGGAAACTACATGAAAACATGAATAATTCAGAGACAATGACTGTAAACAGATGAGAACTCGTTTAGAACAGCTGAAAGAGATTCTCCAAGTCAGTTCTTAGTGTAGAAAAGGTAGCTAAGATAAGGGAAATCCTTAATTCGAGTTAAGATCACAAGAAACACTGTATGAATCATAGATTCTTTACTTAAAGGACACTACAGTGATAAATTTGTGTTATACAAGGCAGAATACCATTGAAATAGAGAAATAAACACATTCGGCAGCTTTGGAAAGCCTTACACTTCACTGAAATGTAGTACTACACTCTATAACAAAGTTGAGAGACAATGTTCCCGAGCTGCATCACTTCATAACAGTGTGTAGGAAGTTGTTTGATAAAGTGGGCAAAGCTTATACTTGGACCAGAAGGCAGAATATAGGAAACTACATGAAAACATGAATAATTCAGAGAAAATGACTGTAAACAGATGAGAACTCGTTTAGAACAGCTGAAAGAGATTCTCAAAGCCAGTTCTTAGTGTAGAAAAGGTAGCTAAGATAAGGGAAACCCTTAATTCAAGTTAAGATCACATGAAACACTGTATGAATCATATATTCTTTGCTTAAAGGAGACTAGAGTGGTAAATGTGTGTTATACAAGGCAGAATACCATTGAGATAGAGAAAGTAACACGTTCGGCAGCTTTGGAAAGCCTTACACTTCACTGAAATGTAGCACAACACCCTATAACACAGTTAAGAGACAATGTTCCCGAGCTGCCTCAGTTCATAACAGTGTCTAGGAAGTTGTTTGATAAAGTGGGCATAGCTTATACTTGTACCAGAAGGCAGAATATAGGAAACTACAGGAAAACATGAATAATTCAGAGAAAATGACTGAAAAACAGATGAGAACTCGTTTAGAACATCTGAAAGAGATTCTCCAAGCCAGTTCGTAGTGTAGAAAAGGTAGCTAAGATAAGGGAAACCCTTAATTCGAGTTAAGATCACATGAAACACTGTATGAATCCTAAATTCTTTACTTAAAGGACACTAGAGTGGTAAATTTGTGTTATACAGGGCAGTATGTCATTCATTTAGAGAAAGAAACACGTTCGGCAGCTTTGGAAAACCTTACACTTCACTGAAATGTAGTACTACACTCTATAACACAGTTGAGATACAGTGTTCCCAAGCTGACTCAGTTCATAACAGTGAGTAGGAAGTTGTTTGATAAACTGGGCAAAGCTTATACTTGGACCAGAAGGTAAAATATAGGAAACTACATGAAAACATGAATAATTCGAAGACAATGACTGTAAACAGATGAGAACTCGTTTAGAACAGCTGAAAGAGATTCTCCAAGTCAGTTCTTAGTGTAGAAAAGGTAGCTAAGATAAGGGAAATCCTTAATTCGAGTTAAGATCACAAGAAACACTGTATGAATCATAGATTCTTTACTTAAAGGACACTACAGTGATAAATTTGTGTTATACAGGGCAGAATACCATTGAAATAGAGAAAGAAACACGTTCGGCAGCTTTGGAAAGCCTTACACTTCACTGAAATGTAGTACTACACTCTGTAACAAAGTTGAGAGACAATATTCCCGAGCTGCATCAGTTCATAACCGTGTGTAGGAAGTTGTTTGATAAAGTGGGCAAAGCTTGTACTTGGACCAGAAGGCAGAATATAGGAAAATACATGAAAACATGAATAATTTAGAGAAAAAGACTGTAAACAGATGAGAACTCGTTTAGAACAGCTGAAAGAGATTCTCCAAGCCAGTTCTTAGTGTAGAAAAGGTAGCTAAGATAAGGGAAACCCTTAATTCGAGTTAAGATCACATGAAACACTGTATGAATCATATATTCTTTGCTTAAAGGAGACTAGAGTGGTAAATGTGTGTTATACAAGGCAGAATACCATTGAGATAGAGAAAGTAACACGTTCGGCAGCTTTGGAAAGCCTTACACTTCACTGAAATGTAGCACAACACCCTATAACACAGTTAAGAGACAATGTTCCTGAGCTGCCTCAGTTCATAACAGTGTGTAGGAAGTTGTTTGATAAACTGGGCATAGCTTACACTTGTACCAGAAGGCAGAATATAGGAAACTACAGGAAAACATGAATAATTCAGAGAAAATGACTGAAAAACAGATGAGAACTCGTTTAGAACATCTGAAAGAGATTCTCCAAGCCAGTTCGTAGTGTAGAAAAGGTAGCTAAGATAAGGGAAACCCTTAATTCGAGTTAAGATCACATGAAACACTGTATGAATCCTAAATTTTTTACTTAAAGGACACTAGAGTGGTAAATTTGTGTTATACAGGGCAGTATGTCATTCATTTAGAGAAAGAAACACGTTCGGCAGCTTTGGAAAACCTTACACTTCACTGAAATGTAGTACTACACTCTATTACACAGTTGAGATACAGTGTTCCCAAGCTGACTCAGTTCATAACAGTGTGTAGGAAGTTGTTTGATAAACTGGGCAAAGCTTATACTTGGACCAGAAGGTAAAATATAGGAAACTACATGAAAACATGAATAATTCAGAGACAATGACTCTAAACAGATGAGAACTCGTTTAGAACAGCTGAAAGAGATTCTCCAAGTCAGTTCTTAGTGTAGAAAAGGTAGCTAAGATAAGGGAAATCCTTAATTCGAGTTAAGATCACAAGAAACACTGTATGAATCATAGATTCTTTACTTAAAGGACGCTACAGTGATAAATTTGTGTTATACAGGGCAGAATACCATTGAAATAGAGAAAGAAACACGTTCGGCAGCTTTGGAAAGCCTTACACTTCACTGAAATGTAGTACTACACTCTGTAACAAAGTTGAGAGACAATGTTCCCTAGCTGCATCAGTTCATAACCGTGTGTAGGAAGTTGTTTGATAAAGTGGGCAAAGCTTGTACTTGGACCAGAAGGCGGAATATAGGAAAATACATGAAAACATGAATAATTTAGAGAAAAAGACTGTGAACAGATGAGAACTCGTTTAGAACAGCTGAAAGAGATTTTCCAAGTCAGTTTTTAGTGTAGAAAAGGTAGCTAAGATCCGGGAAATCCATAATTCGAGTTAAGATCACATGAAACACTGTATGAATCATATATTCTTTACTTAAAGGACACTAGAGTGGTAAATTTGTGTTATACAGGGCAGTATGTCATTCATTTAGAGAAAGAAACACGTTCGGCAGCTTTGGAAAGCCTTACACTTCACTGAAATGTAGTACTACACTCTATAACACAGTTGAGATACAGTGTTCCCAAGCTGACTCCGTTCATAACAGTGTGTAGGAAGTTGTTTGATAAACTGGGCAAAGCTTATACTTGGACCAGAAGGCGGAATATAGGAAAATACATGAAAACATGAATAATTTAGAGAAAAAGACTGTAAACAGATGAGAACTCGTTTAGAACAGCTGAAAGAGATTCTCCAAGTCAGTTTTAATGTAGAAAAGGTAGCTAAGATCCGGGAAAACCATAATTCGAGTTAAGATCACATGAAACACTGTATGAATCATATATTCTTTGCTTAAAGGAGACTAGAGTGGTAAATGTGTGTTATACAAGGCAGAATACCATTGAAATAGAGAACGAAACACGTTCGGCAGCTTTGGAAAGCCTTACACTTCACTGAAATGTAGCACAACACCCTATAACACAGTTAAGAGACAATGTTCCCGAGCTGCCTCAGTTCATAACAGTGTGTAGGAAGTTGTTTGATAAAGTGGGCATAGCTTATACTTGTACCAGAAGGCAGAATATAGGAAACTAAAGGAAAACATGAATAATTCAGAGAAAATGACTGAAAAACATATGAGAACTCGTTTAGAACAGCTGAAAGAGATTCTCCAAGCCAGTTCGTAGTGTAGAAAAGGTAGCTAAGATAAGGGAAACCCTTAATTCGAGTTAAGATCACATGAAACACTGTATGAATCCTAAATTCTTTACTTAAAGGACACTAGAGTGGTAAATTTGTGTTATACAGGGCAGTATGTCATTCATTTAGAGAAAGAAACACGTTCGGCAGCTTTGGAAAGCCTTACACTTCACTGAAATGTAGTACTACACTCTATAACACAGTTGAGATACAGTGTTTCCAAGCTGACTCAGTTCATTACAGTGTGTAGGAAGTTGTTTGATAAACTGGGCAAAGCTTATACTTGGACCAGAAGGTAAAATATAGGAAACTACATGAAAACATGAATAATTCAGAGACAATGACTGTAAACAAATGAGAACTCCTTTAGAATAGCTGAAAGAGATTCTCCAAGTCAGTTCTTAGTGTAGAAAAGGTACCTAAGATAAGGGAAATCCTTAATTCGAGTTAAGATCACATGAAACACTGTATGAATCATATATTCTTTACTTAAAGGACACTAGAGTAATAAATTTGTGTTATACAGGGCAGAATACCATTGAAATAGAGAAAGAAACAAGTTCGGCAGCTTTGGAAAGCCTTGCACTTCACTGAAATGTAGTACGACACTCTATAACACAGTTGAGAGACAATGTTCCCAAGCTAACTCAGTTCATTACAGTGTGTAGGAAGTTGTTTGATAAAGTGGGCAAAGCTTGTACTTGGACCAGAAGGCGGAATATAGGAAAATACATGAAAACATGAATAATTTAGAGAAAAAGACTGTAAACAGATGAGAACAAGTTTAGAACAGCTGAAAGAGATTCTCCAAGCCAGTTCTTAGTGTAGAAAAGGTAGCTAAGATAAGGGAAACCCTTAATTCGAGTTAAGATCACATGAAACACTGTATGAATCCTATATTCTTTACTTAAAGAACACTAGAGTGGTAAATTTGTGTTATACAGGGCAGAATGTCATTCATTTAGAGAAAGAAACACGTTCGGCAGCTTTGGAAAGCCTTATACTTCACTGAAATGTAGTACTACACTCTATAACACAGTTGAGAGACAGTGTTCCCAAGCTGACTCAATTCATAACAGTGTGTAGGAAGTTGTTTGATAAACTGGGCAAAGCTTATACTTGGACCAGAAGGTAAAATATAGGAAACTACATGAAAACATGAATAATTCAGAGACAATGACTGTAAACAGATGAGAACTCGTTTAGAACAGCTGAAAGAGATTCTCCAAGTCAGTTCTTAGTGTAGAAAAGGTAGCTAAGATAAGGGAAATCCTTAATTCGAGTTAAGATCACAAGAAACACTGTATGAATCATAGATTCTTTACTTAAAGGACACTACAGTGATAAATTTGTGTTATACAGGGCAGAATACCATTTAAATAGAGAAATAAACACGTTCGGCAGCTTTGGAAAGCCTTACACTTCACTGAAATGTAGTACTACACTCTATAACAAAGTTAAGAGACAATGTTCCCGAGCTGCATCAGTTCATAACCGTGTGTAGGAAGTTGTTTGATAAAGTGGGCAAAGCTTATACTTGGACCAGAAGGCAGAATATAGGAAACTACATGAAAACAGGAATAATTCAGAGAAAATGACTGTAAACAGATGAGAACTCGTTTAGAACAGCTGAAAGAGATTCTCCAAGCCAGTTCTTAGTGTAGAAAAGGTAGCTAAGATAAGGGAAACCCTTAATTCGAGTTAAGATCACATGAAACACTGTATGAATCATATATTCTTTGCTTAAAGGACACTAGAGTGGTAAATTTGTGTTATACAGGGCAGTATGTCATTCATTTAGAGAAAGAAACACGTTCGGCAGCTTTGGAAAGCCTTACACTTCACTGAAATGTAGTACTACACTCTATAACACAGTTGAGATACAGTGTTCCCAAGCTGACTCCGTTCATAACAGTGTGTAGGAAGTTGTTTGATAAACTGGGCAAAGCTTATACTTGGACCAGAAGGCGGAATATAGGAAAATACATGAAAACATGAATAATTTAGAGAAAAAGACTATAAACAGATGAGAACTCGTTTAGAACAGCTGAAAGAGATTCTCCAAGTCAGTTTTAATGTAGAAAAGGTAGCTAAGATGCGGAAAAACCATAATTCGAGTTAAGATCACATGAAACACTGTATGAATCATATATTCTTTGCTTAAAGGAGACTAGAGTGGTAAATGTGTGTTATACAAGGCAGAATACCATTGAAATAGAGAACGAAACACGTTCGGCAGCTTTGGAAAGCCTTACACTTCACTGAAATTTAGCACAACACCCTATAACACAGTTAAGAGACAATGTTCCCGAGCTGCCTCAGTTCATAACAGTGTGTAGGAAGTTGTTTGATAAAGTGGGCATAGCTTATACTTGTACCAGAAGGCAGAATATAGGAAACTAAAGGAAAACATGAATAATTCAGAGAAAATGACTGAAAAACATATGAGAACTCGTTTAGAACAGCTGAAAGAGATTCTCCAAGCCAGTTCGTAGTGTAGAAAAGGTAGCTAAGATAAGGGAAACCCTTAATTCGAGTTAAGATCACATGAAACACTGTATGAATCCTAAATTCTTTACTTAAAGGACACTAGAGTGGTAAATTTGTGTTATACAGGGCAGTATGTTATTAATTTAGAGAAAGAAACACGTTCGGCAGCTTTGGAAAGCCTTACACTTCACTGAAATGTAGTACTACACTCTATAACACAGTTGAGATACAGTGTTTCCAAGCTGACTCAGTTCATAACAGTGTGTAGGAAGTTGTTTGATAAACTGGGCAAAGCTTATACTTGGACCAGAAGGTAAAATATAGGAAACTATATGAAAACATGAATAATTCAGACACAATGACTGTAAACAAATGAGAACTCGTTTAGAATAGCTGAAAGAGATTCTCCAAGTCAGTTCTTAGTGTAGAAAAGGTACCTAAGATAAGGGAAATCCTTAATTCGAGTTAAGATCACATGAAACACTGTATGAATCATATATTATTTACTTAAAGGACACTAGAGTAATAAATTTGTGTTATACAGGGCAGAATACCATTGAAATAGAGAAAGAAACAAGTTCGGCAGCTTTGGAAAGCCTTGCACTTCACTGAAATGTAGTACGACACTCTATAACACAGTTGAGAGACAATGTTCCCAAGCTAACTCAGTTCATTACAGTGTGTAGGAAGTTGTTTGATAAAGTGGGCAAAGCTTGTACTTGGACCAGAAGGCGGAATATAGGAAAATACATGAAAACATGAATAATTTAGAGAAAAAGACTGTAAACAGATGAGAACAAGTTTAGAACAGCTGAAAGAGATTCTCCAAGTCAGTTCTTAGTGTAGAAAAGGTAGCTAAGATAAGGGAAATCCTTAATTCGAGTTAAGATCACAAGAAACACTGTATGAATCATAGATTCTTTACTTAAAGGACACTACAGTGATAAATTTGTGTTATACAGGGCAGAATACCATTGAAATAGAGAAAGAAACACGTTCGGCAACTTTGGAAAGCCTTACACTTCACTGAAATGTAATACTACACTCTACAACACAGTTGAGAGACAATGTTCCCAAGCTGCCTCAGTTCATGACAGTGTGTAGGAAGTTGTTTGATAAAGTGGGCAAAGCTTATACTTGGACCAGAAGGCAGAATATAGGAAACTACATGAAAACATGAATAATTCAGAGAAAATGACTGTAAACAGATGAGAACTCGTTTAGAACAGCTGAAAGAGATTCTCCAAGCCAGTTCTTAGTGTAGAAAAGGTAGCTAAGATAAGGGAAACCCTTAATTCGAGTTAAGATCACATGAAACACTGTATGAATCCTATATTCTTTACTTAAAGAACACTAGAGTGGTAAATTTGTGTTATACAGGGCAGAATGTCATTCATTTAGAGAAAGAAACACGTTCGGCAGCTTTGGAAAGCCTTATACTTCACTGAAATGTAGTACTACACTCTATAACACAGTTGAGAGACAGTGTTCCCAAGCTGACTCAATTCATAACAGTGTGTAGGAAGTTGTTTGATAAAGTGGGCAAAGCTTATACTTGGACCAGAAGGCAGAATATAGGAAACTACATGAAAACATGAATAATTCAGAGAAAATGACTGTAAACAGATGAGAACTCGTTTAGAACAGCTGAAAGAGATTCTCCAAGCCAGTTCTTAGTGTAGAAAAGGTAGCTAAGATAAGGGAAACCCTTAATTCAAGTTAAGATCACATGAAACACTGTATGAATCATATATTCTTTGCTTAAAGGAGACTAGAGTGGTAAATGTGTGTTATACAAGGCAGAATACCATTGAGATAGAGAAAGTAACACGTTCGGCAGCTTTGGAAAGCCTTACACTTCACTGAAATGTAGCACAACACCCTATAACACAGTTAAGAGACAATGTTCCCGAGCTGCCTCAGTTCATAACAGTGTGTAGGAAGTTGTTTGATAAAGTGGGCATAGCTTATACTTGTACCAGAAGGCAGAATATATGAAACTACAGGAAAACATGAATGATTCAGAGAAATGACTGAAAAACAGATGAGAACTCGTTTAGAACATCTGAAAGAGATTCTCCAAGCCAGTTCGTAGTGTAGAAAAGGTAGCTAAGATAAGGGAAACCCTTAATTCGAGTTAAGATCACATGAAACACTGTATGAATCCTAAATTCTTTACTTAAAGGACACTAGAGTGGTAAATTTGTGTTATACAGGGCAGTATGTCATTCATTTAGAGAAAGAAACACGTTCGGCAGCTTTGGAAAACCTTACACTTCACTGAAATGTAGTACTACACTCTATAACACAGTTGAGAGACAGTGTTCCCAAGCAGACTCAATTCATAACAGTGTGTAGGAAGTTGTTTGATAAACTGGGCAAAGCTTATACTTGGACCAGAAGGTAAAATATAGGAAACTACATGAAAACATGAATAATTCAGAGACAATGACTGTAAACAGATGAGAACTCGTTTAGAACAGCTGAAAGAGATTCTCCAAGTCAGTTCTTAGTGTAGAAAAGGTAGCTAAGATAAGGGAAATCCTTAATTCGAGTTAAGATCACAAGAAACACTGTATGAATCATAGATTCTTTACTTAAAGGACACTACAGTGATAAATTTGTGTTATACAGGGCAGAATACCATTGAAATAGAGAAAGAAACACGTTCGGCAACTTTGGAAAGCCTTACACTTCACTGAAATGTAATACTACACTCTACAACACAGTTGAGAGACAATGTTCCCAAGCTGCCTCAGTTCATGACAGTGTGTAGGAAGTTGTTTGATAAAGTGGGCAAAGCTTATACTTGGACCAGAAGGCAGAATATAGGAAACTACATGAAAACATGAATAATTCAGAGAAAATGACTGTAAACAGATGAGAACTCGTTTAGAACAGCTGAAAGAGATTCTCCAAGCCAGTTCTTAGTGTAGAAAAGGTAGCTAAGATAAGGGAAACCCTTAATTCGAGTTAAGATCACATGAAACACTGTATGAATCCTATATTCTTTACTTAAAGAACACTAGAGTGGTAAATTTGTGTTATACAGGGCAGAATGTCATTCATTTAGAGAAAGAAACACGTTCGGCAGCTTTGGAAAGCCTTATACTTCACTGAAATGTAGTACTACACTCTATAACACAGTTGAGAGACAGTGTTCCCAAGCTGACTCAATTCATAACAGTGTGTAGGAAGTTGTTTGATAAAGTGGGCAAAGCTTATACTTGGACCAGAAGGCAGAATATAGGAAACTACATGAAAACATGAATAATTCAGAGAAAATGACTGTAAACAGATGAGAACTCGTTTAGAACAGCTGAAAGAGATTCTCCAAGCCAGTTCTTAGTGTAGAAAAGGTAGCTAAGATAAGGGAAACCCTTAATTCAAGTTAAGATCACATGAAACACTGTATGAATCATATATTCTTTGCTTAAAGGAGACTAGAGTGGTAAATGTGTGTTATACAAGGCAGAATACCATTGAGATAGAGAAAGTAACACGTTCGGCAGCTTTGGAAAGCCTTACACTTCACTGAAATGTAGCACAACACCCTATAACACAGTTAAGAGACAATGTTCCCGAGCTGCCTCAGTTCATAACAGTGTGTAGGAAGTTGTTTGATAAAGTGGGCATAGCTTATACTTGTACCAGAAGGCAGAATATATGAAACTACAGGAAAACATGAATGATTCAGAGAAATGACTGAAAAACAGATGAGAACTCGTTTAGAACATCTGAAAGAGATTCTCCAAGCCAGTTCGTAGTGTAGAAAAGGTAGCTAAGATAAGGGAAACCCTTAATTCGAGTTAAGATCACATGAAACACTGTATGAATCCTAAATTCTTTACTTAAAGGACACTAGAGTGGTAAATTTGTGTTATACAGGGCAGTATGTCATTCATTTAGAGAAAGAAACACGTTCGGCAGCTTTGGAAAACCTTACACTTCACTGAAATGTAGTACTACACTCTATAACACAGTTGAGAGACAGTGTTCCCAAGCAGACTCAATTCATAACAGTGTGTAGGAAGTTGTTTGATAAACTGGGCAAAGCTTATACTTGGACCAGAAGGTAAAATATAGGAAACTACATGAAAACATGAATAATTCAGAGACAATGACTGTAAACAGATGAGAACTCGTTTAGAACAGCTGAAAGAGATTCTCCAAGTCAGTTCTTAGTGTAGAAAAGGTAGCTAAGATAAGGGAAATCCTTAATTCGAGTTAAGATCACAAGAAACACTGTATGAATCATAGATTCTTTACTTAAAGGACACTACAGTGATAAATTTGTGTTATACAAGGCAGAATACCATTGAAATAGAGAAATAAACACATTCGGCAGCTTTGGAAAGCCTTACACTTCACTGAAATGTAGTACTACACTCTATAACAAAGTTGAGAGACAATGTTCCCGAGCTGCATCACTTCATAACAGTGTGTAGGAAGTTGTTTGATAAAGTGGGCAAAGCTTATACTTGGACCAGAAGGCAGAATATAGGAAACTACATGAAAACATGAATAATTCAGAGAAAATGACTGTAAACAGATGAGAACTCGTTTAGAACAGCTGAAAGAGATTCTCAAAGCCAGTTCTTAGTGTAGAAAAGGTAGCTAAGATAAGGGAAACCCTTAATTCAAGTTAAGATCACATGAAACACTGTATGAATCATATATTCTTTGCTTAAAGGAGACTAGAGTGGTAAATGTGTGTTATACAAGGCAGAATACCATTGAGATAGAGAAAGTAACACGTTCGGCAGCTTTGGAAAGCCTTACACTTCACTGAAATGTAGCACAACACCCTATAACACAGTTAAGAGACAATGTTCCCGAGCTGCCTCAGTTCATAACAGTGTGTAGGAAGTTGTTTGATAAAGTGGGCATAGCTTATACTTGTACCAGAAGGCAGAATATAGGAAACTACAGGAAAACATGAATAATTCAGAGAAAATGACTGAAAAACAGATGAGAACTCGTTTAGAACATCTGAAAGAGATTCTCCAAGCCAGTTCGTAGTGTAGAAAAGGTAGCTAAGATAAGGGAAACCCTTAATTCGAGTTAAGATCACATGAAACACTGTATGAATCCTAAATTCTTTACTTAAAGGACACTAGAGTGGTAAATTTGTGTTATACAGGGCAGTATGTCATTCATTTAGAGAAAGAAACACGTTCGGCAGCTTTGGAAAACCTTACACTTCACTGAAATGTAGTACTACACTCTATAACACAGTTGAGATACAGTGTTCCCAAGCTGACTCAGTTCATAACAGTGAGTAGGAAGTTGTTTGATAAACTGGGCAAAGCTTATACTTGGACCAGAAGGTAAAATATAGGAAACTACATGAAAACATGAATAATTCGAAGACAATGACTGTAAACAGATGAGAACTCGTTTAGAACAGCTGAAAGAGATTCTCCAAGTCAGTTCTTAGTGTAGAAAAGGTAGCTAAGATAAGGGAAATCCTTAATTCGAGTTAAGATCACAAGAAACACTGTATGAATCATAGATTCTTTACTTAAAGGACACTACAGTGATAAATTTGTGTTATACAGGGCAGAATACCATTGAAATAGAGAAAGAAACACGTTCGGCAGCTTTGGAAAGCCTTACACTTCACTGAAATGTAGTACTACACTCTGTAACAAAGTTGAGAGACAATATTCCCGAGCTGCATCAGTTCATAACCGTGTGTAGGAAGTTGTTTGATAAAGTGGGCAAAGCTTGTACTTGGACCAGAAGGCAGAATATAGGAAAATACATGAAAACATGAATAATTTAGAGAAAAAGACTGTAAACAGATGAGAACTCGTTTAGAACAGCTGAAAGAGATTCTCCAAGCCAGTTCTTAGTGTAGAAAAGGTAGCTAAGATAAGGGAAACCCTTAATTCGAGTTAAGATCACATGAAACACTGTATGAATCATATATTCTTTGCTTAAAGGAGACTAGAGTGGTAAATGTGTGTTATACAAGGCAGAATACCATTGAGATAGAGAAAGTAACACGTTCGGCAGCTTTGGAAAGCCTTACACTTCACTGAAATGTAGCACAACACCCTATAACACAGTTAAGAGACAATGTTCCTGAGCTGCCTCAGTTCATAACAGTGTGTAGGAAGTTGTTTGATAAACTGGGCATAGCTTACACTTGTACCAGAAGGCAGAATATAGGAAACTACAGGAAAACATGAATAATTCAGAGAAAATGACTGAAAAACAGATGAGAACTCGTTTAGAACATCTGAAAGAGATTCTCCAAGCCAGTTCGTAGTGTAGAAAAGGTAGCTAAGATAAGGGAAACCCTTAATTCGAGTTAAGATCACATGAAACACTGTATGAATCCTAAATTTTTTACTTAAAGGACACTAGAGTGGTAAATTTGTGTTATACAGGGCAGTATGTCATTCATTTAGAGAAAGAAACACGTTCGGCAGCTTTGGAAAACCTTACACTTCACTGAAATGTAGTACTACACTCTATTACACAGTTGAGATACAGTGTTCCCAAGCTGACTCAGTTCATAACAGTGTGTAGGAAGTTGTTTGATAAACTGGGCAAAGCTTATACTTGGACCAGAAGGTAAAATATAGGAAACTACATGAAAACATGAATAATTCAGAGACAATGACTCTAAACAGATGAGAACTCGTTTAGAACAGCTGAAAGAGATTCTCCAAGTCAGTTCTTAGTGTAGAAAAGGTAGCTAAGATAAGGGAAATCCTTAATTCGAGTTAAGATCACAAGAAACACTGTATGAATCATAGATTCTTTACTTAAAGGACGCTACAGTGATAAATTTGTGTTATACAGGGCAGAATACCATTGAAATAGAGAAAGAAACACGTTCGGCAGCTTTGGAAAGCCTTACACTTCACTGAAATGTAGTACTACACTCTGTAACAAAGTTGAGAGACAATGTTCCCTAGCTGCATCAGTTCATAACCGTGTGTAGGAAGTTGTTTGATAAAGTGGGCAAAGCTTGTACTTGGACCAGAAGGCGGAATATAGGAAAATACATGAAAACATGAATAATTTAGAGAAAAAGACTGTGAACAGATGAGAACTCGTTTAGAACAGCTGAAAGAGATTTTCCAAGTCAGTTTTTAGTGTAGAAAAGGTAGCTAAGATCCGGGAAATCCATAATTCGAGTTAAGATCACATGAAACACTGTATGAATCATATATTCTTTACTTAAAGGACACTAGAGTGGTAAATTTGTGTTATACAGGGCAGTATGTCATTCATTTAGAGAAAGAAACACGTTCGGCAGCTTTGGAAAGCCTTACACTTCACTGAAATGTAGTACTACACTCTATAACACAGTTGAGATACAGTGTTCCCAAGCTGACTCCGTTCATAACAGTGTGTAGGAAGTTGTTTGATAAACTGGGCAAAGCTTATACTTGGACCAGAAGGCGGAATATAGGAAAATACATGAAAACATGAATAATTTAGAGAAAAAGACTGTAAACAGATGAGAACTCGTTTAGAACAGCTGAAAGAGATTCTCCAAGTCAGTTTTAATGTAGAAAAGGTAGCTAAGATCCGGGAAAACCATAATTCGAGTTAAGATCACATGAAACACTGTATGAATCATATATTCTTTGCCTAAAGGAGACTAGAGTGGTAAATGTGTGTTATACAAGGCAGAATACCATTGAAATAGAGAACGAAACACGTTCGGCAGCTTTGGAAAGCCTTACACTTCACTGAAATGTAGCACAACACCCTATAACACAGTTAAGAGACAATGTTCCCGAGCTGCCTCAGTTCATAACAGTGTGTAGGAAGTTGTTTGATAAAGTGGGCATAGCTTATACTTGTACCAGAAGGCAGAATATAGGAAACTAAAGGAAAACATGAATAATTCAGAGAAAATGACTGAAAAACATATGAGAACTCGTTTAGAACAGCTGAAAGAGATTCTCCAAGCCAGTTCGTAGTGTAGAAAAGGTAGCTAAGATAAGGGAAATCCTTAATTCGAGTTAAGATCACAAGAAACACTGTATGAATCATAGATTCTTTACTTAAAGGACACTACAGTGATAAATTTGTGTTATACAGGGCAGAATACCATTGAAATAGAGAAAGAAACACGTTCGGCAACTTTGGAAAGCCTTACACTTCACTGAAATGTAATACTACACTCTACAACACAGTTGAGAGACAATGTTCCCAAGCTGCCTCAGTTCATGACAGTGTGTAGGAAGTTGTTTGATAAAGTGGGCAAAGCTTATACTTGGACCAGAAGGCAGAATATAGGAAACTACATGAAAACATGAATAATTCAGAGAAAATGACTGTAAACAGATGAGAACTCGTTTAGAACAGCTGAAAGAGATTCTCCAAGCCAGTTCTTAGTGTAGAAAAGGTAGCTAAGATAAGGGAAACCCTTAATTCGAGTTAAGATCACATGAAACACTGTATGAATCCTATATTCTTTACTTAAAGAACACTAGAGTGGTAAATTTGTGTTATACAGGGCAGAATGTCATTCATTTAGAGAAAGAAACACGTTCGGCAGCTTTGGAAAGCCTTATACTTCACTGAAATGTAGTACTACACTCTATAACACAGTTGAGAGACAGTGTTCCCAAGCTGACTCAATTCATAACAGTGTGTAGGAAGTTGTTTGATAAACTGGGCAAAGCTTATACTTGGACCAGAAGGTAAAATATAGGAAACTACATGAAAACATGAATAATTCAGAGACAATGACTGTAAACAGATGAGAACTCGTTTAGAACAGCTGAAAGAGATTCTCCAAGTCAGTTCTTAGTGTAGAAAAGGTAGCTAAGATAAGGGAAATCCTTAATTCGAGTTAAGATCACAAGAAACACTGTATGAATCATAGATTCTTTACTTAAAGGACACTACAGTGATAAATTTGTGTTATACAGGGCAGAATACCATTTAAATAGAGAAATAAACACGTTCGGCAGCTTTGGAAAGCCTTACACTTCACTGAAATGTAGTACTACACTCTATAACAAAGTTAAGAGACAATGTTCCCGAGCTGCATCAGTTCATAACCGTGTGTAGGAAGTTGTTTGATAAAGTGGGCAAAGCTTATACTTGGACCAGAAGGCAGAATATAGGAAACTACATGAAAACAGGAATAATTCAGAGAAAATGACTGTAAACAGATGAGAACTCGTTTAGAACAGCTGAAAGAGATTCTCCAAGCCAGTTCTTAGTGTAGAAAAGGTAGCTAAGATAAGGGAAACCCTTAATTCGAGTTAAGATCACATGAAACACTGTATGAATCATATATTCTTTGCTTAAAGGAGACTAGAGTGGTAAATGTGTGTTATACAAGGCAGAATACCATTGAGATAGAGAAAGTAACACGTTCGGCAGCTTTGGAAAGCCTTACACTTCACTTTAATGTAGCACAACACCCTATAACACAGTTAAGAGACAATGTTCCCGAGCTGCCTCAGTTCATAACAGTGTGTAGGAAGTTGTTTGATAAAGTGGGCATAGCTTATACTTGTACCAGAAGGCAGAATATAGGAAACTACAGGAAAACATGAATAATTCAAAGAAAATGACTGAAAAACAGATGAGAACTCGTTTAGAACAGCTGAAAGAGATTCTCCAAGCCAGTTCTTAGCGTAGAAAAGGTAACTAAGATAAGGGAAACCCTTAATTCGAGTTAAGATCACATGAAACACTGTATGAATCCTATATTCTTTACTTAAAGAACACTAGAGTGGTAAATTTGTGTTATACAGGGCAGAATGTCATTCATTTAGAGAAAGAAACACGTTCGGCAGCTTTTGAAAGCCTTATACTTCACTGAAATGTAGTACTACACTCTATAACACAGTTGAGAGACTGTGTTCCCAAGCTGACTCAGTTCATAACAGTGTGTAGGAAGTTGTTTGATAAACTGGGCAAAGCTTATACTTGGACCAGAAGGTAAAATATAGGAAACTACATGAAAACATGAATAATTCAGAGACAATGACTCTAAACAGATGAGAACTCGTTTAGAACAGCTGAAAGAGATTCTCCAAGTCAGTTCTTAGTGTAGAAAAGGTAGCTAAGATAAGGGAAATCCTTAATTCGGGTTAAGATCACAAGAAACACTGTATGAATCATAGATTCTTTACTTAAAGGACACTACAGTGATAAATTTGTGTTATACAGGGCAGAATACCATTGAAATAGAGAAAGAAACACGTTCGGCAGCTTTGGAAAGCCTTACACTTCACTGAAATGTAGTACTACACTCTGTAACAAAGTTGAGAGACAATGTTCCCGAGCTGCATCAGTTCATAACCGTGTGTAGGAAGTTGTTTGATAAAGTGGGCAAAGCTTGTACTTGGACCAGAAGGCGGAATATAGGAAAATACATGAAAACATGAATAATTTAGAGAAAAAGACTGTGAACAGATGAGAACTCGTTTAGAACAGCTGAAAGAGATTTTCCAAGTCAGTTTTTAGTGTAGAAAAGGTAGCTAAGATCCGGGAAATCCATAATTCGAGTTAAGATCACATGAAACACTGTATGAATCATATATTCTTTGCTTAAAGGACACTAGAGTGGTAAATTTGTGTTATACAGGGCAGTATGTCATTCATTTAGAGAAAGAAACAGGTTCGGCAGCTTTGGAAAGCCTTACACTTCACTGAAATGTAGTACTACACTCTATAACACAGTTGAGATACAGTGTTCCCAAGCTGACTCCGTTCATAACAGTGTGTAGGAAGTTGTTTGATAAACTGGGCAAAGCTTATACTTGGACCAGAAGGCAGAATATAGGAAAATACATGAAAACATGAATAATTTAGAGAAAAAGACTATAAACAGATGAGAACTCGTTTAGAACAGCTGAAAGAGATTCTCCAAGTCAGTTTTAATGTAGAAAAGGTAGCTAAGATCCGGAAAAACCATAATTCGAGTTAAGATCACATGAAACACTGTATGAATCATATATTCTTTGCTTAAAGGAGACTAGAGTGGTAAATGTGTGTTATACAAGGCAGAATACCATTGAAATAGAGAACGAAACACGTTCGGCAGCTTTGGAAAGCCTTACACTTCACTGAAATGTAGCACAACACCCTATAACACAGTTAAGAGACAATGTTCCCGAGCTGCCTCAGTTCATAACAGTGTGTAGGAAGTTGTTTGATAAAGTGGGCATAGCTTATACTTGTACCAGAAGGCAGAATATAGGAAACTAAAGGAAAACATGAATAATTCAGAGAAAATGACTGAAAAACATATGAGAACTCGTTTAGAACAGCTGAAAGAGATTCTCCAAGCCAGTTCGTAGTGTAGAAAAGGTAGCTAAGATAAGGGAAACCCTTAATTCGAGTTAAGATCACATGAAACACTGTATGAATCCTAAATTCTTTACTTAAAGGACACTAGAGTGGTAAATTTGTGTTATACAGGGCAGTATGTTATTAATTTAGAGAAAGAAACACGTTCGGCAGCTTTGGAAAGCCTTACACTTCACTGAAATGTAGTACTACACTCTATAACACAGTTGAGATACAGTGTTTCCAAGCTGACTCAGTTCATAACAGTGTGTAGGAAGTTGTTTGATAAACTGGGCAAAGCTTATACTTGGACCAGAAGGTAAAATATAGGAAACTATATGAAAACATGAATAATTCAGAGACAATGACTGTAAACAAATGAGAACTCGTTTAGAACAGCTGAAAGAGATTCTCCAAGTCAGTTCTTAGTGTAGAAAAGGTAGCTAAGATAAGGGAAATCCTTAATTCGAGTTAAGATCACAAGAAACACTGTATGAATCATAGATTCTTTACTGAAAGGACGCTACAGTGATAAATTTGTGTTATACAGGGCAGAATACCATTGAAATAGAGAAAGAAACACGTTCGGCAGCTTTGGAAAGCCTTACACTTCACTGAAATGTAGTACTACACTCTGTAACAAAGTTGAGAGACAATGTTCCCTAGCTGCATCAGTTCATAACCGTGTGTAGGAAGTTGTTTGATAAAGTGGGCAAAGCTTGTACTTGGACCAGAAGACGGAATATAGGAAAATACATGAAAACATGAATAATTTAGAGAAAAAGACTGTGAACAGATGAGAACTCGTTTAGAACAGCTGAAAGAGATTTTCCAAGTCAGTTTTTAGTGTAGAAAAGGTAGCTAAGATCCGGGAAATCCATAATTCGAGTTAAGATCACATGAAACACTGTATGAATCATATATTCTTTACTTAAAGGACACTAGAGTGGTAAATTTGTGTTATACAGGGCAGTATGTCATTCATTTAGAGAAAGAAACACGTTCGGCAGCTTTGGAAAGCCTTACACTTCACTGAAATGTAGTACTACACTCTATAACACAGTTGAGATACAGTGTTCCCAAGCTGACTCCGTTCATAACAGTGTGTAGGAAGTTGTTTGATAAACTGGGCAAAGCTTATACTTGGACCAGAAGGCGGAATATAGGAAAATACATGAAAACATGAATAATTTAGAGAAAAAGACTGTAAACAGATGAGAACTCGTTTAGAACAGCTGAAAGAGATTCTCCAAGTCAGTTTTAATGTAGAAAAGGTAGCTAAGATCCGGGAAAACCATAATTCGAGTTAAGATCACATGAAACACTGTATGAATCATATATTCTTTGCTTAAAGGAGACTAGAGTGGTAAATGTGTGTTATACAAGGAAGAATACCATTGAAATAGAGAACGAAACACGTTCGGCAGCTTTGGAAAGCCTTACACTTCACTGAAATGTAGCACAACACCCTATAACACAGTTAAGAGACAATGTTCCCGAGCTGCCTCAGTTCATAACAGTGTGTAGGAAGTTGTTTGATAAAGTGGGCATAGCTTATACTTGTACCAGAAGGCAGAATATAGGAAACTAAAGGAAAACATGAATAATTCAGAGAAAATGACTGAAAAACATATGAGAACTCGTTTAGAACAGCTGAAAGAGATTCTCCAAGCCAGTTCGTAGTGTAGAAAAGGTAGCTAAGATAAGGGAAACCCTTAATTCGAGTTAAGATCACATGAAACACTGTATGAATCCTAAATTCTTTACTTAAAGGACACTAGAGTGGTAAATTTGTGTTATACAGGGCAGTATGTCATTCATTTAGAGAAAGAAACACGTTCGGCAGCTTTGGAAAGCCTTACACTTCACTGAAATGTAGTACTACACTCTATAACACAGTTGAGATACAGTGTTTCCAAGCTGACTCAGTTCATTACAGTGTGTAGGAAGTTGTTTGATAAACTGGGCAAAGCTTATACTTGGACCAGAAGGTAAAATATAGGAAACTACATGAAAACATGAATAATTCAGAGACAATGACTGTAAACAAATGAGAACTCCTTTAGAATAGCTGAAAGAGATTCTCCAAGTCAGTTCTTAGTGTAGAAAAGGTACCTAAGATAAGGGAAATCCTTAATTCGAGTTAAGATCACATGAAACACTGTATTAATCATATATTCTTTACTTAAAGGACACTAGAGTAATAAATTTGTGTTATACAGGGCAGAATACCATTGAAATAGAGAAAGAAACAAGTTCGGCAGCTTTGGAAAGCCTTGCACTTCACTGAAATGTAGTACGACACTCTATAACACAGTTGAGAGACAATGTTCCCAAGCTAACTCAGTTCATTACAGTGTGTAGGAAGTTGTTTGATAAAGTGGGCAAAGCTTGTACTTGGACCAGAAGGCGGAATATAGGAAAATACATGAAAACATGAATAATTTAGAGAAAAAGACTGTAAACAGATGAGAACAAGTTTAGAACAGCTGAAAGAGATTCTCCAAGTCAGTTTTTAGTGTAGAAAAGGTAGCTAAGATCCGGGAAATCCATAATTCGAGTTAAGATCACATGAAACACTGTATGAAGCATATATACTTTGCTTAAAGGAGACTAGAGTGGTAAATGTGTGTTATACAAGGCAGAATACCATTGAAATAGAGAAAGAATCACGTTCGGCAGCTTTGGAAAGCCTTACACTTCACTGAAATGTAGCACAACACTCTATAACACAGTTAAGGGACAATGTTCCCGAGCTGCCTCAGTTCATAACAGTGTGTAGGAAGTTGTTTGATAAAGTGGGCACAGCTTATACTTGAACCAGAAGGCAGAATATAGGAAACTACAGGAAAACATGAATAATTCAGAGAAAATGACTGGAAACAGATGAGAACTCGTTTAGAACAGCTGAAAGAGATTCTCCAAGCCAGTTCGTAGTGTAGAAAAGGTAGCTAAGATAAGGGAACCCCTTAATTCGAGTTAAGATCACATGAAACACTGTATGAATCCTATATTCTTTACTTAAAGAACACTAGAGTGGTAAATTTGTGTTATACAGGGCAGAATGTCATTGAAATAGAGAAAGAAACACGTTCGGCAACTTTGGAAAGCCTTACACTTCACTGAAATGTAATACTACACTCTACAACACAGTTGAGAGACAATGTTCCCGAGCTGCATCAGTTCATGACAGTGTGTAGGTAGTTGTTTGATAAAGTGGGCAAAGCTTATACTTAGACCAGAAGGCAGAATATAGGAAACTACATGAAAACATGAATAGTTCACAGAAAATGACTGTAAACAGATGAGAACTCATTTAGAACAGCTGAAAGAGATTCTCCAAGTCAGTTCTTAGTGTAGAAAAGGTAGCTAAGATAAGGGAAATCCTTAATTCGAGTTAAGATCACAAGAAACACTGTATGAATCATAGATTCTTTACTTAAAGGACACTACAGTGATAAATTTGTGTTATACAGGGCAGAATACCATTGAAATAGAGAAAGAAACACGTTCGGCAACTTTGGAAAGCCTTACACTTCACTGAAATGTAATACTACACTCTACAACACAGTTGAGAGACAATGTTCCCAAGCTGCCTCAGTTCATGACAGTGTGTAGGAAGTTGTTTGATAAAGTGGGCAAAGCTTATACTTGGACCAGAAGGCAGAATATAGGAAACTACATGAAAACATGAATAATTCAGAGAAAATGACTGTAAACAGATGAGAACTCGTTTAGAACAGCTGAAAGAGATTCTCCAAGCCAGTTCTTAGTGTAGAAAAGGTAGCTAAGATAAGGGAAACCCTTAATTCGAGTTAAGATCACATGAAACACTGTATCAATCCTATATTCTTTACTTAAAGAACACTAGAGTGGTAAATTTGTGTTATACAGGGCAGAATGTCATTCATTTAGAGAAAGAAACACGTTCGGCAGCTTTGGAAAGCCTTATACTTCACTGAAATGTAGTACTACACTCTATAACACAGTTGAGAGACAGTGTTCCCAAGCTGACTCAATTCATAACAGTGTGTAGGAAGTTGTTTGATAAACTGGGCAAAGCTTATACTTGGACCAGAAGGTAAAATATAGGAAACTACATGAAAACATGAATAATTCAGAGACAATGACTGTAAACAGATGAGAACTCGTTTAGAACAGCTGAAAGAGATTCTCCAAGTCAGTTCTTAGTGTAGAAAAGGTAGCTAAGATAAGGGAAATCCTTAATTCGAGTTAAGATCACAAGAAACACTGTATGAATCATAGATTCTTTACTTAAAGGACACTACAGTGATAAATTTGTGTTATACAGGGCAGAATACCATTTAAATAGAGAAATAAACACGTTCGGCAGCTTTGGAAAGCCTTACACTTCACTGAAATGTAGTACTACACTCTATAACAAAGTTAAGAGACAATGTTCCCGAGCTGCATCAGTTCATAACCGTGTGTAGGAAGTTGTTTGATAAAGTGGGCAAAGCTTATACTTGGACCAGAAGGCAGAATATAGGAAACTACATGAAAACAGGAATAATTCAGAGAAAATGACTGTAAACAGATGAGAACTCGTTTAGAACAGCTGAAAAAGATTCTCCAAGCCAGTTCTTAGTGTAGAAAAGGTAGCTAAGATAAGGGAAACCCTTAATTCGAGTTAAGATCACATGAAACACTGTATGAATCATATATTCTTTGCTTAAAGGAGACTAGAGTGGTAAATGTGTGTTATACAAGGCAGAATACCATTGAGATAGAGAAAGTAACACGTTCGGCAGCTTTGGAAAGCCTTACAATTCACTTTAATGTAGCACAACACCCTATAACACAGTTAAGAGACAATGTTCCCGAGCTGCCTCAGTTCATAACAGTGTGTAGGAAGTTGTTTGATAAAGTGGGCATAGCTTATACTTGTACCAGAAGGCAGAATATAGGAAACTACAGGAAAACATAAATAATTCAAAGAAAATGACTGAAAAACAGATGAGAACTCGTTTAGAACAGCTGAAAGAGATTCTCCAAGCCAGTTCTTAGCGTAGAAAAGGTAACTAAGATAAGGGAAACCCTTAATTCGAGTTAAGATCACATGAAACACTGTATGAATCCTATATTCTTTACTTAAAGAACACTAGAGTGGTAAATTTGTGTTATACAGGGCAGAATGTCATTCATTTAGAGAAAGAAACACGTTCGGCAGCTTTGGAAAGCCTTATACTTCACTGAAATGTAGTACTACACTCTATAACACAGTTGAGAGACAGTGTTCCCAAGCTGACTCAGTTCATAACAGTGTGTAGGAAGTTGTTTGATAAACTGGGCAAAGCTTATACTTGGACCAGAAGGTAAAATATAGGAAACTACATGAAAACATGAATAATTCAGAGACAATGACTCTAAACAGATGAGAACTCGTTTAGAACAGCTGAAAGAGATTCTCCAAGTCAGTTCTTAGTGTAGAAAAGGTAGCTAAGATAAGGGAAATCCTTAATTCGGGTTAAGATCACAAGAAACACTGTATGAATCATAGATTCTTTACTTAAAGGACACTAGAGTGGTAAATTTGTGTTATACAGGGCAGAATACCATTGAAATAGAGAAAGAAACACGTTCGGCAGCTTTGGAAAGCCTTACACTTCACTGAAATGTAGTACTACACTCTGTAACAAAGTTGAGAGACAATGTTCCCGAGCTGCATCAGTTCATAACCGTGTGTAGGAAGTTGTTTGATAAAGTGGGCAAAGCTTGTACTTGGACCAGAAGGCGGAATATACGAAAATACATGAAAACATGAATAATTTAGAGAAAAAGACTGTGAACAGATGAGAACTCGTTTAGAACAGCTGAAAGAGATTTTCCAAGTCAGTTTTTAGTGTAGAAAAGGTAGCTAAGATCCGGGAAATCCATAATTCGAGTTAAGATCACATGAAACACTGTATGAATCATATATTCTTTGCTTAAAGGACACTAGAGTGGTAAATTTGTGTTATACAGGGCAGTATGTCATTCATTTAGAGAAAGAAACACGTTCGGCAGCTTTGGAAAGCCTTACACTTCACTGAAATGTAGTACTACACTCTATAACACAGTTGAGATACAGTGTTCCCAAGCTGACTCCGTTCATAACAGTGTGTAGGAAGTTGTTTGATAAACTGGGCAAAGCTTATACTTGGACCAGAAGGCGGAATATAGGAAAATACATGAAAACATGAATAATTTAGAGAAAAAGACTATAAACAGATGAGAACTCGTTTAGAACAGCTGAAAGAGATTCTCCAAGTCAGTTTTAATGTAGAAAAGGTAGCTAAGATCCGGAAAAACCATAATTCGAGTTAAGATCACATGAAACACTGTATGAATCATATATTCTTTGCTTAAAGGAGACTAGAGTGGTAAATGTGTGTTATACAAGGCAGAATACCATTGAAATAGAGAACGAAACACGTTCGGCAGCTTTGGAAAGCCTTACACTTCACTGAAATGTAGCACAACACCCTATAACACAGTTAAGAGACAATGTTCCCGAGCTGCCTCAGTTCATAACAGTGTGTAGGAAGTTGTTTGATAAAGTGGGCATAGCTTATACTTGTACCAGAAGGCAGAATATAGGAAACTAAAGGAAAACATGAATAATTCAGAGAAAATGACTGAAAAACATATGAGAACTCGTTTAGAACAGCTGAAAGAGATTCTCCAAGCCAGTTCTTAGTGTAGAAAAGGTACCTAAGATAAGGGAAACCCTTAATTCGAGTTAAGATCACATGAAACACTGTATGAATCCTAAATTCTTTACTTAAAGGACACTAGAGTGGTAAATTTGTGTTATACAGGGCAGTATGTTATTAATTTAGAGAAAGAAACACGTTCGGCAGCTTTGGAAAGCCTTACACTTCACTGAAATGTAGTACTACACTCTATAACACAGTTGAGATACAGTGTTTCCAAGCTGACTCAGTTCATAACAGTGTGTAGGAAGTTGTTTGATAAACTGGGCAAAGCTTATACTTGGACCAGAAGGTAAAATATAGGAAACTATATGAAAACATGAATAATTCAGAGACAATGACTGTAAACAAATGAGAACTCGTTTAGAATAGCTGAAAGAGATTCTCCAAGTCAGTTCTTAGTGTAGAAAAGGTACCTAAGATAAGGGAAATCCTTAATTCGAGTTAAGATCACATGAAACACTGTATGAATCATAGATTCTTTACTTAAAGGACACTACAGTGATAAATTTGTGTTATACAGGGCAGAATACCATTGAAATAGAGAAAGAAACACGTTCGGCAACTTTGGAAAGCCTTACACTTCACTGAAATGTAATACTACACTCTACAACACAGTTGAGAGACAATGTTCCCAAGCTGCCTCAGTTCATGACAGTGTGTAGGAAGTTGTTTGATAAAGTGGGCAAAGCTTATACTTGGACCAGAAGGCAGAATATAGGAAACTACATGAAAACATGAATAATTCAGAGAAAATGACTGTAAACAGATGAGAACTCGTTTAGAACAGCTGAAAGAGATTCTCCAAGCCAGTTCTTAGTGTAGAAAAGGTAGCTAAGATAAGGGAAACCCTTAATTCGAGTTAAGATCACATGAAACACTGTATGAATCCTATATTCTTTACTTAAAGAACACTAGAGTGGTAAATTTGTGTTATACAGGGCAGAATGTCATTCATTTAGAGAAAGAAACACGTTCGGCAGCTTTGGAAAGCCTTATACTTCACTGAAATGTAGTACTACACTCTATAACACAGTTGAGAGACAGTGTTCCCAAGCTAACTCAATTCATAACAGTGTGTAGGAAGTTGTTTGATAAACTGGGCAAAGCTTATACTTGGACCAGAAGGTAAAATATAGGAAACTACATGAAAACATGAATAATTCAGAGACAATGACTGTAAACAGATGAGAACTCGTTTAGAACAGCTGAAAGAGATTCTCCAAGTCAGTTCTTAGTGTAGAAAAGGTAGCTAAGATAAGGGAAATCCTTAATTCGAGTTAAGATCACAAGAAACACTGTATGAATCATAGATTCTTTACTTAAAGGACACTACAGTGATAAATTTGTGTTATACAGGGCAGAATACCATTTAAATAGAGAAATAAACACGTTCGGCAGCTTTGGAAAGCCTTACACTTCACTGAAATGTAGTACTACACTCTATAACAAAGTTAAGAGACAATGTTCCCGAGCTGCATCAGTTCATAACCGTGTGTAGGAAGTTGTTTGATAAAGTGGGCAAAGCTTATACTTGGACCAGAAGGCAGAATATAGGAAACTACATGAAAACAGGAATAATTCAGAGAAAATGACTGTAAACAGATGAGAACTCGTTTAGAACAGCTGAAAGAGATTCTCCAAGCCAGTTCTTAGTGTAGAAAAGGTAGCTAAGATAAGGGAAACCCTTAATTCGAGTTAAGATCACATGAAACACTGTATGAATCATATATTCTTTGCTTAAAGGAGACTAGAGTGGTAAATGTGTGTTATACAAGGCAGAATACCATTGAGATAGAGAAAGTAACACGTTCGGCAGCTTTGGAAAGCCTTACACTTCACTTTAATGTAGCACAACACCCTATAACACAGTTAAGAGACAATGTTCCCGAGCTGCCTCAGTTCATAACAGTGTGTAGGAAGTTGTTTGATAAAGTGGGCATAGCTTATACTTGTACCAGAAGGCAGAATATAGGAAACTACAGGAAAACATGAATAATTCAAAGAAAATGACTGAAAAACAGATGAGAACTCGTTTAGAACAGCTGAAAGAGATTCTCCAAGCCAGTTCTTAGCGTAGAAAAGGTAACTAAGATAAGGGAAACCCTTAATTCGAGTTAAGATCACATGAAACACTGTATGAATCCTATATTCTTTACTTAAAGAACACTAGAGTGGTAAATTTATGTTATACAGGGCAGAATGTCATTCATTTAGAGAAAGAAACACGTTCGGCAGCTTTGGAAAGCCTTATACTTCACTGAAATGTAGTACTACACTCTATAACACAGTTGAGAGACAGTGTTCCCAAGCTGACTCAGTTCATAACAGTGTGTAGGAAGTTGTTTGATAAACTGGGCAAAGCTTATACTTGGACCAGAAGGTAAAATATAGGAAACTACATGAAAACATGAATAATTCAGAGACAATGACTCTAAACAGATGAGAACTCGTTTAGAACAGCTGAAAGAGATTCTCCAAGTCAGTTCTTAGTGTAGAAAAGGTAGCTAAGATAAGGGAAATCCTTAATTCGGGTTAAGATCACAAGAAACACTGTATGAATCATAGATTCTTTACTTAAAGGACACTACAGTGATAAATTTGTGTTGTACAGGGCAGAATACCATTGAAATAGAGAAAGAAACACGTTCGGCAGCTTTGGAAAGCCTTACACTTCACTGAAATGTAGTACTACACTCTGTAACAAAGTTGAGAGACAATGTTCCCGAGCTGCATCAGTTCATAACCGTGTGTAGGAAGTTGTTTGATAAAGTGGGCAAAGCTTGTACTTGGACCAGAAGGCGGAATATAGGAAAATACATGAAAACATGAATAATTTAGAGAAAAAGACTGTGAACAGATGAGAACTCGTTTAGAACAGCTGAAAGAGATTTTCCAAGTCAGTTTTTAGTGTAGAAAAGGTAGCTAAGATCCGGGAAATCCATAATTCGAGTTAAGATCACATGAAACACTGTATGAATCATATATTCTTTGCTTAAAGGACACTAGAGTGGTAAATTTGTGTTATACAGGGCAGTATGTCATTCATTTAGAGAAAGAAACACGTTCGGCAGCTTTGGAAAGCCTTACACTTCACTGAAATGTAGTACTACACTCTATAACACAGTTGAGATACAGTGTTCCCAAGCTGACTCCGTTCATAACAGTGTGTAGGAAGTTGTTTGATAAACTGGGCAAAGCTTATACTTGGACCAGAAGGCGGAATATAGGAAAATACATGAAAACATGAATAATTTAGAGAAAAAGACTATAAACAGATGAGAACTCGTTTAGAACAGCTGAAAGAGATTCTCCAAGTCAGTTTTAATGTAGAAAAGGTAGCTAAGATCCGGAAAAACCATAATTCGAGTTAAGATCACATGAAACACTGTATGAATCATATATTCTTTGCTTAAAGGAGACTAGAGTGGTAAATGTGTGTTATACAAGGCAGAATACCATTGAAATAGAGAACGAAACACGTTCGGCAGCTTTGGAAAGCCTTACACTTCACTGAAATGTAGCACAACACCCTATAACACAGTTAAGAGACAATGTTCCCGAGCTGCCTCAGTTCATAACAGTGTGTAGGAAGTTGTTTGATAAAGTGGGCATAGCTTATACTTGTACCAGAAGGCAGAATATAGGAAACTAAAGGAAAACATGAATAATTCAGAGAAAATGACTGAAAAACATATGAGAACTCGTTTAGAACAGCTGAAAGAGATTCTCCAAGCCAGTTCGTAGTGTAGAAAAGGTAGCTAAGATAAGGGAAACCCTTAATTCGAGTTAAGATCACATGAAACACTGTATGAATCCTAAATTCTTTACTTAAAGGACACTAGAGTGGTAAATTTGTGTTATACAGGGCAGTATGTTATTAATTTAGAGAAAGAAACACGTTCGGCAGCTTTGGAAAGCCTTACACTTCACTGAAATGTAGTACTACACTCTATAACACAGTTGAGATACAGTGTTTCCAAGCTGACTCAGTTCATAACAGTGTGTAGGAAGTTGTTTGATAAACTGGGCAAAGCTTATACTTGGACCAGAAGGTAAAATATAGGAAACTATATGAAAACATGAATAATTCAGAGACAATGACTGTAAACAAATGAGAACTCGTTTAGAATAGCTGAAAGAGATTCTCCAAGTCAGTTTTTAGTGTAGAAAAGGTAGCTAAGATCCGGGAAATCCATAATTCGAGTTAAGATCACATGAAACACTGTATGAAGCATATATACTTTGCTTAAAGGAGACTAGAGTGGTAAATGTGTGTTATACAAGGCAGAATACCATTGAAATAGAGAAAGAAACACGTTCGGCAGCTTTGGAAAGCCTTACACTTCACTGAAATGTAGCACAACACCCTATAACATAGTTAAGGGACAATGTTC
Organism: Pipistrellus hanaki; assembly: GCF_964339955.1. Classification (NCBI taxonomy): domain Eukaryota; kingdom Metazoa; phylum Chordata; class Mammalia; order Chiroptera; family Vespertilionidae; genus Pipistrellus; species Pipistrellus hanaki. The sequence goes on from NC_140511.1 coordinate 6,449,395, forward strand.
CCGAGCTGCCTCAGTTCATAACAGTGTGTAGGAAGTTGTTTGATAAAGTGGGCACAGCTTATACTTGAACCAGAAGGCAGAATATAGGAAACTACAGGAAAACATGAATAATTCAGAGAAAATGACTGGAAACAGATGAGAACTCGTTTAGAACAGCTGAAAGAGATTCTCCAAGCCAGTTCGTAGTGTAGAAAAGGTAGCTAAGATAAGGGAATCCCTTAAATCGAGTTAAGATCACATGAAACACTGTATGAATCCTATATTCTTTACTTAAAGAACACTAGAGTGGTAAATTTGTGTTATACAGGGCAGAATGTCATTGAAATAGAGAAAGAAACACGTTCGGCAACTTTGGAAAGCCTTACACTTCACTGAAATGTAATACTACACTCTACAACACAGTTGAGAGACAATGTTCCCGAGCTGCCTCAGTTCATGACAGTGTGTAGGTAGTTGTTTGATAAAGTGGGCAAAGCTTATACTTGGACCAGAAGGCAGAATATAGGAAACTACATGAAAACATGAATAGTTCAGAGAAAATGACTGTAAACAGATGAGAACTCATTTAGAACAGCTGAAAGAGATTCTCCAAGTCAGTTCTTAGTGTAGAAAAGGTAGCTAAGATAAGGGAAATCCTTAATTCGAGTTAAGATCACAAGAAACACTGTATGAATCATAGATTCTTTACTTAAAGGACACTACAGTGATAAATTTGTGTTATACAGGGCAGAATACCATTGAAATAGAGAAAGAAACACGTTCGGCAACTTTGGAAAGCCTTACACTTCACTGAAATGTAATACTACACTCTACAACACAGTTGAGAGACAATGTTCCCAAACTGCCTCAGTTCATGACAGTGTGTAGGAAGTTGTTTGATAAAGTGGGCAAAGCTTATACTTGGACCAGAAGGCAGAATATAGGAAACTACATGAAAACATGAATAATTCAGAGAAAATGACTGTAAACAGATGAGAACTCGTTTAGAACAGCTGAAAGAGATTCTCCAAGCCAGTTCTTAGTGTAGAAAAGGTAGCTAAGATAAGGGAAACCCTTAATTCGAGTTAAGATCACATGAAACACTGTATGAATCCTATATTCTTTACTTAAAGAACACTAGAGTGGTAAATTTGTGTTATACAGGGCAGAATGTCATTCATTTAGAAAAAGAAACACGTTCGGCAGCTTTGGAAAGCCTTATACTTCACTGAAATGTAGTACTACACTCTATAACACAGTTGAGAGACAGTGTTCCCAAGCTGACTCAATTCATAACAGTGTGTAGGAAGTTGTTTGATAAACTGGGCAAAGCTTATACTTGGACCAGAAGGTAAAATATAGGAAACTACATGAAAACATGAATAATTCAGAGACAATGACTGTAAACAGATGAGAACTCGTTTAGAACAGCTGAAAGAGATTCTCCAAGTCAGTTCTTAGTGTAGAAAAGGTAGCTAAGATAAGGGAAATCCTTAATTCGAGTTAAGATCACAAGAAACACTGTATGAATCATAGATTCTTTACTTAAAGGACACTACAGTGATAAATTTGTGTTATACAGGGCAGAATACCATTTAAATAGAGAAATAAACATGTTCGGCAGCTTTGGAAAGCCTTACACTTCACTGAAATGTAGTACTACACTCTATAACAAAGTTAAGAGACAATGTTCCCAAGCTGCATCAGTTCATAACCCTGTGTAGGAAGTTGTTTGATAAAGTGGGCAAAGCTTATACTTGGACCAGAAGGCAGAATATAGGAAACTACATGAAAACAGGAATAATTCAGAGAAAATGACTGTAAACAGATGAGAACTCGTTTAGAACAGCTGAAAGAGATTCTCCAAGCCAGTTCTTAGTGTAGAAAAGGTAGCTAAGATAAGGGAAACCCTTAATTCGAGTTAAGATCACATGAAACACTGTATGAATCATATATTCTTTGCTTAAAGGAGACTAGAGTGGTAAATGTGTGTTATACAAGGCAGAATACCATTGAGATAGAGAAAGAAACACGTTCGGCAGCTTTGGAAAGCCTTACACTTCACTGAAATGTAGTACTACACTCTATAACACAGTTGAGATACAGTGTTCCCAAGCTGACTCCGTTCATAACAGTGTGTAGGAAGTTGTTTGATAAACTGGGCAAAGCTTATACTTGGACCAGAAGGCGGAATATAGGAAAATACATGAAAACATGAATAATTTAGAGAAAAAGACTATAAACAGATGAGAACTCGTTTAGAACAGCTGAAAGAGATTCTCCAAGTCAGTTTTAATGTAGAAAAGGTAGCTAAGATCCGGGAAAACCATAATTCGAGTTAAGATCACATGAAACACTGTATGAATCATATATTCTTTGCTTAAAGGAGACTAGAGTGGTAAATATGTGTTATACAAGGCAGAATACCATTGAAATAGAGAACGAAACACGTTCGGCAGCTTTGGAAAGCCTTACACTTCACTGAAATGTAGCACAACACCCTATAACACAGTTAAGAGACAATGTTCCCGAGCTGCCTCAGTTCATAACAGTGTGTAGGAAGTTGTTTGATAAAGTGGGCATAGCTTATACTTGTACCAGAAGGCAGAATATAGGAAACTAAAGGAAAACATGAATAATTCAGAGAAAATGACTGAAAAACATATGAGAACTCGTTTAGAACAGCTGAAAGAGATTCTCCAAGCCAGTTCGTAGTGTAGAAAAGGTAGCTAAGATAAGGGAAACCCTTAATTCGAGTTAAGATCACATGAAACACTGTATGAATCCTAAATTCTTTACTTAAAGGACACTAGAGTGGTAAATTTGTGTTATACAGGGCAGTATGTTATTCATTTAGAGAAAGAAACACGTTCGGCAGCTTTGGAAAGCCTTACACTTCACTGAAATGTAGTACTACACTCTATAACACAGTTGAGATACAGTGTTTCCAAGCTGACTCAGTTCATAACAGTGTGTAGGAAGTTGTTTGATAAACTGGGCAAAGCTTATACTTGGACCAGAAGGTAAAATATAGGAAAATACATGAAAACATGAATAATTCAGAGACAATGACTGTAAACAAATGAGAACTCGTTTAGAATAGCTGAAAGAGATTCTCCAAGTCAGTTCTTAGTGTACAAAAGGTACCTAAGATAAGGGAAATCCTTAATTCGAGTTAAGATCACATGAAACACTGTATGAATCATATATTCTTTACTTAAAGGACACTAGAGTAATAAATTTGTGTTATACAGGGCAGAATACCATTGAAATAGAGAAAGAAACAAGTTCGGCAGCTTTGGAAAGCCTTGCACTTCACTGAAATGTAGTACGACACTCTATAACACAGTTGAGAGACAATGTTCCCAAGCTAACTCAGTTCATTACAGTGTGTAGGAAGTTGTTTGATAAAGTGGGCAAAGCTTGTACTTGGACCAGAAGGCGGAATATAGGAAAATACATGAAAACATGAATAATTTAGAGAAAAAGACTGTAAACAGATGAGAACAAGTTTAGAACAGCTGAAAGAGATTCTCCAAGTCAGTTTTTAGTGTAGAAAAGGTAGCTAAGATCCGGGAAATCCATAATTCGAGTTAAGATCACATGAAACACTGTATGAAGCATATATACTTTGCTTAAAGGATACTAGAGTGGTAAATGTGTGTTATACAAGGCAGAATACCATTGAAATAGAGAAAGAAACACGTTCGGCAGCTTTGGAAAGCCTTACACTTCACTGAAATGTAGCACAACACTCTATAACACAGTTAAGGGACAATGTTCCCGAGCTTCCTCAGTTCATAACAGTGTGTAGGAAGTTGTTTGATAAAGTGGGCACAGCTTATACTTGAACCAGAAGGCAGAATATAGGAAACTACAGGAAAACATGAATAATTCAGAGAAAATGACTGGAAACAGATGAGAACTCGTTTAGAACAGCTGAAAGAGATTCTCCAAGCCAGTTCGTAGTGTAGAAAAGGTAGCTAAGATAAGGGAACCCCTTAAATCAAGTTAAGATCACATGAAACACTGTATGAATCCTATATTCTTTACTTAAAGAACACTAGAGTGGTAAATTTCTGTTATACAGGGCAGAATGTCATTGAAATAGAGAAAGAAACACGTTCGGCAACTTTGGAAAGCCTTACACTTCACTGAAATGTAATACTACACTCTACAACACAGTTGAGAGACAATGTTCCCGAGCTGCCTCAGTTCATGACAGTGTGTAGGTAGTTGTTTGATAAAGTGGGAAAAGCTTATACTTGGACCAGAAGGCAGAATATAGGAAACTACATGAAAACATGAATAGTTCAGAGAAAATGACTGTAAACAGATGAGAACTCATTTAGAACAGCTGAAAGAGATTCTCCAAGTCAGTTCTTACTGTAGAAAAGGTAGCTAAGATAAGGGAAATCCTTAATTCGAGTTAAGATCACAAGAAACACTGTATGAATCATAGATTCTTTACTTAAAGGACACTACAGTGATAAATTTGTGTTATACAGGGCAGAATACCATTGAAATAGAGAAAGAAACACGTTCGGCAACTTTGGAAAGCCTTACACTTCACTGAAATGTAATACTACACTCTACAACACAGTTGAGAAACAATGTTCCCAAGCTGCCTAAGTTCATGACAGTGTGTAGGAAGTTGTTTGATAAAGTGGGCAAAGCTTATACTTGGACCAGAAGGCAGAATATAGGAAACTACATGAAAACATGAATAATTCAGAGAAAATGACTGTAAACAGATGAGAACTCGTTTAGAACAGCTGAAAGAGATTCTCCAAGCCAGTTCTTAGTGTAGAAAAGGTAGCTAAGATAAGGGAAACCCTTAATTCGAGTTAAGATCACATGAAACACTGTATGAATCCTATATTCTTTACTTAAAGAACACTAGAGTGGTAAATTTGTGTTATACAGGGCAGAATGTCATTCATTTAGAGAAAGAAACACGTTCGGCAGCTTTGGAAAGCCTTATACTTCACTGAAATGTAGTACTACACTCTATAACACAGTTGAGAGACAGTGTTCCCAAGCTGACTCAATTCATAACAGTGTGTAGGAAGTTGTTTGATAAACTGGGCAAAGCTTATACTTGGACCAGAAGGTAAAATATAGGAAACTACATGAAAACATGAATAATTCAGAGACAATGACTGTAAACAGATGAGAACTCCTTTAGAACAGCTGAAAGAGATTCTCCAAGTCAGTTCTTAGTGTAGAAAAGGTAGCTAAGATAAGGGAAATCCTTAATTCGAGGTAAGATCACAAGAAACACTGTATGAATCATAGATTCTTTACTTAAAGGACACTACAGTGATAAATTTGTGTTATACAGGGCAGAATACCATTGAAATAGAGAAATAAACACGTTCGGCAGCTTTGGAAAGCCTTACACTTCACTGAAATGTAGTACTACACTCTATAACAAAGTTGAGAGACAATGTTCCCGAGCTGCATCAGTTCATAACCGTGTGTAGGAAGTTGTTTGATAAAGTGGGCAAAGCTTATACTTGGACCAGAAGGCAGAATATAGGAAACTACATGAAAACAGGAATAATTCAGAGAAAATGACTGTAAACAGATGAGAACTCGTTTAGAACAGCTGAAAGAGATTCTCCAAGCCAGTTCTTAGTGTAGAAAAGGTAGCTAAGATAAGGGAAACCCTTAATTCGAGTTAAGATCACATGAAACACTGTATGAATCATATATTCTTTGCTTAAAGGAGACTAGAGTGGTAAATGTGTGTTATACAAGGCAGAATACCATTGAGATAGAGAAAGTAACACGTTCGGCAGCTTTGGAAAGCCTTACACTTCACTTTAATGTAGCACAACACCCTATAACACAGTTAAGAGACAATGTTCCCGAGCTGCCTCAGTTCATAACAGTGTGTAGGAAGTTGTTTGATAAAGTGGGCATAGCTTATACTTGTACCAGAAGGCAGAATATAGGAAACTACAGGAAAACATGAATAATTCAAAGAAAATGACTGAAAAACAGATGAGAACTCGTTTAGAACATCTGAAAGAGATTCTCCAAGCCAGTTCGTAGTGTAGAAAAGGTAGCTAAGATAAGGGAAACCCTTAATTCGAGTTAAGATCACATGAAACACTGTATAAATCCTAAATTCTTTACTTAAAGGAAACTAGAGTGGTAAATTTGTGTTATACAGGGCAGTATGTCATTCATTTAGAGAAAGAAACACGCTCGGCAGCTTTGGAAAGCCTTACACTTCACTGAAATGTAGTACTACAGTCAATAACACAGTTGAGATACAGTGTTCCCAAGCTGACTCATTTCATAACAGTGTGTAGGAAGTTGTTTGATAAACTGAGCAAAGCTTATACTTGGACCAGAAGGTAAAATACAGGAAACTACATGAAAACATGAATAATTCAGAGACAATGACTGTAAACAGATGAGAACTCGTTTAGAACAGCTGAAAGAGATTCTCCAAGTCAGTTCTTAGTGTAGAAAAGGTAGCTAAGATAAGGGAAATCCTTAATTCGAGTTAAGATCACAAGAAACACTGTATGAATCATAGATTCTTCACTTAAAGGACACTACAGTGATAAATTTGTGTTATACAGGGCAGAATACCATTGAAATAGAGAAAGAAACACGTTCGGCAGCTTTGGAAAGCCTTACACTTCACTGAAATGTAGTACTACACTCTGTAACAAAGTTGAGAGACAATGTTCCCGAGCTGCATCAGTTCATAACCGTGTGTAGGAAGTTGTTTGATAAAGTGGGCAAAGCTTGTACTTGGACCAGAAGGCGGAATATAGGAAAATACATGAAAACATGAATAATTTAGAGAAAAAGACTGTAAACAGATGAGAACTCGTTTAGAACAGCTGAAAGAGATTCTCCAAGTGAGTTTTTAGTGTAGAAAAGGTAGCTAAGATCCGGGAAATCCATAATTCGAGTTAAGATCACATGAAACACTGTATGAATCATATATTATTTTTTTAAAGGAGACTAGAGTGGTAAATTTGTGTTATACAAGGCAGAATACCATTGAAATAGAGAAATAAACACGTTCGGCAGCTTTGGAAAGCCTTACACTTCACTGAAATGTAGTACTACACTCTATAACAAAGTTGAGAGACAATGTTCCCGAGCTGCATCACTTCATAACAGTGTGTAGGAAGTTGTTTGATAAAGTGGGCAAAGCTTATACTTGGACCAGAAGGCAGAATATAGGAAACTACATGAAAACATGAATAATTCAGAGAAAATGACTGTAAACAGATGAGAACTCGTTTAGAACAGCTGAAAGAGATTCTCCAAGCCAGTTCTTAGTGTAGAAAAGGTAGCTAAGATAAGGGAAACCCTTAATTCGAGTTAAGATCACATGAAACACTGTATGAATCCTATATTCTTTACTTAAAGAACACTAGAGTGGTAAATTTGTGTTATACAGGGCAGAATGTCATTCATTTAGAGAAAGAAACACGTTCGGCAGCTTTGGAAAGCCTTATACTTCACTGAAATGTAGTACTACACTCTATAACACAGTTGAGAGACAGTGTTCCCAAGCTGACTCAATTCATAACAGTGTGTAGGAAGTTGTTTGATAAACTGGGCAAAGCTTATACTTGGACCAGAAGGTAAAATATAGGAAACTACATGAAAACATGAATAATTCAGAGACAATGACTGTAAACAGATGAGAACTCCTTTAGAACAGCTGAAAGAGATTCTCCAAGTCAGTTCTTAGTGTAGAAAAGGTAGCTAAGATAAGGGAAATCCTTAATTCGAGGTAAGATCACAAGAAACACTGTATGAATCATAGATTCTTTACTTAAAGGACACTACAGTGATAAATTTGTGTTATACAGGGCAGAATACCATTGAAATAGAGAAATAAACACGTTCGGCAGCTTTGGAAAGCCTTACACTTCACTGAAATGTAGTACTACACTCTATAACAAAGTTGAGAGACAATGTTCCCGAGCTGCATCAGTTCATAACCGTGTGTAGGAAGTTGTTTGATAAAGTGGGCAAAGCTTATACTTGGACCAGAAGGCAGAATATAGGAAACTACATGAAAACAGGAATAATTCAGAGAAAATGACTGTAAACAGATGAGAACTCGTTTAGAACAGCTGAAAGAGATTCTCCAAGCCAGTTCTTAGTGTAGAAAAGGTAGCTAAGATAAGGGAAACCCTTAATTCGAGTTAAGATCACATGAAACACTGTATGAATCATATATTCTTTGCTTAAAGGAGACTAGAGTGGTAAATGTGTGTTATACAAGGCAGAATACCATTGAGATAGAGAAAGTAACACGTTCGGCAGCTTTGGAAAGCCTTACACTTCACTTTAATGTAGCACAACACCCTATAACACAGTTAAGAGACAATGTTCCCGAGCTGCCTCAGTTCATAACAGTGTGTAGGAAGTTGTTTGATAAAGTGGGCATAGCTTATACTTGTACCAGAAGGCAGAATATAGGAAACTACAGGAAAACATGAATAATTCAAAGAAAATGACTGAAAAACAGATGAGAACTCGTTTAGAACATCTGAAAGAGATTCTCCAAGCCAGTTCGTAGTGTAGAAAAGGTAGCTAAGATAAGGGAAACCCTTAATTCGAGTTAAGATCACATGAAACACTGTATAAATCCTAAATTCTTTACTTAAAGGAAACTAGAGTGGTAAATTTGTGTTATACAGGGCAGTATGTCATTCATTTAGAGAAAGAAACACGCTCGGCAGCTTTGGAAAGCCTTACACTTCACTGAAATGTAGTACTACAGTCAATAACACAGTTGAGATACAGTGTTCCCAAGCTGACTCATTTCATAACAGTGTGTAGGAAGTTGTTTGATAAACTGAGCAAAGCTTATACTTGGACCAGAAGGTAAAATACAGGAAACTACATGAAAACATGAATAATTCAGAGACAATGACTGTAAACAGATGAGAACTCGTTTAGAACAGCTGAAAGAGATTCTCCAAGTCAGTTCTTAGTGTAGAAAAGGTAGCTAAGATAAGGGAAATCCTTAATTCGAGTTAAGATCACAAGAAACACTGTATGAATCATAGATTCTTCACTTAAAGGACACTACAGTGATAAATTTGTGTTATACAGGGCAGAATACCATTGAAATAGAGAAAGAAACACGTTCGGCAGCTTTGGAAAGCCTTACACTTCACTGAAATGTAGTACTACACTCTGTAACAAAGTTGAGAGACAATGTTCCCGAGCTGCATCAGTTCATAACCGTGTGTAGGAAGTTGTTTGATAAAGTGGGCAAAGCTTGTACTTGGACCAGAAGGCGGAATATAGGAAAATACATGAAAACATGAATAATTTAGAGAAAAAGACTGTAAACAGATGAGAACTCGTTTAGAACAGCTGAAAGAGATTCTCCAAGTGAGTTTTTAGTGTAGAAAAGGTAGCTAAGATCCGGGAAATCCATAATTCGAGTTAAGATCACATGAAACACTGTATGAATCATATATTCTTTTTTTAAAGGAGACTAGAGTGGTAAATGTGTGTTATACAAGGCAGAATATCATTGAAATAGAGAAAGAAACACGTTCGGCAGCTTTGGAAAGCCTTACACTTCACTGAAATGTAGCACAACACTCTATAACACAGTTAAGGGATGATGTTCCCTAGCTGCCTCAGTTCATAACAGTGTGTAGGAAGTTGTTTGATAAAGTGGGCACAGCTTATACTTGAACCAGAAAGCAGAATATAGGAAACTACAGGAAAACATGAATAATTCAGAGAAAATGACTGGAAACAGATGAGAACTCGTTTAGAACAGCTGAAAGAGATTCTCCAAGCCAGTTCGTAGTGTAGAAAAGGTAGCTAAGATAAGGGAAACCCTTAATTCGAGTTAAGATCACATGAAACACTGTATGAATCCTAAATTCTTTACTTCAAGGACACTAGAGTGGAAAATTTGTGTTATACAGGGCAGTATGTCATTCATTTAGAGAAAGAAACACGTTCGGCAGCTTTGGAAAGCCTTACACTTCACTGAAATGTAGTACTACACTCTATAACACAGTTGAGATACAGTGTTCCCAAGCTGACTCAGTTCATAACAGTGTGTAGGAAGTTGTTTGATAAACTGGGCAAAGCTTATACTTGGACCAGAAGGTAAAATATAGGAAACTACATGAAAACATGAATAATTCAGAGACAATGACTGTAAACAGATGAGAACTCGTTTAGAATAGCTGAAAGAGATTCTCCAAGTCAGTTCTTAGTGTAGAAAAGGTACCTAAGATAAGGGAAACCCTTAATTCGAGTTAAGATCACATGAAACACTGTATGAATCCTAAATTCTTTACTTAAAGGACACTAGAGTGGTAAATTTGTGTTATACAGGGCAGAATGCCATTGAAATAGAGAAAGAAACACGTTCGGTAACTTTGGAAAGCCTTACACTTCACTGAAATGTAATACTACACTCTACAACACAGTTGAGAGACAATGTTCCCAAGCTGCCTCAGTTCATGACAGTGTGTAGGAAGTTGTTTGATAAAGTGGGCAAAGCTTATACTTGGACCAGAAGGCAGAATATAGGAAACTACATGAAAACATGAATAGTTCAGAGAAAATGACTGTAAACAGATGAGAACTCATTTAGAACAGCTGAAAGAGATTCTCCAAGCCAGTTCTTAGTGTAGAAAAGGTAGCTAAGATAAGGGAAACCCTTAATTCGAGTTAAGATCACATGAAACACTGTATGAATCATATATTCTTTGCTTAAAGGAGACTAGAGTGGTAAATGTGTGTTATACAAGGCAGAATACCATTGAGATAGAGAAAGAAACACGTTCGGCAGCTTTGGAAAGCCTTACACTTCACTGAAATGTAGTACTACACTCTATAACACAGTTGAGATACAGTGTTCCCAAGCTGACTCCGTTCATAACAGTGTGTAGGAAGTTGTTTGATAAACTGGGCAAAGCTTATACTTGGACCAGAAGGCGGAATATAGGAAAATACATGAAAACATGAATAATTTAGAGAAAAAGACTATAAACAGATGAGAACTCGTTTAGAACAGCTGAAAGAGATTCTCCAAGTCAGTTTTAATGTAGAAAAGGTAGCTAAGATCCGGGAAAACCATAATTCGAGTTAAGATCACATGAAACACTGTATGAATCATATATTCTTTGCTTAAAGGAGACTAGAGTGGTAAATGTGTGTTATACAAGGCAGAATACCATTGAAATAGAGAACGAAACACGTTCGGCAGCTTTGGAAAGCCTTACACTTCACTGAAATGTAGCACAACACCCTATAACACAGTTAAGAGACAATGTTCCCGAGCTGCCTCAGTTCATAACAGTGTGTAGGAAGTTGTTTGATAAAGTGGGCATAGCTTATACTTGTACCAGAAGGCAGAATATAGGAAACTAAAGGAAAACATGAATAATTCAGAGAAAATGACTGAAAAACATATGAGAACTCGTTTAGAACAGCTGAAAGAGATTCTCCAAGCCAGTTCGTAGTGTAGAAAAGGTAGCTAAGATAAGGGAAACCCTTAATTCGAGTTAAGATCACATGAAACACTGTATGAATCCTAAATTCTTTACTTAAAGGACACTAGAGTGGTAAATTTGTGTTATACAGGGCAGTATGTTATTCATTTAGAGAAAGAAACACGTTCGGCAGCTTTGGAAAGCCTTACACTTCACTGAAATGTAGTACTACACTCTATAACACAGTTGAGATACAGTGTTTCCAAGCTGACTCAGTTCATAACAGTGTGTAGGAAGTTGTTTGATAAACTGGGCAAAGCTTATACTTGGACCAGAAGGTAAAATATAGGAAAATACATGAAAACATGAATAATTCAGAGACAATGACTGTAAACAAATGAGAACTCGTTTAGAATAGCTGAAAGAGATTCTCCAAGTCAGTTCTTAGTGTACAAAAGGTACCTAAGATAAGGGAAATCCTTAATTCGAGTTAAGATCACATGAAACACTGTATGAATCATATATTCTTTACTTAAAGGACACTAGAGTAATAAATTTGTGTTATACAGGGCAGAATACCATTGAAATAGAGAAAGAAACAAGTTCGGCAGCTTTGGAAAGCCTTGCACTTCACTGAAATGTAGTACGACACTCTATAACACAGTTGAGAGACAATGTTCCCAAGCTAACTCAGTTCATTACAGTGTGTAGGAAGTTGTTTGATAAAGTGGGCAAAGCTTGTACTTGGACCAGAAGGCGGAATATAGGAAAATACATGAAAACATGAATAATTTAGAGAAAAAGACTGTAAACAGATGAGAACAAGTTTAGAACAGCTGAAAGAGATTCTCCAAGTCAGTTTTTAGTGTAGAAAAGGTAGCTAAGATCCGGGAAATCCATAATTCGAGTTAAGATCACATGAAACACTGTATGAAGCATATATACTTTGCTTAAAGGATACTAGAGTGGTAAATGTGTGTTATACAAGGCAGAATACCATTGAAATAGAGAAAGAAACACGTTCGGCAGCTTTGGAAAGCCTTACACTTCACTGAAATGTAGCACAACACTCTATAACACAGTTAAGGGACAATGTTCCCGAGCTTCCTCAGTTCATAACAGTGTGTAGGAAGTTGTTTGATAAAGTGGGCACGCTTATACTTGAACCAGAAGGCAGAATATAGGAAACTACAGGAAAACATGAATAATTCAGAGAAAATGACTGGAAACAGATGAGAACTCGTTTAGAACAGCTGAAAGAGATTCTCCAAGCCAGTTCATAGTGTAGAAAAGGTAGCTAAGATAAGGGAACCCCTTAAATCAAGTTAAGATCACATGAAACACTGTATGAATCCTATATTCTTTACTTAAAGAACACTAGAGTGGTAAATTTCTGTTATACAGGGCAGAATGTCATTGAAATAGAGAAAGAAACACGTTCGGCAACTTTGGAAAGCCTTACACTTCACTGAAATGTAATACTACACTCTACAACACAGTTGAGAGACAATGTTCCCGAGCTGCCTCAGTTCATGACAGTGTGTAGGTAGTTGTTTGATAAAGTGGGAAAAGCTTATACTTGGACCAGAAGGCAGAATATAGGAAACTACATGAAAACATGAATAGTTCAGAGAAAATGACTGTAAACAGATGAGAACTCATTTAGAACAGCTGAAAGAGATTCTCCAAGTCAGTTCTTACTGTAGAAAAGGTAGCTAAGATAAGGGAAATCCTTAATTCGAGTTAAGATCACAAGAAACACTGTATGAATCATAGATTCTTTACTTAAAGGACACTACAGTGATAAATTTGTGTTATACAGGGCAGAATACCATTGAAATAGAGAAAGAAACACGTTCGGCAACTTTGGAAAGCCTTACACTTCACTGAAATGTAATACTACACTCTACAACACAGTTGAGAAACAATGTTCCCAAGCTGCCTAAGTTCATGACAGTGTGTAGGAAGTTGTTTGATAAAGTGGGCAAAGCTTATACTTGGACCAGAAGGCAGAATATAGGAAACTACATGAAAACATGAATAATTCAGAGAAAATGACTGTAAACAGATGAGAACTCGTTTAGAACAGCTGAAAGAGATTCTCCAAGCCAGTTCTTAGTGTAGAAAAGGTAGCTAAGATAAGGGAAACCCTTAATTCGAGTTAAGATCACATGAAACACTGTATGAATCCTATATTCTTTACTTAAAGAACACTAGAGTGGTAAATTTGTGTTATACAGGGCAGAATGTCATTCATTTAGAGAAAGAAACACGTTCGGCAGCTTTGGAAAGCCTTATACTTCACTGAAATGTAGTACTACACTCTATAACACAGTTGAGAGACAGTGTTCCCAAGCTGACTCAATTCATAACAGTGTGTAGGAAGTTGTTTGATAAACTGGGCAAAGCTTATACTTGGACCAGAAGGTAAAATATAGGAAACTACATGAAAACATGAATAATTCAGAGACAATGACTGTAAACAGATGAGAACTCCTTTAGAACAGCTGAAAGAGATTCTCCAAGTCAGTTCTTAGTGTAGAAAAGGTAGCTAAGATAAGGGAAATCCTTAATTCGAGGTAAGATCACAAGAAACACTGTATGAATCATAGATTCTTTACTTAAAGGACACTACAGTGATAAATTTGTGTTATACAGGGCAGAATACCATTGAAATAGAGAAATAAACACGTTCGGCAGCTTTGGAAAGCCTTACACTTCACTGAAATGTAGTACTACACTCTATAACAAAGTTGAGAGACAATGTTCCCGAGCTGCATCAGTTCATAACCGTGTGTAGGAAGTTGTTTGATAAAGTGGGCAAAGCTTATACTTGGACCAGAAGGCAGAATATAGGAAACTACATGAAAACAGGAATAATTCAGAGAAAATGACTGTAAACAGATGAGAACTCGTTTAGAACAGCTGAAAGAGATTCTCCAAGCCAGTTCTTAGTGTAGAAAAGGTAGCTAAGATAAGGGAAACCCTTAATTCGAGTTAAGATCACATGAAACACTGTATGAATCATATATTCTTTGCTTAAAGGAGACTAGAGTGGTAAATGTGTGTTATACAAGGCAGAATACCATTGAGATAGAGAAAGTAACACGTTCGGCAGCTTTGGAAAGCCTTACACTTCACTTTAATGTAGCACAACACCCTATAACACAGTTAAGAGACAATGTTCCCGAGCTGCCTCAGTTCATAACAGTGTGTAGGAAGTTGTTTGATAAAGTGGGCATAGCTTATACTTGTACCAGAAGGCAGAATATAGGAAACTACAGGAAAACATGAATAATTCAAAGAAAATGACTGAAAAACAGATGAGAACTCGTTTAGAACATCTGAAAGAGATTCTCCAAGCCAGTTCGTAGTGTAGAAAAGGTAGCTAAGATAAGGGAAACCCTTAATTCGAGTTAAGATCACATGAAACACTGTATAAATCCTAAATTCTTTACTTAAAGGAAACTAGAGTGGTAAATTTGTGTTATACAGGGCAGTATGTCATTCATTTAGAGAAAGAAACACGCTCGGCAGCTTTGGAAAGCCTTACACTTCACTGAAATGTAGTACTACAGTCAATAACACAGTTGAGATACAGTGTTCCCAAGCTGACTCATTTCATAACAGTGTGTAGGAAGTTGTTTGATAAACTGAGCAAAGCTTATACTTGGACCAGAAGGTAAAATACAGGAAACTACATGAAAACATGAATAATTCAGAGACAATGACTGTAAACAGATGAGAACTCGTTTAGAACAGCTGAAAGAGATTCTCCAAGTCAGTTCTTAGTGTAGAAAAGGTAGCTAAGATAAGGGAAATCCTTAATTCGAGTTAAGATCACAAGAAACACTGTATGAATCATAGATTCTTCACTTAAAGGACACTACAGTGATAAATTTGTGTTATACAGGGCAGAATACCATTGAAATAGAGAAAGAAACACGTTCGGCAGCTTTAGAAAGCCTTACACTTCACTGAAATGTAGTACTACACTCTGTAACAAAGTTGAGAGACAATGTTCCCGAGCTGCATCAGTTCATAACCGTGTGTAGGAAGTTGTTTGATAAAGTGGGCAAAGCTTGTACTTGGACCAGAAGGCGGAATATAGGAAAATACATGAAAACATGAATAATTTAGAGAAAAAGACTGTAAACAGATGAGAACTCGTTTAGAACAGCTGAAAGAGATTCTCCAAGTGAGTTTTTAGTGTAGAAAAGGTAGCTAAGATCCGGGAAATCCATAATTCGAGTTAAGATCACATGAAACACTGTATGAATCATATATTCTTTTTTTAAAGGAGACTAGAGTGGTAAATGTGTGTTATACAAGGCAGAATATCATTGAAATAGAGAAAGAAACACGTTCGGCAGCTTTGGAAAGCCTTACACTTCACTGAAATGTAGCACAACACTCTATAACACAGTTAAGGGATAATGTTCCCTAGCTGCCTCAGTTCATAACAGTGTGTAGGAAGTTGTTTGATAAAGTGGGCACAGCTTATACTTGAACCAGAAAGCAGAATATAGGAAACTACAGGAAAACATGAATAATTCAGAGAAAATGACTGGAAACAGATGAGAACTCGTTTAGAACAGCTGAAAGAGATTCTCCAAGCCAGTTCGTAGTGTAGAAAAGGTAGCTAAGATAAGGGAAACCCTTAATTCGAGTTAAGATCACATGAAACACTGTATGAATCCTAAATTCTTTACTTAAAGGACACTAGAGTGGAAAATTTGTGTTATACAGGGCAGTATGTCATTCATTTAGAGAAAGAAACACGTTCGGCAGCTTTGGAAAGCCTTACACTTCACTGAAATGTAGTACTACACTCTATAACACAGTTGAGATACAGTGTTCCCAAGCTGACTCAGTTCATAACAGTGTGTAGGAAGTTGTTTGATAAACTGGGCAAAGCTTATACTTGGACCAGAAGGTAAAATATAGGAAACTACATGAAAACATGAATAATTCAGAGACAATGACTGTAAACAGATGAGAACTCGTTTAGAATAGCTGAAAGAGATTCTCCAAGTCAGTTCTTAGTGTAGAAAAGGTACCTAAGATAAGGGAAACCCTTAATTCGAGTTAAGATCACATGAAACACTGTATGAATCCTAAATTCTTTACTTAAAGGACACTAGAGTGGTAAATTTGTGTTATACAGGGCAGAATGCCATTGAAATAGAGAAAGAAACACGTTCGGTAACTTTGGAAAGCCTTACACTTCACTGAAATGTAATACTACACTCTACAACACAGTTGAGAGACAATGTTCCCAAGCTGCCTCAGTTCATGACAGTGTGTAGGAAGTTGTTTGATAAAGTGGGCAAAGCTTATACTTGGACCAGAAGGCAGAATATAGGAAACTACATGAAAACATGAATAGTTCAGAGAAAATGACTGTAAACAGATGAGAACTCATTTAGAACAGCTGAAAGAGATTCTCCAAGTCAGTTCTTAGTGTAGAAAAGGTAGCTAAGATCCGGGAAATCCTTAATTTGAGTTAAGATCACATGAAACACTGTATGAGTCCTATATTCTTTACTTAAAGGAGACTAGAGTGGTAAATTTGTGTTATACAGGGCAGAGTACCATTGAAATAGAGAAAGAAACACGTTCGGCAGCTTTGGAAAGCCTTACACTTCACTGAAATGTAGTACTACACTCTATAACAAAGTTGAGAGACAATGTTCCCGAGCTGCATCACTTCATAACAGTGTGTAGGAAGTTGTTTGATAAAGTGGGCAAAGCTTATACTTGGACCAGAAGGCAGAATATAGGAAACTACATGAAAACATGAATAATTCAGAGAAAATGACTGTAAACAGATGAGAACTCGTTTAGAACAGCTGAAAGAGATTCTCCAAGCCAGTTCTTAGTGTAGAAAAGGTAGCTAAGATAAGGGAAACCCTTAATTCGAGTTAAGATCACATGAAACACTGTATGAATCCTATATTCTTTACTTAAAGAACACTAGAGTGGTAAATTTGTGTTATACAGGGCAGAATGTCATTCATTTAGAGAAAGAAACACGTTCGGCAGCTTTGGAAAGCCTTATACTTCACTGAAATGTAGTACTACACTCTATAACACAGTTGAGAGACAGTGTTCCCAAGCTGACTCAATTCATAACAGTGTGTAGGAAGTTGTTTGATAAACTGGGCAAAGCTTATACTTGGACCAGAAGGTAAAATATAGGAAACTACATGAAAACATGAATAATTCAGAGACAATGACTGTAAACAGATGAGAACTCGTTTAGAACAGCTGAAAGAGATTCTCCAAGTCAGTTCTTAGTGTAGAAAAGGTAGCTAAGATAAGGGAAATCCTTTATACGAGTTAAGATCACAAGAAACACTGTATGAATCATAGATTCTTTACTTAAAGGACACTACAGTGATAAATTTGTGTTATACAGGGCAGAATACCATTTAAATAGAGAAATAAACAGGTTCGGCAGCTTTGGAAAGCCTTACACTTCACTGAAATGTAGTACTACACTCTATAACAAAGTTAAGAGACAATGTTCCCGAGCTGCATCAGTTCATAACCGTGTGTAAAAAGTTGTTTGATAAAGTGGGCAAAGCTTATACTTGGACCAGAAGGCAGAATATAGGAAACTACATGAAAACAGGAATAATTCAGAGAAAATGACTGTAAACAGATGAGAACTCGTTTAGAACAGCTGAAAGAGATTCTCCAAGCCAGTTCTTAGTGTAGAAAAGGTAGCTAAGATAAGGGAAACCCTTAATTCGAGTTAAGATCACATGAAACACTGTATGAATCATATATTCTTTGCTTAAAGGAGACTAGAGTGGTAAATGTGTGTTATACAAGGCAGAATACCATTGAGATAGAGAAAGTAACACGTTCGGCAGCTTTGGAAAGCCTTACACTTCACTTTAATGTAGCACAACACCCTATAACACAGTTAAGAGACAATGTTCCCGAGCTGCCTCAGTTCATAACAGTGTGTAGGAAGTTGTTTGATAAAGTGGGCATAGCTTATACTTGTACCAGAAGGCAGAATATAGGAAACTACAGGAAAACATGAATAATTCAAAGAAAATGACTGAAAAACAGATGAGAACTCGTTTAGAACATCTGAAAGAGATTCTCCAAGCCAGTTCGTAGTGTAGAAATGGTAGCTAAGATAAGGGAAACCCTTAATTCGAGTTAAGATCACATGAAACACTGTATAAATCCTAAATTCTTTACTTAAAGGAAACTAGAGTGGTAAATTTGTGTTATACAGGGCAGTATGTCATTCATTTAGAGAAAGAAACACGCTCGGCAGCTTTGGAAAGCCTTACACTTCACTGAAATGTAGTACTACAGTCAATAACACAGTTGAGATACAGTGTTCCCAAGCTGACTCATTTCATAACAGTGTGTAGGAAGTTGTTTGATAAACTGAGCAAAGCTTATACTTGGACCAGAAGGTAAAATACAGGAAACTACATGAAAACATGAATAATTCAGAGACAATGACTGTAAACAGATGAGAACTCGTTTAGAACAGCTGAAAGAGATTCTCCAAGTCAGTTCTTAGTGTAGAAAAGGTAGCTAAGATAAGGGAAATCCTTAATTCGAGTTAAGATCACAAGAAACACTGTATGAATCATAGATTCTTCACTTAAAGGACACTACAGTGATAAATTTGTGTTATACAGGGCAGAATACCATTGAAATAGAGAAAGAAACACGTTCGGCAGCTTTGGAAAGCCTTACACTTCACTGAAATGTAGTACTACACTCTGTAACAAAGTTGAGAGACAATGTTCCCGAGCTGCATCAGTTCATAACCGTGTGTAGGAAGTTGTTTGATAAAGTGGGCAAAGCTTGTACTTGGACCAGAAGGCGGAATATAGGAAAATACATGAAAACATGAATAATTTAGAGAAAAAGACTGTAAACAGATGAGAACTCGTTTAGAACAGCTGAAAGAGATTCTCCAAGTGAGTTTTTAGTGTAGAAAAGGTAGCTAAGATCCGGGAAATCCATAATTCGAGTTAAGATCACATGAAACACTGTATGAATCATATATTCTTTTTTTAAAGGAGACTAGAGTGGTAAATGTGTGTTATACAAGGCAGAATATCATTGAAATAGAGAAAGAAACACGTTCGGCAGCTTTGGAAAGCCTTACACTTCACTGAAATGTAGCACAACACTCTATAACACAGTTAAGGGATAATGTTCCCTAGCTGCCTCAGTTCATAACAGTGTGTAGGAAGTTGTTTGATAAAGTGGGCACAGCTTATACTTGAACCAGAAAGCAGAATATAGGAAACTACAGGAAAACATGAATAATTCAGAGAAAATGACTGGAAACAGATGAGAACTCGTTTAGAACAGCTGAAAGAGATTCTCCAAGCCAGTTCGTAGTGTAGAAAAGGTAGCTAAGATAAGGGAAACCCTTAATTCGAGTTAAGATCACATGAAACACTGTATGAATCCTAAATTCTTTACTTAAAGGACACTAGAGTGGAAAATTTGTGTTATACAGGGCAGTATGTCATTCATTTAGAGAAAGAAACACGTTCGGCAGCTTTGGAAAGCCTTACACTTCACTGAAATGTAGTACTACACTCTATAACACAGTTGAGATACAGTGTTCCCAAGCTGACTCAGTTCATAACAGTGTGTAGGAAGTTGTTTGATAAACTGGGCAAAGCTTATACTTGGACCAGAAGGTAAAATATAGGAAACTACATGAAAACATGAATAATTCAGAGACAATGACTGTAAACAGATGAGAACTCGTTTAGAATAGCTGAAAGAGATTCTCCAAGTCAGTTCTTAGTGTAGAAAAGGTACCTAAGATAAGGGAAACCCTTAATTCGAGTTAAGATCACATGAAACACTGTATGAATCCTAAATTCTTTACTTAAAGGACACTAGAGTGGTAAATTTGTGTTATACAGGGCAGAATGCCATTGAAATAGAGAAAGAAACACGTTCGGTAACTTTGGAAAGCCTTACACTTCACTGAAATGTAATACTACACTCTACAACACAGTTGAGAGACAATGTTCCCAAGCTGCCTCAGTTCATGACAGTGTGTAGGAAGTTGTTTGATAAAGTGGGCAAAGCTTATACTTGGACCAGAAGGCAGAATATAGGAAACTACATGAAAACATGAATAGTTCAGAGAAAATGACTGTAAACAGATGAGAACTCATTTAGAACAGCTGAAAGAGATTCTCCAAGTCAGTTCTTAGTGTAGAAAAGGTAGCTAAGATCCGGGAAATCCTTAATTTGAGTTAAGATCACATGAAACACTGTATGAGTCCTATATTCTTTACTTAAAGGAGACTAGAGTGGTAAATTTGTGTTATACAGGGCAGAGTACCATTGAAATAGAGAAAGAAACACGTTCGGCAGCTTTGGAAAGCCTTACACTTCACTGAAATGTAGCACAACACTCTATAACACAGTTAAGGGATAATGTTCCCTAGCTGCCTCAGTTCATAACAGTGTGTAGGAAGTTGTTTGATAAAGTGGGCACAGCTTATACTTGAACCAGAAAGCAGAATATAGGAAACTACAGGAAAACATGAATAATTCAGAGAAAATGACTGGAAACAGATGAGAACTCGTTTAGAACAGCTGAAAGAGATTCTCCAAGCCAGTTCGTAGTGTAGAAAAGGTAGCTAAGATAAGGGAAACCCTTAATTCGAGTTAAGATCACATGAAACACTGTATGAATCCTAAATTCTTTACTTAAAGGACACTAGAGTGGAAAATTTGTGTTATACAGGGCAGTATGTCATTCATTTAGAGAAAGAAACACGTTCGGCAGCTTTGGAAAGCCTTACACTTCACTGAAATGTAGTACTACACTCTATAACACAGTTGAGATACAGTGTTCCCAAGCTGACTCAGTTCATAACAGTGTGTAGGAAGTTGTTTGATAAACTGGGCAAAGCTTATACTTGGACCAGAAGGTAAAATATAGGAAACTACATGAAAACATGAATAATTCAGAGACAATGACTGTAAACAGATGAGAACTCGTTTAGAATAGCTGAAAGAGATTCTCCAAGTCAGTTCTTAGTGTAGAAAAGGTACCTAAGATAAGGGAAACCCTTAATTCGAGTTAAGATCACATGAAACACTGTATGAATCCTAAATTCTTTACTTAAAGGACACTAGAGTGGTAAATTTGTGTTATACAGGGCAGAATGCCATTGAAATAGAGAAAGAAACACGTTCGGTAACTTTGGAAAGCCTTACACTTCACTGAAATGTAATACTACACTCTACAACACAGTTGAGAGACAATGTTCCCAAGCTGCCTCAGTTCATGACAGTGTGTAGGAAGTTGTTTGATAAAGTGGGCAAAGCTTATACTTGGACCAGAAGGCAGAATATAGGAAACTACATGAAAACATGAATAGTTCAGAGAAAATGACTGTAAACAGATGAGAACTCATTTAGAACAGCTGAAAGAGATTCTCCAAGTCAGTTCTTAGTGTAGAAAAGGTAGCTAAGATCCGGGAAATCCTTAATTTGAGTTAAGATCACATGAAACACTGTATGAGTCCTATATTCTTTACTTAAAGGAGACTAGAGTGGTAAATTTGTGTTATACAGGGCAGAGTACCATTGAAATAGAGAAAGAAACACGTTCGGCAGCTTTGGAAAGCCTTACACTTCACTGAAATGTAGTACTACACTCTATAACAAAGTTGAGAGACAATGTTCCCGAGCTGCATCACTTCATAACAGTGTGTAGGAAGTTGTTTGATAAAGTGGGCAAAGCTTATACTTGGACCAGAAGGCAGAATATAGGAAACTACATGAAAACATGAATAATTCAGAGAAAATGACTGTAAACAGATGAGAACTCATTTAGAACAGCTGAAAGAGATTCTCCAAGCCAGTTCTTAGTGTAGAAAAGGTAGCTAAGATAAGGGAAACCCTTAATTCGAGTTAAGATCACATGAAACACTGTATGAATTCTATATTCTTTACTTAAAGAACACTAGAGTGGTAAATTTGTGTTATACAGGGCAGAATGTCATTCATTTAGAGAAAGAAACACGTTCGGCAGCTTTGGAAAGCCTTATACTTCACTGAAATGTAGTACTACACTCTATAACACAGTTGAGAGACAGTGTTCCCAAGCTGACTCAATTCATAACAGTGTGTAGGAAGTTGTTTGATAAACTGGGCAAAGCTTATACTTGGACCAGAAGGTAAAATATAGGAAACTACATGAAAACATGAATAATTCAGAGACAATGACTGTAAACAGATGAGAACTCGTTTAGAACAGCTGAAAGAGATTCTCCAAGTCAGTTCTTAGTGTAGAAAAGGTAGCTAAGATAAGGGAAATCCTTAATTCGAGTTAAGATCACAAGAAACACTGTATGAATCATAGATTCTTTACTTAAAGGACACTACAGTGATAAATTTGTGTTATACAAGGCAGAATACCATTGAAATAGAGATATAAACACGTTCGGCAGCTTTGGAAAGCCTTATACTTCACTGAAATGTAGTACTACACTCTATAACAAAGTTGAGAGACAATGTTCCCGAGCTGCATCACTTCTTAACAGTGTGTAGGAAGTTGTTTGATAAAGTGGGCAAAGCTTATACTTGGACCAGAAGGCAGAATATAGGAAACTACATGAAAACATGAATAATTCAGAGAAAATGACTGTAAACAGATGAGAACTCGTTTAGAACAGCTGAAAGAGATTCTCCAAGCCAGTTCTTAGTGTAGAAAAGGTAGCTAAGATAAGGGAAACCCTTAATTCGAGTTAAGATCACATGAAACACTGTATGAATTCTATATTCTTTACTTAAAGAACACTAGAGTGGTAAATTTGTGTTATACAGGGCAGAATGTCATTCATTTAGAGAAAGAAACACGTTCGGCAGCTTTGGAAAGCCTTATACTTCACTGAAATGTAGTACTACACTCTATAACACAGTTGAGAGACAGTGTTCCCAAGCTGACTCAATTCATAACAGTGTGTAGGAAGTTGTTTGATAAACTGGGCAAAGCTTATACTTGGACCAGAAGGTAAAATATAGGAAACTACATGAAAACATGAATAATTCAGAGACAATGACTGTAAACAGATGAGAACTCGTTTAGAACAGCTGAAAGAGATTCTCCAAGTCAGTTCTTAGTGTAGAAAAGGTAGCTAAGATAAGGGAAATCCTTAATTCGAGTTAAGATCACAAGAAACACTGTATGAATCATAGATTCTTTACTTAAAGGACACTACAGTGATAAATTTGTGTTATACAAGGCAGAATACCATTGAAATAGAGATATAAACACGTTCGGCAGCTTTGGAAAGCCTTACACTTCACTGAAATGTAGTACTACACTCTATAACAAAGTTGAGAGACAATGTTCCCGAGCTGCATCACTTCTTAACAGTGTGTAGGAAGTTGTTTGATAAAGTGGGCAAAGCTTATACTTGGACCAGAAGGCAGAATATAGGAAACTACATGAAAACATGAATAATTCAGAGACAATGACTGTAAACAGATGAGAACTCGTTTAGAATAGCTGAAAGAGATTCTCCAAGTCAGTTCTTAGTGTAGAAAAGGTACCTAAGATAAGGGAAACCCTTAATTCGAGTTAAGATCACATGAAACACTGTATGAATCCTAAATTCTTTACTTAAAGGACACTAGAGTGGTAAATTTGTGTTATACAGGGCAGAATGCCATTGAAATAGAGAAAGAAACACGTTCGGTAACTTTGGAAAGCCTTACACTTCACTGAAATGTAGTACTACACTCTATAACACAGTTGAGATACAGTGTTCCCAAGCTGACTCAGTTCATAACAGTGTGTAGGAAGTTGTTTTATAAACTGGGCAAAGCTTATACTTGGACCAGAAGGTAAAATACAGGAAACTACATGAAAACATGAATAATTCAGAGACAATGACTGTAAACAGATGAGAACTCGTTTAGAACAGCTGAAAGAGATTCTCCAAGTCAGTTCTTAGTGTAGAAAAGGTAGCTAAGATAAGAGAAATCCTTAATTCGAGTTAAGATCACAAGAAACACTGTATGAATCATAGATTCTTTACTTAAAGGACACTACAGTGATAAATTTGTGTTATACAAGGCAGAATACCATTGAAATAGAGAAATAAACACGTTCGGCAGCTTTGGAAAGCCTTACACTTCACTGAAATGTAGTACTACACTCTATAACAAAGTTGAGAGACAATGTTCCCAAGCTGCATCACTTCATAACAGTGTGTAGGAAGTTGTTTGATAAAGTGGGCAAAGCTTATACTTGGACCAGAAGGCAGAATATAGGAAACTACATGAAAACATGAATAATTCAGAGAAAATGACTGTAAACAGATGAGAACTCGTTTAGAACAGCTGAAAGAGATTCTCCAAGCCAGTTCTTAGTGTAGAAAAGGTAGCTAAGATAAGGGAAACCCTTAATTCGAGTTAAGATCACATGAAACACTGTATGAATCCTATATTCTTTACTTAAAGAACACTAGAGTGGTAAATTTGTGTTATACAGGGCAGAATGTCATTCATTTAGAGAAAGAAACACGTTCGGCAGCTTTGGAAAGCCTTATACTTCACTGAAATGTAGTACTACACTCTATAACACAGTTGAGAGACAGTGTTCCCAAGCTGACTCAATTCATAACAGTGTGTAGGAAGTTGTTTGATAAACTGGGCAAAGCTTATACTTGTACCAGAAGGCAGAATATAGAAAACTACAGGAAAACATGAATAATTCAGAGAAAATGACTGAAAAACAGATGAGAACTCGTTTAGAACATCTGAAAGAGATTCTCCAAGCCAGTTCGTAGTGTAGAAAAGGTAGCTAAGATAAGGGAAACCCTTAATTCGAGTTAAGATCACATGAAACACTGTATGAATCCTAAATTCTTTACTTATAGGACACTAGAGTGGTAAATTTGTGTTATACAGGGCAGTATGTCATTCATTTAGAGAAAGAAACACGTTCGGCAGCTTTGGAAAGCCTTACACTTCACTTTAATGTAGCACAACACCCTATAACACAGTTAAGAGACAATGTTCCCGAGCTGCCTCAGTTCATAACAGTGTGTAGGAAGTTGTTTGATAAAGTGGGCATAGCTTATACTTGTACCAGAAGGCAGAATATAGGAAACTACAGGAAAACATGAATAATTCAGAGAAAATGACTGAAAAACAGATGAGAACTCGTTTAGAACATCTGAAAGAGATTCTCCAAGCCAGTTCGTAGTGTAGAAAAGGTAGCTAAGATAAGGGAAACCCTTAATTCGAGTTAAGATCACATGAAACACTGTATAAATCCTAAATTCTTTACTTAAAGGACACTAGAGTGGTAAATTTGTGTTATACAGGGCAGTATGTCATTCATTTAGAGAAAGAAACACGTTCGGCAGCTTTGGAAAGCCTTACACTTCACTGAAATGTAGTACTACACTCTATAACACAGTTGAGATACAGTGTTCCCAAGCTGACTCAGTTCATAACAGTGTGTAGGAAGTTGTTTGATAAACTGGGCAAAGCTTATACTTGGACCAGAAGGTAAAATACAGGAAACTACATGAAAACATGAATAATTCAGAGACAATGACTGTAAACAGATGAGAACTCGTTTAGAACAGCTGAAAGAGATTCTCCAAGCCAGTTCTTAGTGTAGAAAAGGTAGCTAAGATAAGGGAAATCCTTAATTCGAGTTAAGATCACAAGAAACACTGTATGAATCATAGATTCTTTACTTAAAGGACACTACAGTGATAAATTTGTGTTATACAGGGCAGAATACCATTGAAATAGAGAAAGAAACACGTTCGGCAGCTTTGTTAAGCCTTACACTTCACTGAAATGTAGTACTACACTCTGTAACAAAGTTGACAGACAATGTTCCCGAGCTGCATCAGTTCATAACCGTGTGTAGGAAGTTGTTTGATAAAGTGGGCAAAGCTTGTACTTGGACCAGAAGGCGGAATATAGGAAACTACATGAAAACATGAATAATTCAGAGAAAATGACTGTAAACAGATGAGAACTCGTTTAGAACAGCTGAAAGAGATTCTCCAAGCCAGTTCTTAGTGCAGAAAAGGTAGCTAAGATAAGGGAAACCCTTAATTCGAGTTAAGATCACATGAAACACTGTATGAATCCTATATTCTTTACTTAAAGAACACTAGAGTGGTAAATTTGTGTTATACAGGGCAGAATGTCATTCATTTAGAGAAAGAAACACGTTCCGCAGCTTCGGAAAGCCTTACACTTCACTGAAATGTAGCACTACACTCTATAACACAGTTGAGAGACAATGTTCCTGAGCTGCCTCTGTTCATAACAGTGTGTAGGAAGTTGTTTGATAAAGTGGCAAAGCTTATACTTGGACCAGAACGCAGAATATAGGAAACTACATGAAAACATGAATAATTCAGAGACAATGACTGTAAACAGATGAGAACTCGTTTAGAACAGCTGAAAGAGATTCTCCAAGTCAGTTCTTAGTGTAGAAAAGGTAGCTAAGATAAGGGAAATCCTTAATTCGAGTTAAGATCACAAGAAACACTGTATGAATCATAGATTCTTTACTTAAAGGACACTACAGTGATAAATTTGTGTTATACAAGGCAGAATACCATTGAAATAGAGAAAGAAACACGTTTGGCAGCTTTGGAAAGCCTTACACGTCACTTTAATGTAGCACAACACCCTATAACACAGTTAAGAGAAATTTTCCCGAGCTGCCTCAGTTCATAACAGTATGTAGGAATTTGTTTGATAAAGTGGGCATAGCTTATACTTGTACCAGAAGGCAGAATATAGGAAACTACAGGAAAACATGAATAATTCAGAGAAAATGACTGAAAAACAGATGAGAACTCGTTTAGAACATCTGAAAGAGATTCTCCAAGCCAGTTCGTAGTGTAGAAAAGGTAGCTAAGATAAGGGAAACCCTTAATTCGAGTTAAGATCACATGAAACACTGTATGAATCCTAAATTCTTTACTTAAAGGACACTAGAGTGGTAAATTTGTGTTATACAGGGCAGTATGTCATTCATTTAGAGAAAGAAACACGTTCGGCAGCTTTGGAAAGCCTTACACTTCACTGAAATGTAGTACTACACTCTATAACACAGTTGAGGTACAGTGTTCCCAAGCTGACTCAGTTCATAACAGTGTGTAGGAAGTTGTTTGATAAACTGGGCAAAGCTTATACTTGGACCAGAAGGTAAAATACAGGAAACTACATGAAAACATGAATAATTCAGAGACAATGACTGTAAACAGATGAGAACTCGTTTAGAACAGCTGAAAGAGATTCTCCAAGTCAGTTCTTAGTGTAGAAAAGGTAGCTAAGATAAGGGAAATCCTTAATTCGAGTTAAGATCAAAGAAACACTGTATGAATCATAGATTCTTTACTTAAAGGACACTACAGTGATAAATTTGTGTTATACAGGGCAGAATACCATTGAAATAGAGAAAGAAACACGTTCGGCAGCTTTGTTAAGCCTTACACTTCACTGAAATGTAGTACTACACTCTGTAACAAAGTTGAGAGACAATGTTCCCGAGCTGCATCAGTTCATAACCGTGTGTAGGAAGTTGTTTGATAAAGTGGGCAAAGCTTGTACTTGGACCAGAAGGCGGAATATAGGAAACTACATGAAAACATGAATAATTCAGAGAAAATGACTGTAAACAGATGAGAACTCGTTTAGAACAGCTGAAAGAGATTCTCCAAGCCAGTTCTTAGTGCAGAAAAGGTAGCTAAGATAAGGGAAACCCTTAATTCGAGTTAAGATCACATGAAACACTGTATGAATCCTATATTCTTTACTTAAAGAACACTAGAGTGGTAAATTTGTGTTATACAGGGCAGAATGTCATTCATTTAGAGAAAGAAACACGTTCCGCAGCTTCGGAAAGCCTTACACTTCACTGAAATGTAGCACTACACTCTATAACACAGTTGAGAGACAATGTTCCTGAGCTGCCTCTGTTCATAACAGTGTGTAGGAAGTTGTTTGATAAAGTGGCAAAGCTTATACTTGGACCAGAACGCAGAATATAGGAAACTACATGAAAACATGAATAATTCAGAGACAATGACTGTAAACAGATGAGAACTCGTTTAGAACAGCTGAAAGAGATTCTCCAAGTCAGTTCTTAGTGTAGAAAAGGTAGCTAAGATAAGGGAAACCCTTAATTCGAGTTAAGATCACATGAAACACTGTATGAATCCTAAATTCTTTACTTAAAGGACACTAGAGTGGTAAATTTGTGTTATACAGGGCAGTATGTCATTCATTTAGAGAAAGAAACACGTTCGGCAGCTTTGGAAAGCCTTACACTTCACTTTAATGTAGCACAACACCCTATAACACAGTTAAGAGACAATGTTCCCGAGCTGCCTCAGTTCATAACAGTGTGTAGGAAGTTGTTTGATAAAGTGGGCATAGCTTATACTTGTACCAGAAGGCAGAATATAGGAAACTACAGGAAAACATGAATAATTCAGAGAAAATGACTGAAAAACAGATGAGAACTCGTTTAGAACATCTGAAAGAGATTCTCCAAGCCAGTTCGTAGTGTAGAAAAGGTAGCTAAGATAAGGGAAACCCTTAATTCGAGTTAAGATCACATGAAACACTGTATAAATCCTAAATTCTTTACTTAAAGGACACTAGAGTGGTAAATTTGTGTTATACAGGGCAGTATGTCATTCATTTAGAGAAAGAAACACGTTCGGCAGCTTTGGAAAGCATTACACTTCACTGAAATGTAGTACTACACTCTATAACACAGTTGAGATACAGTGTTCCCAAGCTGACTCAGTTCATAACAGTGTGTAGGAAGTTGTTTGATAAACTGGGCAAAGCTTATACTTGGACCAGAAGGTAAAATACAGGAAACTACATGAAAACATGAATAATTCAGAGACAATGACTGTAAACAGATGAGAACTCGTTTAGAACAGCTGAAAGAGATTCTCCAAGTCAGTTCTTAGTGTAGAAAAGGTAGCTAAGATAAGGGAAATCCTTAATTCGAGTTAAGACCACAAGAAACACTGTATGAATCATAGATTCTTTACTTAAAGGACACTACAGTGATAAATTTGTGTTATACAGGGCAGAATACCATTGAAATAGAGAAAGAAACACGTTCGGCAGCTTTGGAAAGCCTTACACTTCACTGAAATGTAGTACTACACTCTGTAACAAAGTTGAGAGACAATGTTCCCGAGCTGCATCAGTTCATAACCGTGTGTAGGAAGTTGTTTGATAAAGTGGGCAAAGCTTGTACTTGGACCAGAAGGCGGAATATAGGAAAATACATGAAAACATGAATAATTTAGAGAAAAAGACTGTAAACAGATGAGAACTCGTTTAGAACAGCTGAAAGAGATTCTCCAGGTGAGTTTTTAGTGTAGAAAAGGTAGCTAAGATAAGGGAAATCCTTAATTCGAGTTAAGATCACAAGAAACACTGTATGAATCATAGATTCTTTACTTAAAGGACACTACAGTGATAAATTTGTGTTATACAGGGCAGAATACCATTGAAATAGAGAAAGAAACACGTTCGGCAACTTTGGAAAGCCTTACACTTCACTGAAATGTAATACTACACTCTACAACACAGTTGAGAAACAATGTTCCCAAGCTGCCTAAGTTCATGACAGTGTGTAGGAAGTTGTTTGATAAAGTGGGCAAAGCTTATACTTGGACCAGAAGGCAGAATATAGGAAACTACATGAAAACATGAATAATTCAGAGAAAATGACTGTAAACAGATGAGAACTCGTTTAGAACAGCTGAAAGAGATTCTCCAAGCCAGTTCTTAGTGTAGAAAAGGTAGCTAAGATAAGGGAAACCCTTAATTCGAGTTAAGATCACATGAAACACTGTATGAATCCTATATTCTTTACTTAAAGAACACTAGAGTGGTAAATTTGTGTTATACAGGGCAGAATGTCATTCATTTAGAGAAAGAAACACGTTCGGCAGCTTTGGAAAGCCTTATACTTCACTGAAATGTAGTACTACACTCTATAACACAGTTGAGAGACAGTGTTCCCAAGCTGACTCAATTCATAACAGTGTGTAGGAAGTTGTTTGATAAACTGGGCAAAGCTTATACTTGGACCAGAAGGTAAAATATAGGAAACTACATGAAAACATGAATAATTCAGAGACAATGACTGTAAACAGATGAGAACTCCTTTAGAACAGCTGAAAGAGATTCTCCAAGTCAGTTCTTAGTGTAGAAAAGGTAGCTAAGATAAGGGAAATCCTTAATTCGAGGTAAGATCACAAGAAACACTGTATGAATCATAGATTCTTTACTTAAAGGACACTACAGTGATAAATTTGTGTTATACAGGGCAGAATACCATTGAAATAGAGAAATAAACACGTTCGGCAGCTTTGGAAAGCCTTACACTTCACTGAAATGTAGTACTACACTCTATAACAAAGTTGAGAGACAATGTTCCCGAGCTGCATCAGTTCATAACCGTGTGTAGGAAGTTGTTTGATAAAGTGGGCAAAGCTTATACTTGGACCAGAAGGCAGAATATAGGAAACTACATGAAAACAGGAATAATTCAGAGAAAATGACTGTAAACAGATGAGAACTCGTTTAGAACAGCTGAAAGAGATTCTCCAAGCCAGTTCTTAGTGTAGAAAAGGTAGCTAAGATAAGGGAAACCCTTAATTCGAGTTAAGATCACATGAAACACTGTATGAATCATATATTCTTTGCTTAAAGGAGACTAGAGTGGTAAATGTGTGTTATACAAGGCAGAATACCATTGAGATAGAGAAAGTAACACGTTCGGCAGCTTTGGAAAGCCTTACACTTCACTTTAATGTAGCACAACACCCTATAACACAGTTAAGAGACAATGTTCCTGAGCTGCCTCAGTTCATAACAGTGTGTAGGAAGTTGTTTGATAAAGTGGGCATAGCTTATACTTGTACCAGAAGGCAGAATATAGGAAACTACAGGAAAACATGACTAATTCAAAGAAAATGACTGAAAAACAGATGAGAACTCGTTTAGAACATCTGAAAGAGATTCTCCAAGCCAGTTCGTAGTGTAGAAAAGGTAGCTAAGATAAGGGAAACCCTTAATTCGAGTTAAGATCACATGAAACACTGTATAAATCCTAAATTCTTTACTTAAAGGAAACTAGAGTGGTAAATTTGTGTTATACAGGGCAGTATGTCATTCATTTAGAGAAAGAAACACGCTCGGCAGCTTTGGAAAGCCTTACACTTCACTGAAATGTAGTACTACAGTCAATAACACAGTTGAGATACAGTGTTCCCAAGCTGACTCATTTCATAACAGTGTGTAGGAAGTTGTTTGATAAACTGAGCAAAGCTTATACTTGGACCAGAAGGTAAAATACAGGAAACTACATGAAAACATGAATAATTCAGAGACAATGACTGTAAACAGATGAGAACTCGTTTAGAACAGCTGAAAGAGATTCTCCAAGTCAGTTCTTAGTGTAGAAAAGGTAGCTAAGATAAGGGAAATCCTTAATTCGAGTTAAGATCACAAGAAACACTGTATGAATCATAGATTCTTCACTTAAAGGACACTACAGTGATAAATTTGTGTTATACAGGGCAGAATACCATTGAAATAGAGAAAGAAACACGTTCGGCAGCTTTGGAAAGCCTTACACTTCACTGAAATGTAGTACTACACTCTGTAACAAAGTTGAGAGACAATGTTCCCGAGCTGCATCAGTTCATAACCGTGTGTAGGAAGTTGTTTGATAAAGTGGGCAAAGCTTGTACTTGGACCAGAAGGCGGAATATAGGAAAATACATGAAAACATGAATAATTTAGAGAAAAAGACTGTAAACAGATGAGAACTCGTTTAGAACAGCTGAAAGAGATTCTCCAAGTGAGTTTTTAGTGTAGAAAAGGTAGCTAAGATCCGGGAAATCCATAATTCGAGTTAAGATCACATGAAACACTGTATGAATCATATATTCTTTTTTTAAAGGAGACTAGAGTGGTAAATGTGTGTTATACAAGGCAGAATATCATTGAAATAGAGAAAGAAACACGTTCGGCAGCTTTGGAAAGCCTTACACTTCACTGAAATGTAGCACAACACTCTATAACACAGTTAAGGGATAATGTTCCCTAGCTGCCTCAGTTCATAACAGTGTGTAGGAAGTTGTTTGATAAAGTGGGCACAGCTTATACTTGAACCAGAAAGCAGAATATAGGAAACTACAGGAAAACATGAATAATTCAGAGAAAATGACTGGAAACAGATGAGAACTCGTTTAGAACAGCTGAAAGAGATTCTCCAAGCCAGTTCGTAGTGTAGAAAAGGTAGCTAAGATAAGGGAAACCCTTAATTCGAGTTAAGATCACATGAAACACTGTATGAATCCTAAATTCTTTACTTAAAGGACACTAGAGTGGAAAATTTGTGTTATACAGGGCAGTATGTCATTCATTTAGAGAAAGAAACACGTTCGGCAGCTTTGGAAAGCCTTACACTTCACTGAAATGTAGTACTACACTCTATAACACAGTTGAGATACAGTGTTCCCAAGCTGACTCAGTTCATAACAGTGTGTAGGAAGTTGTTTGATAAACTGGGCAAAGCTTATACTTGGACCAGAAGGTAAAATATAGGAAACTACATGAAAACATGAATAATTCAGAGACAATGACTGTAAACAGATGAGAACTCGTTTAGAATAGCTGAAAGAGATTCTCCAAGTCAGTTCTTAGTGTAGAAAAGGTACCTAAGATAAGGGAAACCCTTAATTCGAGTTAAGATCACATGAAACACTGTATGAATCCTAAATTCTTTACTTAAAGGACACTAGAGTGGTAAATTTGTGTTATACAGGGCAGAATGCCATTGAAATAGAGAAAGAAACACGTTCGGTAACTTTGGAAAGCCTTACACTTCACTGAAATGTAATACTACACTCTACAACACAGTTGAGAGACAATGTTCCCAAGCTGCCTCAGTTCATGACAGTGTGTAGGAAGTTGTTTGATAAAGTGGGCAAAGCTTATACTTGGACCAGAAGGCAGAATATAGGAAACTACATGAAAACATGAATAGTTCAGAGAAAATGACTGTAAACAGATGAGAACTCATTTAGAACAGCTGAAAGAGATTCTCCAAGTCAGTTCTTAGTGTAGAAAAGGTAGCTAAGATCCGGGAAATCCTTAATTTGAGTTAAGATCACATGAAACACTGTATGAGTCCTATATTCTTTACTTAAAGGAGACTAGAGTGGTAAATTTGTGTTATACAGGGCAGAGTACCATTGAAATAGAGAAAGAAACACGTTCGGCAGCTTTGGAAAGCCTTACACTTCACTGAAATGTAGTACTACACTCTATAACAAAGTTGAGAGACAATGTTCCCGAGCTGCATCACTTCATAACAGTGTGTAGGAAGTTGTTTGATAAAGTGGGCAAAGCTTATACTTGGACCAGAAGGCAGAATATAGGAAACTACATGAAAACATGAATAATTCAGAGAAAATGACTGTAAACAGATGAGAACTCGTTTAGAACAGCTGAAAGAGATTCTCCAAGCCAGTTCTTAGTGTAGAAAAGGTAGCTAAGATAAGGGAAACCCTTAATTCGAGTTAAGATCACATGAAACACTGTATGAATTCTATATTCTTTACTTAAAGAACACTAGAGTGGTAAATTTGTGTTATACAGGGCAGAATGTCATTCATTTAGAGAAAGAAACACGTTCGGCAGCTTTGGAAAGCCTTATACTTCACTGAAATGTAGTACTACACTCTATAACACAGTTGAGAGACAGTGTTCCCAAGCTGACTCAATTCATAACAGTGTGTAGGAAGTTGTTTGATAAACTGGGCAAAGCTTATACTTGGACCAGAAGGTAAAATATAGGAAACTACATGAAAACATGAATAATTCAGAGACAATGACTGTAAACAGATGAGAACTCGTTTAGAACAGCTGAAAGAGATTCTCCAAGTCAGTTCTTAGTGTAGAAAAGGTAGCTAAGATAAGGGAAATCCTTAATTCGAGTTAAGATCACAAGAAACACTGTATGAATCATAGATTCTTTACTTAAAGGACACTACAGTGATAAATTTGTGTTATACAAGGCAGAATACCATTGAAATAGAGATATAAACACGTTCGGCAGCTTTGGAAAGCCTTATACTTCACTGAAATGTAGTACTACACTCTATAACAAAGTTGAGAGACAATGTTCCCGAGCTGCATCACTTCTTAACAGTGTGTAGGAAGTTGTTTGATAAAGTGGGCAAAGCTTATACTTGGACCAGAAGGCAGAATATAGGAAACTACATGAAAACATGAATAATTCAGAGAAAATGACTGTAAACAGATGAGAACTCGTTTAGAACAGCTGAAAGAGATTCTCCAAGCCAGTTCTTAGTGTAGAAAAGGTAGCTAAGATAAGGGAAACCCTTAATTCGAGTTAAGATCACATGAAACACTGTATGAATTCTATATTCTTTACTTAAAGAACACTAGAGTGGTAAATTTGTGTTATACAGGGCAGAATGTCATTCATTTAGAGAAAGAAACACGTTCGGCAGCTTTGGAAAGCCTTATACTTCACTGAAATGTAGTACTACACTCTATAACACAGTTGAGAGACAGTGTTCCCAAGCTGACTCAATTCATAACAGTGTGTAGGAAGTTGTTTGATAAACTGGGCAAAGCTTATACTTGGACCAGAAGGTAAAATATAGGAAACTACATGAAAACATGAATAATTCAGAGACAATGACTGTAAACAGATGAGAACTCGTTTAGAACAGCTGAAAGAGATTCTCCAAGTCAGTTCTTAGTGTAGAAAAGGTAGCTAAGATAAGGGAAATCCTTAATTCGAGTTAAGATCACAAGAAACACTGTATGAATCATAGATTCTTTACTTAAAGGACACTACAGTGATAAATTTGTGTTATACAAGGCAGAATACCATTGAAATAGAGATATAAACACGTTCGGCAGCTTTGGAAAGCCTTACACTTCACTGAAATGTAGTACTACACTCTATAACAAAGTTGAGAGACAATGTTCCTGAGCTGCATCACTTCTTAACAGTGTGTAGGAAGTTGTTTGATAAAGTGGGCAAAGCTTATACTTGGACCAGAAGGCAGAATATAGGAAACTACATGAAAACATGAATAATTCAGAGACAATGACTGTAAACAGATGAGAACTCGTTTAGAATAGCTGAAAGAGATTCTCCAAGTCAGTTCTTAGTGTAGAAAAGGTACCTAAGATAAGGGAAACCCTTAATTCGAGTTAAGATCACATGAAACACTGTATGAATCCTAAATTCTTTACTTAAAGGACACTAGAGTTGTAAATTTGTGTTATACAGGGCAGAATGCCATTGAAATAGAGAAAGAAACACGTTCGGTAACTTTGGAAAGCCTTACACTTCACTGAAATGTAGTACTACACTCTATAACACAGTTGAGATACAGTGTTCCCAAGCTGACTCAGTTCATAACAGTGTGTAGGAAGTTGTTTTATAAACTGGGCAAAGCTTATACTTGGACCAGAAGGTAAAATACAGGAAACTACATGAAAACATGAATAATTCAGAGACAATGACTGTAAACAGATGAGAACTCGTTTAGAACAGCTGAAAGAGATTCTCCAAGTCAGTTCTTAGTGTAGAAAAGGTAGCTAAGATAAGAGAAATCCTTAATTCGAGTTAAGATCACAAGAAACACTGTATGAATCATAGATTCTTTACTTAAAGGACACTACAGTGATAAATTTGTGTTATACAAGGCAGAATACCATTGAAATAGAGAAATAAACACGTTCGGCAGCTTTGGAAAGCCTTACACTTCACTGAAATGTAGTACTACACTCTATAACAAAGTTGAGAGACAATGTTCCCAAGCTGCATCACTTCATAACAGTGTGTAGGAAGTTGTTTGATAAAGTGGGCAAAGCTTATACTTGGACCAGAAGGCAGAATATAGGAAACTACATGAAAACATGAATAATTCAGAGAAAATGACTGTAAACAGATGAGAACTCGTTTAGAACAGCTGAAAGAGATTCTCCAAGCCAGTTCTTAGTGTAGAAAAGGTAGCTAAGATAAGGGAAACCCTTAATTCGAGTTAAGATCACATGAAACACTGTATGAATCCTATATTCTTTACTTAAAGAACACTAGAGTGGTAAATTTGTGTTATACAGGGCAGAATGTCATTCATTTAGAGAAAGAAACACGTTCGGCAGCTTTGGAAAGCCTTATACTTCACTGAAATGTAGTACTACACTCTATAACACAGTTGAGAGACAGTGTTCCCAAGCTGACTCAATTCATAACAGTGTGTAGGAAGTTGTTTGATAAACTGGGCAAAGCTTATACTTGTACCAGAAGGCAGAATATAGAAAACTACAGGAAAACATGAATAATTCAGAGAAAATGACTGAAAAACAGATGAGAACTCGTTTAGAACATCTGAAAGAGATTCTCCAAGCCAGTTCGTAGTGTAGAAAAGGTAGCTAAGATAAGGGAAACCCTTAATTCGAGTTAAGATCACATGAAACACTGTATGAATCCTAAATTCTTTACTTATAGGACACTAGAGTGGTAAATTTGTGTTATACAGGGCAGTATGTCATTCATTTAGAGAAAGAAACACGTTCGGCAGCTTTGGAAAGCCTTACACTTCACTTTAATGTAGCACAACACCCTATAACACAGTTAAGAGACAATGTTCCCGAGCTGCCTCAGTTCATAACAGTGTGTAGGAAGTTGTTTGATAAAGTGGGCATAGCTTATACTTGTACCAGAAGGCAGAATATAGGAAACTACAGGAAAACATGAATAATTCAGAGAAAATGACTGAAAAACAGATGAGAACTCGTTTAGAACATCTGAAAGAGATTCTCCAAGCCAGTTCGTAGTGTAGAAAAGGTAGCTAAGATAAGGGAAACCCTTAATTCGAGTTAAGATCACATGAAACACTGTATAAATCCTAAATTCTTTACTTAAAGGACACTAGAGTGGTAAATTTGTGTTATACAGGGCAGTATGTCATTCATTTAGAGAAAGAAACACGTTCGGCAGCTTTGGAAAGCCTTACACTTCACTGAAATGTAGTACTACACTCTATAACACAGTTGAGATACAGTGTTCCCAAGCTGACTCAGTTCATAACAGTGTGTAGGAAGTTGTTTGATAAACTGGGCAAAGCTTATACTTGGACCAGAAGGTAAAATACAGGAAACTACATGAAAACATGAATAATTCAGAGACAATGACTGTAAACAGATGAGAACTCGTTTAGAACAGCTGAAAGAGATTCTCCAAGTCAGTTCTTAGTGTAGAAAAGGTAGCTAAGATAAGGGAAATCCTTAATTCGAGTTAAGATCACAAGAAACACTGTATGAATCATAGATTCTTTACTTAAAGGACACTACAGTGATAAATTTGTGTTATACAGGGCAGAATACCATTGAAATAGAGAAAGAAACACGTTCGGCAGCTTTGTTAAGCCTTACACTTCACTGAAATGTAGTACTACACTCTGTAACAAAGTTGAGAGACAATGTTCCCGAGCTGCATCAGTTCATAACCGTGTGTAGGAAGTTGTTTGATAAAGTGGGCAAAGCTTGTACTTGGACCAGAAGGCGGAATATAGGAAACTACATGAAAACATGAATAATTCAGAGAAAATGACTGTAAACAGATGAGAACTCGTTTAGAACAGCTGAAAGAGATTCTCCAAGCCAGTTCTTAGTGCAGAAAAGGTAGCTAAGATAAGGGAAACCCTTAATTCGAGTTAAGATCACATGAAACACTGTATGAATCCTATATTCTTTACTTAAAGAACACTAGAGTGGTAAATTTGTGTTATACAGGGCAGAATGTCATTCATTTAGAGAAAGAAACACGTTCCGCAGCTTCGGAAAGCCTTACACTTCACTGAAATGTAGCACTACACTCTATAACACAGTTGAGAGACAATGTTCCTGAGCTGCCTCTGTTCATAACAGTGTGTAGGAAGTTGTTTGATAAAGTGGCAAAGCTTATACTTGGACCAGAACGCAGAATATAGGAAACTACATGAAAACATGAATAATTCAGAGACAATGACTGTAAACAGATGAGAACTCGTTTAGAACAGCTGAAAGAGATTCTCCAAGTCAGTTCTTAGTGTAGAAAAGGTAGCTAAGATAAGGGAAATCCTTAATTCGAGTTAAGATCACAAGAAACACTGTATGAATCATAGATTCTTTACTTAAAGGACACTACAGTGATAAATTTGTGTTATACAAGGCAGAATACCATTGAAATAGAGAAAGAAACACGTTTGGCAGCTTTGGAAAGCCTTACACGTCACTTTAATGTAGCACAACACCCTATAACACAGTTAAGAGACAATGTTCCCGAGCTGCCTCAGTTCATAACAGTATGTAGGAATTTGTTTGATAAAGTGGGCATAGCTTATACTTGTACCAGAAGGCAGAATATAGGAAACTACAGGAAAACATGAATAATTCAGAGAAAATGACTGAAAAACAGATGAGAACTCGTTTAGAACATCTGAAAGAGATTCTCCAAGCCAGTTCGTAGTGTAGAAAAGGTAGCTAAGATAAGGGAAACCCTTAATTCGAGTTAAGATCACATGAAACACTGTATGAATCCTAAATTCTTTACTTAAAGGACACTAGAGTGGTAAATTTGTGTTATACAGGGCAGTATGTCATTCATTTAGAGAAAGAAACACGTTCGGCAGCTTTGGAAAGCCTTACACTTCACTGAAATGTAGTACTACACTCTATAACACAGTTGAGGTACAGTGTTCCCAAGCTGACTCAGTTCATAA
Source organism: Pipistrellus hanaki (assembly GCF_964339955.1). Taxonomy (NCBI): domain Eukaryota; kingdom Metazoa; phylum Chordata; class Mammalia; order Chiroptera; family Vespertilionidae; genus Pipistrellus; species Pipistrellus hanaki. The sequence goes on from NC_140511.1 coordinate 6,488,714, forward strand.
CAGTGTGTAGGAAGTTGTTTGATAAACTGGGCAAAGCTTATACTTGGACCAGAAGGTAAAATACAGGAAACTACATGAAAACATGAATAATTCAGAGACAATGACTGTAAACAGATGAGAACTCGTTTAGAACAGCTGAAAGAGATTCTCCAAGTCAGTTCTTAGTGTAGAAAAGGTAGCTAAGATAAGGGAAATCCTTAATTCGAGTTAAGATCACAAGAAACACTGTATGAATCATAGATTCTTTACTTAAAGGACACTACAGTGATAAATTTGTGTTATACAGGGCAGAATACCATTGAAATAGAGAAAGAAACACGTTCGGCAGCTTTGTTAAGCCTTACACTTCACTGAAATGTAGTACTACACTCTGTAACAAAGTTGAGAGACAATGTTCCCGAGCTGCATCAGTTCATAACCGTGTGTAGGAAGTTGTTTGATAAAGTGGGCAAAGCTTGTACTTGGACCAGAAGGCGGAATATAGGAAACTACATGAAAACATGAATAATTCAGAGAAAATGACTGTAAACAGATGAGAACTCGTTTAGAACAGCTGAAAGAGATTCTCCAAGCCAGTTCTTAGTGCAGAAAAGGTAGCTAAGATAAGGGAAACCCTTAATTCGAGTTAAGATCACATGAAACACTGTATGAATCCTATATTCTTTACTTAAAGAACACTAGAGTGGTAAATTTGTGTTATACAGGGCAGAATGTCATTCATTTAGAGAAAGAAACACGTTCCGCAGCTTCGGAAAGCCTTACACTTCACTGAAATGTAGCACTACACTCTATAACACAGTTGAGAGACAATGTTCCTGAGCTGCCTCTGTTCATAACAGTGTGTAGGAAGTTGTTTGATAAAGTGGCAAAGCTTATACTTGGACCAGAACGCAGAATATAGGAAACTACATGAAAACATGAATAATTCAGAGACAATGACTGTAAACAGATGAGAACTCGTTTAGAACAGCTGAAAGAGATTCTCCAAGTCAGTTCTTAGTGTAGAAAAGGTAGCTAAGATAAGGGAAACCCTTAATTCGAGTTAAGATCACATGAAACACTGTATGAATCCTAAATTCTTTACTTAAAGGACACTAGAGTGGTAAATTTGTGTTATACAGGGCAGTATGTCATTCATTTAGAGAAAGAAACACGTTCGGCAGCTTTGGAAAGCCTTACACTTCACTTTAATGTAGCACAACACCCTATAACACAGTTAAGAGACAATGTTCCCGAGCTGCCTCAGTTCATAACAGTGTGTAGGAAGTTGTTTGATAAAGTGGGCATAGCTTATACTTGTACCAGAAGGCAGAATATAGGAAACTACAGGAAAACATGAATAATTCAGAGAAAATGACTGAAAAACAGATGAGAACTCGTTTAGAACATCTGAAAGAGATTCTCCAAGCCAGTTCGTAGTGTAGAAAAGGTAGCTAAGATAAGGGAAACCCTTAATTCGAGTTAAGATCACATGAAACACTGTATAAATCCTAAATTCTTTACTTAAAGGACACTAGAGTGGTAAATTTGTGTTATACAGGGCAGTATGTCATTCATTTAGAGAAAGAAACACGTTCGGCAGCTTTGGAAAGCATTACACTTCACTGAAATGTAGTACTACACTCTATAACACAGTTGAGATACAGTGTTCCCAAGCTGACTCAGTTCATAACAGTGTGTAGGAAGTTGTTTGATAAACTGGGCAAAGCTTATACTTGGACCAGAAGGTAAAATACAGGAAACTACATGAAAACATGAATAATTCAGAGACAATGACTGTAAACAGATGAGAACTCGTTTAGAACAGCTGAAAGAGATTCTCCAAGTCAGTTCTTAGTGTAGAAAAGGTAGCTAAGATAAGGGAAATCCTTAATTCGAGTTAAGACCACAAGAAACACTGTATGAATCATAGATTCTTTACTTAAAGGACACTACAGTGATAAATTTGTGTTATACAGGGCAGAATACCATTGAAATAGAGAAAGAAACACGTTCGGCAGCTTTGGAAAGCCTTACACTTCACTGAAATGTAGTACTACACTCTGTAACAAAGTTGGGAGACAATGTTCCCGAGCTGCATCAGTTCATAACCGTGTGTAGGAAGTTGTTTGATAAAGTGGGCAAAGCTTGTACTTGGACCAGAAGGCGGAATATAGGAAAATACATGAAAACATGAATAATTTAGAGAAAAAGACTGTAAACAGATGAGAACTCATTTAGAACAGCTGAAAGAGATTCTCCAGGTGAGTTTTTAGTGTAGAAAAGGTAGCTAAGATCCGGGAAATCCATAATTCGAGTTAAGATCACATGAAACACTGTATGAATCATATATTCTTTGCTTAAAGGAGACTAGAGTGGTAAATGTGTGTTATACAAGGCAGAATATCATTGAAATAGAGAAAGAAACACGTTCGGCAGCTTTGGAAAGCCTTACACTTCACTGAAATGTAGTACTACACTCTATAACAAAGTTGAGAGACAATGTTCCCGAGCTGCATCACTTCATAGCAGTGTGTAGGAAGTTGTTTGATAAAGTGGGCAAAGCTTATACTTGGACCAGAAGGCAGAATATAGGAAACTACATGAAAACATGAATAATTCAGAGAAAATGACTGTAAACAGATGAGAACTCGTTTAGAACAGCTGAAAGAGATTCTCCAAGCCAGTTCTTAGTGCAGAAAAGGTAGCTAAGATAAGGGAAACCCTTAATTCGAGTTAAGATCACATGAAACACTGTATGAATCCTATATTCTTTACTTAAAGAACACTAGAGTGGTGAATTTGTGTTATACAGGGCAGAATGTCATTCATTTAGAGAAAGAAACACGTTCGGCAGCTTTGGAAAGCCTTACACTTCACTGAAATGTAGCACTACACTCTATAACACAGTTGAGAGACAATGTTCCTGAGCTGCCTCTGTTCATAACAGTGTGTAGGAAGTCGTTTGATAAAGTGGCAAAGCTTATACTTGGACCAGAACGCAGAATATAGGAAACTACATGAAAACATGAATAATTCAGAGACAATGACTGTAAACAGATGAGAACTCGTTTAGAACAGCTGAAAGAGATTCTCCAAGTCAGTTCTTAGTGTAGAAAAGGTAGCTAAGATAAGGGAAATCCTTAATTCGAGTTAAAATCACAAGAAACACTGTATGAATCATAGATTCTTTACTTAAAGGACACTAGAGTGATAAATTTGTGTTATACAGGGCAGAATGTCATTCATTTAGAGAAAGAAACACGTTCGGCAGCTTTGGAAAGCCTTACACGTCACTTTAATGTAGCACAACACCCTATAACACAGTTAAGAGACAATGTTCCCGAGCTGCCTCAGTTCATAACAGTATGTAGGAATTTGTTTGATAAAGTGGGCATAGCTTATACTTGTACCAGAAGGCAGAATATAGGAAACTACAGGAAAACATGAATAATTCAGAGAAAATGACTGAAAAACAGATGAGAACTCGTTTAGAACATCTGAAAGAGATTCTCCAAGCCAGTTCGTAGTGTAGAAAAGGTAGCTAAGATAAGGGAAACCCTTAATTCGAGTTAAGATCACATGAAACACTGTATGAATCCTAAATTCTTTACTTAAAGGACACTAGAGTGGTAAATTTGTGTTATACAGGGCAGTATGTCATTCATTTAGAGAAAGAAACACGTTCGGCAGCTTTGGAAAGCCTTACACTTCACTGAAATGTAGTACTACACTCTATAACACAGTTGAGGTACAGTGTTCCCAAGCTGACTCAGTTCATAACAGTGTGTAGGAAGTTGTTTGATAAACTGGGCAAAGCTTATACTTGGACCAGAAGGTAAAATACAGGAAACTACATGAAAACATGAATAATTCAGAGACAATGACTGTAAACAGATGAGAACTCGTTTAGAACAGCTGAAAGAGATTCTCCAAGTCAGTTCTTAGTGTAGAAAAGGTAGCTAAGATAAGGGAAATCCTTAATTCGAGTTAAGATCACAAGAAACACTGTATGAATCATAGATTCTTTACTTAAAGGACACTACAGTGATAAATTTGTGTTATACAAGGCAGAATACCATTGAAATAGAGAAATAAACACGTTCGGCAGCTTTGGAAAGCCTTACACTTCACTGAAATGTAGTACTACACTCTATAACAAAGTTGAGAGACAATGTTCCCGAGCTGCATCACTTCATAACAGTGTGTAGGAAGTTGTTTGATAAAGTGGGCAAAGCTTATACTTGGACCAGAAGGCAGAATATAGGAAACTACATGAAAACATGAATAATTCAGAGAAAATGACTGTAAACAGATGAGAACTCGTTTAGAACAGCTGAAAGAGATTCTCCAAGCCAGTTCTTAGTGTAGAAAAGGTAGCTAAGATAAGGGAAACCCTTAATTCGAGTTAAGATCACATGAAACACTGTATGAATCCTATATTCTTTACTTAAAGAACACTAGAGTGGTAAATTTGTGTTATACAGGGCAGAATGTCATTCATTTAGAGAAAGAAACACGTTCGGCAGCTTTGGAAAGCCTTATACTTCACTGAAATGTAGTACTACACTCTATAACACAGTTGAGAGACAGTGTTCCCAAGCTGACTCAATTCATAACAGTGTGTAGGAAGTTGTTTGATAAACTGGGCAAAGCTTATACTTGGAAAAGAAGGTAAAATATAGAAAACTACAGGAAAACATGAATAATTCAGAGAAAATGACTGAAAAACAGATGAGAACTCGTTTAGAACAGCTGAAAGAGATTCTCCAAGTCAGTTCTTAGTGTAGAAAAGGTAGCTAAGATAAGGGAAACCCTTAATTCGAGTTAAGATCACATGAAACACTGTATGAATCCTAAATTCTTTACTTAAAGGACACTAGAGTGGTAAATTTGTGTTATACAGGGCAGTATGTCATTCATTTAGAGAAAGAAACACGTTCGGCAGCTTTGGAAAGCCTTACACTTCACTTTAATGTAGCACAACACCCTATAGCACAGTTAAGAGACAATGTTCCCGAGCTGCCTCAGTTCATAACAGTGTGTAGGAAGTTGTTTGATAAAGTGGGCATAGCTTATACTTGTACCAGAAGGCAGAATATAGGAAACTACAGGAAAACATGAATAATTCAGAGAAAATGACTGAAAAACAGATGAGAACTCGTTTAGAACATCTGAAAGAGATTCTCCAAGCCAGTTCGTAGTGTAGAAAAGGTAGCTAAGATAAGGGAAACCCTTAATTCGAGTTAAGATCACATGAAACACTGTATAAATCCTAAATTCTTTACTTAAAGGACACTAGAGTGGTAAATTTGTGTTATACAGGGCAGTATGTCATTCATTTAGAGAAAGAAACACGTTCGGCAGCTTTGGAAAGCATTACACTTCACTGAAATGTAGTACTACACTCTATAACACAGTTGAGATACAGTGTTCCCAAGCTGACTCAGTTCATAACAGTGTGTAGGAAGTTGTTTGATAAACTGGGCAAAGCTTATACTTGGACCAGAAGGTAAAATACAGGAAACTACATGAAAACATGAATAATTCAGAGACAATGACTGTAAACAGATGAGAACTCGTTTAGAACAGCTGAAAGAGATTCTCCAAGTCAGTTCTTAGTGTAGAAAAGGTAGCTAAGATAAGGGAAATCCTTAATTCGAGTTAAGACCACAAGAAACACTGTATGAATCATAGATTCTTTACTTAAAGGACACTACAGTGATAAATTTGTGTTATACAGGGCAGAATACCATTGAAATAGAGAAAGAAACACGTTCGGCAGCTTTGGAAAGCCTTACACTTCACTGAAATGTAGTACTACACTCTGTAACAAAGTTGAGAGACAATGTTCCCGAGCTGCATCAGTTCATAACCGTGTGTAGGAAGTTGTTTGATAAAGTGGGCAAAGCTTGTACTTGGACCAGAAGGCGGAATATAGGAAAATACATGAAAACATGAATAATTTAGAGAAAAAGACTGTAAACAGATGAGAACTCGTTTAGAACAGCTGAAAGAGATTCTCCAGGTGAGTTTTTAGTGTAGAAAAGGTAGCTAAGATCCGGGAAATCCATAATTCGAGTTAAGATCACATGAAACACTGTATGAATCATATATTCTTTGCTTAAAGGAGACTAGAGTGGTAAATGTGTGTTATACAAGGCAGAATATCATTGAAATAGAGAAAGAAACACATTCGGCAGCTTTGGAAAGCCTTACACTTCACTGAAATGTAGTACTACACTCTATAACAAAGTTGAGAGACAATGTTCCCGAGCTGCATCACTTCATAGCAGTGTGTAGGAAGTTGTTTGATAAAGTGGGCAAAGCTTATACTTGGACCAGAAGGCAGAATATAGGAAACTACATGAAAACATGAATAATTCAGAGAAAATGACTGTAAACAGATGAGAACTCGTTTAGAACAGCTGAAAGAGATTCTCCAAGCCAGTTCTTAGTGCAGAAAAGGTAGCTAAGATAAGGGAAACCCTTAATTCGAGTTAAGATCACATGAAACACTGTATGAATCCTATATTCTTTACTTAAAGAACACTAGAGTGGTGAATTTGTGTTATACAGGGCAGAATGTCATTCATTTAGAGAAAGAAACACGTTCGGCAGCTTTGGAAAGCCTTACACTTCACTGAAATGTAGCACTACACTCTATAACACAGTTGAGAGACAATGTTCCTGAGCTGCCTCTGTTCATAACAGTGTGTAGGAAGTTGTTTGATAAAGTGGCAAAGCTTATACTTGGACCAGAACGCAGAATATAGGAAACTACATGAAAACATGAATAATTCAGAGACAATGACTGTAAACAGATGAGAACTCGTTTAGAACAGCTGAAAGAGATTCTCCAAGTCAGTTCTTAGTGTAGAAAAGGTAGCTAAGATAAGGGAAATCCTTAATTCGAGTTAAAATCACAAGAAACACTGTATGAATCATAGATTCTTTACTTAAAGGACACTAGAGTGATAAATTTGTGTTATACAGGGCAGAATGTCATTCATTTAGAGAAAGAAACACGTTCGGCAGCTTTGGAAAGCCTTACACTTCACTGAAATGTAGTACTACACTCTATAACAAAGTTGAGAGACAATGTTCCCGAGCTACATCACTTCATAACAGTGTGTAGGAAGTTGTTTGATAAAGTGGGCAAAGCTTATACTTGGACCAGAAGGCAGAATATAGGAAACTACATGAAAACATGAATAATTCAGAGAAAATGACTGTAAACAGATGAGAACACGTTTAGAACATCTGAAAGAGATTCTCTAAGCCAGTTCGTAGTGTAGAAAAGGTAGCTAAGATAAGGGAAACCCTTAATTCGAGTTAAGATCACATGAAACACTGTATGAATCCTAAATTCTTTACTTAAAGGACACTAGAGTGGTAAATTTGTGTTATACAGGGCAGTATGTCATTCATTTAGAGAAAGAAACACGTTCGGCAGCTTTGGAAAGCCTTACACTTCACTTTAATGTAGCACAACACCCTATAACACAGTTAAGAGACAATGTTCCCGAGCTGCCTCAGTTCATAACAGTGTGTAGGAAGTTGTTTGATAAAGTGGGCATAGCTTATACTTGTACCAGAAGGCAGAATATAGGAAACTACAGGAAAACATGAATAATTCAGAGAAAATGACTGAAAAACAGATGAGAACTCGTTTAGAACATCTGAAAGAGATTCTCCAAGCCAGTTCGTAGTGTAGAAAAGGTAGCTAAGATAAGGGAAACCCTTAATTCGAGTTAAGATCACATGAAACACTGTATAAATCCTAAATTCTTTACTTAAAGGACACTAGAGTTGTAAATTTGTGTTATACAGGGCAGTATGTCATTCATTTAGAGAAAGAAACACGTTCGGCAGCTTTGGAAAGCCTTACACTTCACTGAAATGTAGTACTGCACTCTAACACAGTTGAGATACAGTGTTCCCAAGCTGACTCAGTTCATAACAGTGTGTAGGAAGTTGTTTGATAAACTGGGCAAAGCTTATACTTGGACCAGAAGGTAAAATACAGGAAACTACATGAAAACATGAATAATTCAGAGACAATGACTGTAAACAGATGAGAACTCGTTTAGAACAGCTGAAAGAGATTCTCCAAGTCAGTTCTTAGTGTAGAAAAGGTAGCTAAGATAAGGGAAATCCTTAATTCGAGTTAAGATCACAAGAAACACTGTATGAATCATAGATTCTTTACTTAAAGGACACTACAGTGATAAATTTGTGTTATACAGGGCAGAATACCATTGAAATAGAGAAAGAAACACGTTCGGCAGCTTTGGAAAGCCTTACACTTCACTGAAATGTAGTACTACACTCTATAACACAGTTGAGAGACAATGTTCCCAAGCGAACTCAGTTCATTACAGTGTGTAGGAAGTTGTTTGATAAAGTGGGCAAAGCTTGTACTTGGACCAGAAGGCGGAATATAGGAAAATACATGAAAACATGAATAATTTAGAGAAAAAGACTGTAAACAGATGAGAACTCGTTTAGAACAGCTGAAAGAGATTCTCCAAGTGAGTTTTTAGTGTAGAAAAGGTAGCTAAGATCCGGGAAATCCATAATTCGAGTTAAGATCACATGAAACACTGTATGAATCATATATTCTTTGCTTAAAGGAGACTAGAGTGGTAAATGTGTGTTATACAAGGCAGAATATCATTGAAATAGAAAAAGAAACACGTTCGGCAGCTTTGGAAAGCCTGAAACTTCACTGAAATGTAGCACTACACTCTATAACACAGTTGAGAGACAATGTTCCTGAGCTGCCTCTGTTCATAGCAGTGTGTAGGAAGTTGTTTGATAAAGTGGCAAAGCTTATACTTGGACCAGAACGCAGAATATAGGAAACTACATGAAAACATGAATAATTCAGAGACAATGACTGTAAACAGATGAGAACTCATTTAGAACAGCTGAAAGAGATTCTCCAAGTCAGTTCTTAGTGTAGAAAAGGTAGCTAAGATCCGGGAAATCCTTAATTTGAGTTAAGATCACATCAAACACTGTATGAATCCTATATTCTTTACTTAAAGGAGACTAGAGTGGTAAATGTGTGTTATACAAGGCAGAATATCATTGAAATAGAAAAAGAAACACGTTCGGCAGCTTTGGAAAGCCTGAAACTTCACTGAAATGTAGCACTACACTCTATAACACAGTTGAGAGACAATGTTCCTGAGCTGCCTCTGTTCATAACAGTGTGTAGGAAGTTGTTTGATAAAGTGGCAAAGCTTATACTTGGACCAGAACGCAGAATATAGGAAACTACATGAAAACATGAATAATTCAGAGACAATGACTGTAAACAGATGAGAACTCGTTTAGAACAGCTGAAAGAGATTCTCCAAGCCAGTTCTTAGTGTAGAAAAGGTAGCTAAGATAAGGGAAACCCTTAATTCGAGTTAAGATCACATGAAACACTGTATGAATCCTATATTCTTTACTTAAAGAACACTAGAGTGGTAAATTTGTGTTATACAGGGCAGAATGTCATTCATTTAGAGAAAGAAACACGTTCGGCAGCTTTGGAAAGCCTTACACTTCACTGAAATGTAGCACTACACTCTATAACACAGTTGAGAGACAATGTTCCTGAGCTGCCTCTGTTCATAACAGTGTGTAGGAAGTTGTTTGATAAAGTGGCAAAGCTTATACTTGGACCAGAACGCAGAATATAGGAAACTACATGAAAACATGAATAATTCAGAGACAATGACTGTAAACAGATGAGAACTCGTTTAGAACAGCTGAAAGAGATTCTCCAAGTCAGTTCTTAGTGTAGAAAAGGTAGCTAAGATAAGGGAAATCCTTAATTCGAGTTAAAATCACAAGAAACACTGTCTGAATCATAGATTCTTTACTTAAAGGACACTAGAGTGATAAATTTGTGTTATACAGGGCAGAATACCATTGAAATAGAGAAAGAAACACGTTCGGCAGCTTTGGAAAGCCTTACACTTCACTGAAATGTAGTACTACACTCTATAACAAAGATGAGAGACAATGTTCCCGAGCTGCATCACTTCATAACAGTGTGTAGGAAGTTGTTTGATAAAGTGGGCAAAGCTTATACTTGGACCAGAAGGCAGAATATAGGAAACTACATGAAAACATGAATAATTCAGAGAAAATGACTGTAAACAGATGAGAACTCGTTTAGAACAGCTAAAAGAGATTCTCCAAGCCAGTTCTTAGTGTAGAAAAGGTAGCTAAGATAAGGGAAACACTTAATTCGAGTTAAGATCACATGAAACACTGTATGAATCCTATATTCTTTACTTAAAGAACACTAGAGTGGTAAATTTGTGTTATACAGGGCAGAATGTCATTCATTTAGAGAAAGAAACACGTTCGGCAGCTTTGGAAAGCCTTATACTTCACTGAAATGTAGTACTACACTCTATAACACAGTTGAGAGACAGTGTTCCCAAGCTGACTCAATTCATAACAGTGTGTAGGAAGTTGTTTGATAAACTGGGCAAAGCTTATACTTGGACCAGAAGGTAAAATATAGGAAACTACATGAAAACATGAATAATTCAGAGACAATGACTGTAAACAGATGAGAACTCCTTTAGAACAGCTGAAAGAGATTCTCCAAGTCTGTTCTTAGTGTAGAAAAGGTAGCTAAGATAAGGGAAATCCTTAATTCGAGTTAAGATCACAAGAAACACTGTATGAATCATAGATTCTTTACTTAAAGGACACTACAGTGATAAATTTGTGTTATACAAGGCAGAATACCATTGAAATAGAGAAATAAACACGTTCGGCAGCTTTGGAAAGCCTTACACTTCACTGAAATATAGTACTACACTCTATAACAAAGTTGAGAGACAATGTTCCCGAGCTGCATCACTTCATAACAGTGTGTAGGAAGTTGTTTGATAAAGTGGGCAAAGCTTATACTTGGACCAGAAGGCAGAATATAGGAAACTACATGAAAACATGAATAATTCAGAGAAAATGACTGTAAACAGATGAGAACTCGTTTAGAACAGCTGAAAGAGATTCTCCAAGCCAGTTCTTAGTGTAGAAAAGGTAGCTAAGATAAGGGAAACCCTTAATTCGAGTTAAGATCACATGAAACACTGTATGAATCCTATATTCTTTACTTAAAGAACACTAGAGTGGTAAATTTGTGTTATACAGGGCAGAATGTCATTCATTTAGAGAAAGAAACACGTTCGGCAGCTTTGGAAAGCCTTACACTTCACTGAAATGTAGCACTACACTCTATAACACAGTTGAGAGACAATGTTCCTGAGCTGCCTCTGTTCATAACAGTGTGTAGGAAGTTGTTTGATAAAGTGGCAAAGCTTATACTTGGACCAGAACGCAGAATATAGGAAACTACATGAAAAGATGAATAATTCAGAGACAATGACTGTAAACAGATGAGAACTCGTTTAGAACAGCTGAAAGAGATTCTCCAAGTCAGTTCTTAGTGTAGAAAAGGTAGCTAAGATAAGGGAAATCCTTAATTCGAGTTAAAATCACATGAAACACTGTATGAATCATAGATTCTTTACTTAAAGGACACTAGAGTGATAAATTTGTTTTATACAGGGCAGAATACCATTGAAATAGAGAAAGAAACACGTTCGGCAGCTTTGGAAAGCCTTACACTTCACTGAAATGTAGTACTACACTCTATAACAAAGTTGAGAGACAATGTTCCCGAGCTGCATCACTTCATAACAGTGTGTAGGAAGTTGTTTGATAAAGTGGGCAAAGCTTATACTTGGACCGGAAGGCAGACTATAGGAAACTACATGAAAACATGAATAATTCAGAGAAAATGACTGTAAACAAATGAGAACTCGTTTAGAACAGCTGAAAGAGATTCTCCAAGCCAGTTCTTAGTGTAGAAAAGGTAGCTAAGATAAGGGAAACACTTAATTCGAGTTAAGATCACATGAAACACTGTATGAATCCTATATTCTTTGCTTAAAGAACACTAGAGTGGTAAATTTGTGTTATACAGGGCAGAATGTCATTCATTTAGAGAAAGAAACACGTTCGGCAGCTTTGGAAAGCCTTATACTTCACTGAAATGTAGTACTACACTCTATAACACAGTTGAGAGACAGTGTTCCCAAGCTGACTCAATTCATAACAGTGTGTAGGAAGTTGTTTGATAAACTGGGCAAAGCTTATACTTGGACCAGAAGGTAAAATATAGGAAACTACATGAAAACATGAATAATTCAGAGACAATGACTGTAAACAGATGAGAACGCGTTTAGAATAGCTGAAAGAGATTCTCCAAGTCAGTTCTTAGTGTAGAAAAGGTACCTAAGATAAGGGAAATCCTTAATTCGAGTTAAGATCACATGAAACACTGTATGAATCACATATTCTTTACTTAAAGGACACTAGAGTGATAAATTTGTGTTATACAGGGCAGAATACCATTGAAATAGAGAAAGAAACACGTTCGGCAGCTTTGGAAAGCCTTACACTTCACTGAAATGTGGTACTACACTCTATAACAAAGTTGAGAGACAATGTTCCCGAGCTGCATCACTTCATAACAGTGTGTAGGAAGTTGTTTGATAAAGTGGGCAAAGCTTATACTTGGACCAGAAGGCAGAATATAGGAAACTACATGAAAACATGAATAATTCAGAGAAAATGACTGTAAACAGATGAGAACTCGTTTAGAACAGCTGAAAGAGATTCTCCAAGCCAGTTCTTAGTGTAGAAAAGGTAGCTAAGATAAGGGAAACACTTAATTCGAGTTAAGATCACATGAAACACTGTATGAATCCTATATTCTTTACTTAAAGAACACTAGAGTGGTAAATTTGTGTCATACAGGGCAGAATGTCATTCATTTAGAGAAAGAAACACGTTCGGCAGCTTTGGAAAGCCTTATACTTCACTGAAATGTAGTACTACACTCTATAACACAGTTGAGAGACAGTGTTCCCAAGCTGACTCAATTCATAACAGTGTGTAGGAAGTTGTTTGATAAACTGGGCAAAGCTTATACTTGGACCAGAAGGTAAAATATAGGAAACTACATGAAAACATGAATAATTCAGAGACAATGACTGTAAACAGATGAGAACTCGTTTAGAACAGCTGAAAGAGATTCTCCAAGTCAGTTCTTAGTGTAGAAAAGGTAGCTAAGATAAGGGAAATCCTTAATTCGAGTTAAGATCACAAGAAACACTGTATGAATCATAGATTCTTTACTTAAAGGACACTACAGTGATAAATTTGTGTTATACAAGGCAGAATACTATTGAAATAGAGAAATAAACACGTTCGGCAGCTTTGGAAAGCCTTACACTTCACTGAAATGTAGTACTACACTCTATAATAAAGTTGAGAGACAATGTTCCCGAGCTGCATCACTTCATAACAGTGTGTAGGAAGTTGTTTGATAAAGTGGGCAAAGCTTATACTTGGACCAGAAGGCAGAATATAGGAAACTACATGAAAACATGAATAATTAAGAGAAAATGACTGTAAACAGATGAGAACTCGTTTAGAACAGCTGAAAGAGATTCTCCAAGCCAGTTCTTAGTGTAGAAAAGGTAGCTAAGATAAGGGAAACCCTTAATTCGAGTTAAGATCACATGAAACACTGTATGAATCCTATATTCTTTACTTAAAGAACACTAGAGTGGTAAATTTGTGTTATACAGGGCAGAATGTCATTCATTTAGAGAAAGAAACACGTTCGGCAGCTTTGGAAAGCCTTACACTTCACTGAAATGTAGTACTACACTCTATAACACAGTTGAGATACAGTGTTCCCAAGCTGACTCAGTTCATAACAGTGTGTAGGAAGTTGTTTGATAAACTGGGCAAAGCTTATACTTGGACCAGAAGGTAAAATATAGGAAACTACATGAAAACATGAATAATTCAGAGACAATGACTGTAAACAGATGAGAACGCGTTTAGAATAGCTGAAAGAGATTCTCCAAGTCAGTTCTTAGTGTAGAAAAGGTACCTAAGATAAGGGAAATCCTTAATTCGAGTTAAGATCACATGAAACACTGTATGAATCACATATTCTTTACTTAAAGGACACTAGAGTAATAAATTTGTGTTATACAGGGCAGAATACCATTGAAATAGAGAAAGAAACAAGTTCGGCAGCTTTGGAAAGCCTTACACTTCACTGAAATGTAGTACGACACTCTATAACACAGTTGAGAGACAATGTTCCAAGCTAACTCAGTTCATTACAGTGTGTAGGAAGTTGTTTGATAAAGTGGGCAAAGCTTGTACTTGGACCAGAAGGCGGAATATAGGAAAATACATGAAAACATGAATAATTTAGAGAAAAAGACTGTAAACAGATGAGAACTCGTTTAGAACAGCTGAAAGAGATTCTCCAAGTCAGTTTTTAGTGTAGAAAAGGTAGCTAAGATCCGGGAAATCCATAATTCCAGTTAAGATCACATGAAACACTGTATGAATCATATATTCTTTGCTTAAAGGAGACTAGAGTGGTAAATGTGTGTTATACAAGGCAGAATACCATTGAAATAGAAAAAGAAACACGTTCGGCAGCTTTGGAAAGCCTGACACTTCACTGAAATGTAGCACTACACTCTATAACACAGTTGAGAGACAATGTTCCCGAGCTGCCTCTGTTCATAACAGTGTGTAGGAAGTTGTTTGATAAAGTGGCAAAGCTTATATTTGGACCAGAACGCAGAATATAGGAAACTACATGAAAACATGAATAATTCAGAGTCAATGACTGTAAACAGATGAGAACTCGTTTAGAACAGCTGAAAGAGATTCTCCAAGTCAGTTCTTAGTGTAGAAAAGGTAGCTAAGATAAGGGAAATCCTTAATTCGAGTTAAAATCACAAGAAACACTGTATGAATCATAGATTCTTTACTTAAAGGACACTAGAGTGATAAATTTGTGTTATACAGGGCAGAATACCATTGAAATAGAGAAAGAAACACGTTCGGCAGCTTTGGAAAGCCTTACACTTCACTGAAATGTGGTACTACACTCTATAACAAAGTTGAGAGACAATGTTCCCGAGCTGCATCACTTCATAACAGTGTGTAGGAAGTTGTTTGATAAAGTGGGCAAAGCTTATACTTGGACCAGAAGGCAGAATATAGGAAACTACATGAAAACATGAATAATTCAGAGAAAATGACTGTAAACAGATGAGAACTCGTTTAGAACAGCTGAAAGAGATTCTCCAAGCCAGTTCTTAGTGTAGAAAAGGTAGCTAAGATAAGGGAAACCCTTAATTCGAGTTAAGATCACATGAAACACTGTATGAATCCTATATTCTTTACTTAAAGAACACTAGAGTGGTAAATTTGTGTTATACAGGGCAGAATGTCATTCATTTAGAGAAAGAAACACGTTCGGCAGCTTTGGAAAGCCTTACACTTCACTGAAATGTAGTACTACACTCTATAACACAGTTGAGATACAGTGTTCCCAAGCTGACTCAGTTCATAACAGTGTGTAGGAAGTTGTTTGATAAACTGGGCAAAGCTTATACTTGGACCAGAAGGTAAAATATAGGAAACTACATGAAAACATGAATAATTCAGAGACAATGACTGTAAACAGATGAGAACGCGTTTAGAATAGCTGAAAGAGATTCTCCAAGTCAGTTCTTAGTGTAGAAAAGGTACCTAAGATAAGGGAAATCCTTAATTCGAGTTAAGATCACATGAAACACTGTATGAATCACATATTCTTTACTTAAAGGACACTAGAGTAATAAATTTGTGTTATACAGGGCAGAATGCCATTGAAATAGAGAAAGAAACAAGTTCGGCAGTTTTGGAAAGCCTTACACTTCACTGAAATGTAGTACGACACTCTATAACACAGTTGAGAGACAATGTTCCAAGCTAACTCAGTTCATTACAGTGTGTAGGAAGTTGTTTGATAAAGTGGGCAAAGCTTGTACTTGGACCAGAATGCGGAATATAGGAAAATACATGAAAACATGAATAATTTAGAGAAAAAGACTGTAAACAGATGAGAACTCGTTTAGAACAGCTGAAAGAGATTCTCCAAGTCAGTTTTTAGTGTAGAAAAGGTAGCTAAGATCCGGGAAATCCATAATTCCAGTTAAGATCACATGAAACACTGTATGAATCATATATTCTTTGCTTAAAGGAGACTAGAGTGGTAAATGTGTGTTATACAAGGCAGAATACCATTGAAATAGAAAAAGAAACACGTTCGGCAGCTTTGGAAAGCCTGACACTTCACTGAAATGTAGCACTACACTCTATAACACAGTTGAGAGACAATGTTCCCGAGCTGCCTCTGTTCATAACAGTGTGTAGGAAGTTGTTTGATAAAGTGGCAAAGCTTATATTTGGACCAGAACGCAGAATATAGGAAACTACATGAAAACATGAATAATTCAGAGACAATGACTGTAAACAGATGAGAACTCGTTTAGAACAGCTGAAAGAGATTCTCCAAGCCAGTTCTTAGTGTAGAAAAGGTAGCTAAGATAAGGGAAACACTTAATTCGAGTTAAGATCACATGAAACACTGTATGAATCCTATATTCTTTGCTTAAAGAACACTAGAGTGGTAAATTTGTGTTATACAGGGCAGAATGTCATTCATTTAGAGAAAGAAACACGTTCGGCAGCTTTGGAAAGCCTTATACTTCACTGAAATGTAGTACTACACTCTATAACACAGTTGAGAGACAGTGTTCCCAAGCTGACTCAATTCATAACAGTGTGTAGGAAGTTGTTTGATAAACTGGGCAAAGCTTATACTTGGACCAGAAGGTAAAATATAGGAAACTACATGAAAACATGAATAATTCAGAGACAATGACTGTAAACAGATGAGAACGCGTTTAGAATAGCTGAAAGAGATTCTCCAAGTCAGTTCTTAGTGTAGAAAAGGTACCTAAGATAAGGGAAATCCTTAATTCGAGTTAAGATCACATGAAACACTGTATGAATCACATATTCTTTACTTAAAGGACACTAGAGTGATAAATTTGTGTTATACAGGGCAGAATACCATTGAAATAGAGAAAGAAACACGTTCGGCAGCTTTGGAAAGCCTTACACTTCACTGAAATGTGGTACTACACTCTATAACAAAGTTGAGAGACAATGTTCCCGAGCTGCATCACTTCATAACAGTGTGTAGGAAGTTGTTTGATAAAGTGGGCAAAGCTTATACTTGGACCAGAAGGCAGAATATAGGAAACTACATGAAAACATGAATAATTCAGAGAAAATGACTGTAAACAGATGAGAACTCGTTTAGAACAGCTGAAAGAGATTCTCCAAGCCAGTTCTTAGTGTAGAAAAGGTAGCTAAGATAAGGGAAACACTTAATTCGAGTTAAGATCACATGAAACACTGTATGAATCCTATATTCTTTACTTAAAGAACACTAGAGTGGTAAATTTGTGTCATACAGGGCAGAATGTCATTCATTTAGAGAAAGAAACACGTTCGGCAGCTTTGGAAAGCCTTATACTTCACTGAAATGTAGTACTACACTCTATAACACAGTTGAGAGACAGTGTTCCCAAGCTGACTCAATTCATAACAGTGTGTAGGAAGTTGTTTGATAAACTGGGCAAAGCTTATACTTGGACCAGAAGGTAAAATATAGGAAACTACATGAAAACATGAATAATTCAGAGACAATGACTGTAAACAGATGAGAACTCGTTTAGAACAGCTGAAAGAGATTCTCCAAGTCAGTTCTTAGTGTAGAAAAGGTAGCTAAGATAAGGGAAATCCTTAATTCGAGTTAAGATCACAAGAAACACTGTATGAATCATAGATTCTTTACTTAAAGGACACTACAGTGATAAATTTGTGTTATACAAGGCAGAATACTATTGAAATAGAGAAATAAACACGTTCGGCAGCTTTGGAAAGCCTTACACTTCACTGAAATGTAGTACTACACTCTATAATAAAGTTGAGAGACAATGTTCCCGAGCTGCATCACTTCATAACAGTGTGTAGGAAGTTGTTTGATAAAGTGGGCAAAGCTTATACTTGGACCAGAAGGCAGAATATAGGAAACTACATGAAAACATGAATAATTAAGAGAAAATGACTGTAAACAGATGAGAACTCGTTTAGAACAGCTGAAAGAGATTCTCCAAGCCAGTTCTTAGTGTAGAAAAGGTAGCTAAGATAAGGGAAACCCTTAATTCGAGTTAAGATCACATGAAACACTGTATGAATCCTATATTCTTTACTTAAAGAACACTAGAGTGGTAAATTTGTGTTATACAGGGCAGAATGTCATTCATTTAGAGAAAGAAACACGTTCGGCAGCTTTGGAAAGCCTTACACTTCACTGAAATGTAGTACTACACTCTATAACACAGTTGAGATACAGTGTTCCCAAGCTGACTCAGTTCATAACAGTGTGTAGGAAGTTGTTTGATAAACTGGGCAAAGCTTATACTTGGACCAGAAGGTAAAATATAGGAAACTACATGAAAACATGAATAATTCAGAGACAATGACTGTAAACAGATGAGAACGCGTTTAGAATAGCTGAAAGAGATTCTCCAAGTCAGTTCTTAGTGTAGAAAAGGTACCTAAGATAAGGGAAATCCTTAATTCGAGTTAAGATCACATGAAACACTGTATGAATCACATATTCTTTACTTAAAGGACACTAGAGTAATAAATTTGTGTTATACAGGGCAGAATACCATTGAAATAGAGAAAGAAACAAGTTCGGCAGCTTTGGAAAGCCTTACACTTCACTGAAATGTAGTACGACACTCTATAACACAGTTGAGAGACAATGTTCCAAGCTAACTCAGTTCATTACAGTGTGTAGGAAGTTGTTTGATAAAGTGGGCAAAGCTTGTACTTGGACCAGAAGGCGGAATATAGGAAAATACATGAAAACATGAATAATTTAGAGAAAAAGACTGTAAACAGATGAGAACTCGTTTAGAACAGCTGAAAGAGATTCTCCAAGTCAGTTTTTAGTGTAGAAAAGGTAGCTAAGATCCGGGAAATCCATAATTCCAGTTAAGATCACATGAAACACTGTATGAATCATATATTCTTTGCTTAAAGGAGACTAGAGTGGTAAATGTGTGTTATACAAGGCAGAATACCATTGAAATAGAAAAAGAAACACGTTCGGCAGCTTTGGAAAGCCTGACACTTCACTGAAATGTAGCACTACACTCTATAACACAGTTGAGAGACAATGTTCCCGAGCTGCCTCTGTTCATAACAGTGTGTAGGAAGTTGTTTGATAAAGTGGCAAAGCTTATATTTGGACCAGAACGCAGAATATAGGAAACTACATGAAAACATGAATAATTCAGAGTCAATGACTGTAAACAGATGAGAACTCGTTTAGAACAGCTGAAAGAGATTCTCCAAGTCAGTTCTTAGTGTAGAAAAGGTAGCTAAGATAAGGGAAATCCTTAATTCGAGTTAAAATCACAAGAAACACTGTATGAATCATAGATTCTTTACTTAAAGGACACTAGAGTGATAAATTTGTGTTATACAGGGCAGAATACCATTGAAATAGAGAAAGAAACACGTTCGGCAGCTTTGGAAAGCCTTACACTTCACTGAAATGTGGTACTACACTCTATAACAAAGTTGAGAGACAATGTTCCCGAGCTGCATCACTTCATAACAGTGTGTAGGAAGTTGTTTGATAAAGTGGGCAAAGCTTATACTTGGACCAGAAGGCAGAATATAGGAAACTACATGAAAACATGAATAATTCAGAGAAAATGACTGTAAACAGATGAGAACTCGTTTAGAACAGCTGAAAGAGATTCTCCAAGCCAGTTCTTAGTGTAGAAAAGGTAGCTAAGATAAGGGAAACCCTTAATTCGAGTTAAGATCACATGAAACACTGTATGAATCCTATATTCTTTACTTAAAGAACACTAGAGTGGTAAATTTGTGTTATACAGGGCAGAATGTCATTCATTTAGAGAAAGAAACACGTTCGGCAGCTTTGGAAAGCCTTACACTTCACTGAAATGTAGTACTACACTCTATAACACAGTTGAGATACAGTGTTCCCAAGCTGACTCAGTTCATAACAGTGTGTAGGAAGTTGTTTGATAAACTGGGCAAAGCTTATACTTGGACCAGAAGGTAAAATATAGGAAACTACATGAAAACATGAATAATTCAGAGACAATGACTGTAAACAGATGAGAACGCGTTTAGAATAGCTGAAAGAGATTCTCCAAGTCAGTTCTTAGTGTAGAAAAGGTACCTAAGATAAGGGAAATCCTTAATTCGAGTTAAGATCACATGAAACACTGTATGAATCACATATTCTTTACTTAAAGGACACTAGAGTAATAAATTTGTGTTATACAGGGCAGAATGCCATTGAAATAGAGAAAGAAACAAGTTCGGCAGTTTTGGAAAGCCTTACACTTCACTGAAATGTAGTACGACACTCTATAACACAGTTGAGAGACAATGTTCCAAGCTAACTCAGTTCATTACAGTGTGTAGGAAGTTGTTTGATAAAGTGGGCAAAGCTTGTACTTGGACCAGAATGCGGAATATAGGAAAATACATGAAAACATGAATAATTTAGAGAAAAAGACTGTAAACAGATGAGAACTCGTTTAGAACAGCTGAAAGAGATTCTCCAAGTCAGTTTTTAGTGTAGAAAAGGTAGCTAAGATCCGGGAAATCCATAATTCCAGTTAAGATCACATGAAACACTGTATGAATCATATATTCTTTGCTTAAAGGAGACTAGAGTGGTAAATGTGTGTTATACAAGGCAGAATACCATTGAAATAGAAAAAGAAACACGTTCGGCAGCTTTGGAAAGCCTGACACTTCACTGAAATGTAGCACTACACTCTATAACACAGTTGAGAGACAATGTTCCCGAGCTGCCTCTGTTCATAACAGTGTGTAGGAAGTTGTTTGATAAAGTGGCAAAGCTTATATTTGGACCAGAACGCAGAATATAGGAAACTACATGAAAACATGAATAATTCAGAGACAATGACTGTAAACAGATGAGAACTCGTTTAGAACAGCTGAAAGAGATTCTCCAAGTCAGTTCTTAGTGTAGAAAAGGTAGCTAAGATAAGGGAAATCCTTAATTCGAGTTAAAAACACAAGAAACACTGTATGAATCATAGATTCTTTACTTAAAGGACACTAGAGTGATAAATTTGTGTTATACAGGGCAGAATACCATTGAAATAGAGAAAGAAACACGTTCGGCAGCTTTGGAAAGCCTTACACTTCACTGAAATGTGGTACTACACTCTATAACAAAGTTGAGAGACAATGTTCCCGAGCTGCATCACTTCATAACAGTGTGTAGGAAGTTGTTTCATAAAGTGGGCAAAGCTTATACTTGGACCAGAAGGCAGAATATAGGAAACTACATGAAAACATGAATAATTCAGAGAAAATGACTGTAAACAGATGAGAACTCGTTTAGAACAGCTGAAAGAGATTCTCCAAGCCAGTTCTTAGTGTACAAAAGGTAGCTAAGATAAGGGAAACACTTAATTCGAGTTAAGATCACATGAAACACTGTATGAATCCTATATTCTTTACTTAAAGAACACTAGAGTGGTAAATTTGTGTTATACAGGGCAGAATGTCATTCATTTAGAGAAAGAAACACGTTCGGCAGCTTTGGAAAGCCTTATACTTCACTGAAATGTAGTACTACACTCTATAACACAGTTGAGAGACAGTGTTCCCAAGCTGACTCAATTCATAACAGTGTGTAGGAAGTTGTTTGATAAACTGGGCAAAGCTTATACTTGGACCAGAAGGTAAAATATAGGAAACTACATGAAAACATGAATAATTCAGAGACAATGACTGTAAACAGATGAGAACTCGTTTAGAACAGCTGAAAGAGATTCTCCAAGTCAGTTCTTAGTGTAGAAAAGGTAGCTAAGATAAGGGAAATCCTTAATTCGAGTTAAGATCACAAGAAACACTGTATGAATCATAGATTCTTTACTTAAAGGACACTACAGTGATAAATTTGTGTTATACAAGGCAGAATACTATTGAAATAGAGAAATAAACACGTTCGGCAGCTTTGGAAAGCCTTACACTTCACTGAAATGTAGTACTACACTCTATAACAAAGTTGAGAGACAATGTTCCCGAGCTGCATCACTTCATAACAGTGTGTAGGAAGTTGTTTGATAAAGTGGGCAAAGCTTATACTTGGACCAGAAGGCAGAATATAGGAAACTACATGAAAACATGAATAATTCAGAGAAAATGACTGTAAACAGATGAGAACTCGTTTAGAACAGCTGAAAGAGATTCTCCAAGCCAGTTCTTAGTGTAGAAAAGGTAGCTAAGATAAGGGAAACCCTTAATTCGAGTTAAGATCACATGAAACACTGTATGAATCCTATATTCTTTACTTAAAGAACACTAGAGTGGTAAATTTGTGTTATACAGGGCAGAATGTCATTCATTTAGAGAAAGAAACACGTTCGGCAGCTTTGGAAAGCCTTACACTTCACTGAAATGTAGTACTACACTCTATAACACAGTTGAGATACAGTGTTCCCAAGCTGACTCAGTTCATAACAGTGTGTAGGAAGTTGTTTGATAAACTGGGCAAAGCTTATACTTGGACCAGAAGGTAAAATATAGGAAACTACATGAAAACATGAATAATTCAGAGACAATGACTGTAAACAGATGAGAACGCGTTTAGAATAGCTGAAAGAGATTCTCCAAGTCAGTTCTTAGTGTAGAAAAGGTACCTAAGATAAGGGAAATCCTTAATTCGAGTTAAGATCACATGAAACACTGTATGAATCACATATTCTTTACTTAAAGGACACTAGAGTAATAAATTTGTGTTATACAGGGCAGAATGCCATTGAAATAGAGAAAGAAACAAGTTCGGCAGCTTTGGAAAGCCTTACACTTCACTGAAATGTAGTACGACACTCTATAACACAGTTGAGAGACAATGTTCCAAGCTAACTCAGTTCATTACAGTGTGTAGGAAGTTGTTTGATAAAGTGGGCAAAGCTTGTACTTGGACCAGAAGGCGGAATATAGGAAAATACATGAAAACATGAATAATTTAGAGAAAAAGACTGTAAACAGATGAGAACTCGTTTAGAACAGCTGAAAGAGATTCTCCAAGTCAGTTTTTAGTGTAGAAAAGGTAGCTAAGATCCGGGAAATCCATAATTCCAGTTAAGATCACATGAAACACTGTATGAATCATATATTCTTTGCTTAAAGGAGACTAGAGTGGTAAATGTGTGTTATACAAGGCAGAATACCATTGAAATAGAAAAAGAAACACGTTCGGCAGCTTTGGAAAGCCTGACACTTCACTGAAATGTAGCACTACACTCTATAACACAGTTGAGAGACAATGTTCCCGAGCTGCCTCTGTTCATAACAGTGTGTAGGAAGTTGTTTGATAAAGTGGCAAAGCTTATATTTGGACCAGAACGCAGAATATAGGAAACTACATGAAAACATGAATAATTCAGAGAAAATGACTGTAAACAGATGAGAACTCGTTTAGAACAGCTGAAAGAGATTCTCCAAGCCAGTTCTTAGTGTACAAAAGGTAGCTAAGATAAGGGAAACACTTAATTCGAGTTAAGATCACATGAAACACTGTATGAATCCTATATTCTTTACTTAAAGAACACTAGAGTGGTAAATTTGTGTTAAACAGGGCAGAATGTCATTCATTTAGAGAAAGAAACACGTTCGGCAGCTTTGGAAAGCCTTATACTTCACTGAAATGTAGTACTACACTCTATAACACAGTTGAGAGACAGTGTTCCCAAGCTGACTCAATTCATAACAGTGTGTAGGAAGTTGTTTGATAAACTGGGCAAAGCTTATACTTGGACCAGAAGGTAAAATATAGGAAACTACATGAAAACATGAATAATTCAGAGACAATGACTGTAAACAGATGAGAACTCGTTTAGAACAGCTGAAAGAGATTCTCCAAGTCAGTTCTTAGTGTAGAAAAGGTAGCTAAGATAAGGGAAATCCTTAATTCGAGTTAAGATCACAAGAAACACTGTATGAATCATAGATTCTTTACTTAAAGGACACTACAGTGATAAATTTGTGTTATACAAGGCAGAATACTATTGAAATAGAGAAATAAACACGTTCGGCAGCTTTGGAAAGCCTTACACTTCACTGAAATGTAGTACTACACTCTATAACAAAGTTGAGAGACAATGTTCCCGAGCTGCATCACTTCATAACAGTGTGTAGGAAGTTGTTTGATAAAGTGGGCAAAGCTTATACTTGGACCAGAAGGCAGAATATAGGAAACTACATGAAAACATGAATAATTCAGAGAAAATGACTGTAAACAGATGAGAACTCGTTTAGAACAGCTGAAAGAGATTCTCCAAGCCAGTTCTTAGTGTAGAAAAGGTAGCTAAGATAAGGGAAACCCTTAATTCGAGTTAAGATCACATGAAACACTGTATGAATCCTATATTCTTTACTTAAAGAACACTAGAGTGGTAAATTTGTGTTATACAGGGCAGAATGTCATTCATTTAGAGAAAGAAACACGTTCGGCAGCTTTGGAAAGCCTTACACTTCACTGAAATGTAGTACTACACTCTATAACACAGTTGAGATACAGTGTTCCCAAGCTGACTCAGTTCATAACAGTGTGTAGGAAGTTGTTTGATAAACTGGGCAAAGCTTATACTTGGACCAGAAGGTAAAATATAGGAAACTACATGAAAACATGAATAATTCAGAGACAATGACTGAAAAACAGATGAGAACGCGTTTAGAATAGCTGAAAGAGATTCTCCAAGTCAGTTCTTAGTGTAGAAAAGGTACCTAAGATAAGGGAAATCCTTAATTCGAGTTAAGATCACATGAAACACTGTATGAATCACATATTCTTTACTTAAAGGACACTAGAGTAATAAATTTGTGTTATACAGGGCAGAATGCCATTGAAATAGAGAAAGAAACAAGTTCGGCAGCTTTGGAAAGCCTTACACTTCACTGAAATGTAGTACGACACTCTATAACACAGTTGAGAGACAATGTTCCAAGCTAACTCAGTTCATTACAGTGTGTAGGAAGTTGTTTGATAAAGTGGGCAAAGCTTGTACTTGGACCAGAAGGCGGAATATAGGAAAATACATGAAAACATGAATAATTTAGAGAAAAAGACTGTAAACAGATGAGAACTCGTTTAGAACAGCTGAAAGAGATTCTCCAAGTCAGTTTTTAGTGTAGAAAAGGTAGCTAAGATCCGGGAAATCCATAATTCCAGTTAAGATCACATGAAACACTGTATGAATCATATATTCTTTGCTTAAAGGAGACTAGAGTGGTAAATGTGTGTTATACAAGGCAGAATACCATTGAAATAGAAAAAGAAACACGTTCGGCAGCTTTGGAAAGCCTGACACTTCACTGAAATGTAGCACTACACTCTATAACACAGTTGAGAGACAATGTTCCCGAGCTGCCTCTGTTCATAACAGTGTGTAGGAAGTTGTTTGATAAAGTGGCAAAGCTTATATTTGGACCAGAACGCAGAATATAGGAAACTACATGAAAACATGAATAATTCAGAGACAATGACTGTAAACAGATGAGAACTCGTTTAGAACAGCTGAAAGAGATTCTCCAAGTCAGTTCTTAGTGTAGAAAAGGTAGCTAAGATAAGGGAAATCCTTAATTCGAGTTAAAATCACAAGAAACACTGTATGAATCATAGATTCTTTACTTAAAGGACACTAGAGTGATAAATTTGTGTTATACAGGGCAGAATACCATTGAAATAGAGAAAGAAACACGTTCGGCAGCTTTGGAAAGCCTTACACTTCACTGAAATGTGGTACTACACTCTATAACAAAGTTGAGAGACAATGTTCCCGAGCTGCATCACTTCATAACAGTGTGTAGGAAGTTGTTTGATAAAGTGGGCAAAGCTTATACTTGGACCAGAAGGCAGAATATAGGAAACTACATGAAAACATGAATAATTCAGAGAAAATGACTGTAAACAGATGAGAACTCGTTTAGAACAGCTGAAAGAGATTCTCCAAGCCAGTTCTTAGTGTAGAAAAGGTAGCTAAGATAAGGGAAACACTTAATTCGAGTTAAGATCACATGAAACACTGTATGAATCCTATATTCTTTACTTAAAGAACACTAGAGTGGTAAATTTGTGTTATACAGGGCAGAATGTCATTCATTTAGAGAAAGAAACACGTTCGGCAGCTTTGGAAAGCCTTATACTTCACTGAAATGTAGTACTACACTCTATAACACAGTTGAGAGACAGTGTTCCCAAGCTGACTCAATTCATAACAGTGTGTAGGAAGTTGTTTGATAAACTGGGCAAAGCTTATACTTGGACCAGAAGGTAAAATATAGGAAACTACATGAAAACATGAATAATTCAGAGACAATGACTGTAAACAGATGAGAACTCGTTTAGAACAGCTGAAAGAGATTCTCCAAGTCAGTTCTTAGTGTAGAAAAGGTAGCTAAGATAAGGGAAATCCTTATTTCGAGTTAAGATCACAAGAAACACTGTATGAATCATAGATTCTTTACTTAAAGGACACTACAGTGATAAATTTGTGTTATACAAGGCAGAATACTATTGAAATAGAGAAATAAACACGTTCGGCAGCTTTGGAAAGCCTTACACTTCACTGAAATGTAGTACTACACTCTATAACAAAGTTGAGAGACAATGTTCCCGAGCTGCATCACTTCATAACAGTGTGTAGGAAGTTGTTTGATAAAGTGGGCAAAGCTTATACTTGGACCAGAAGGCAGAATATAGGAAACTACATGAAAACATGAATAATTCAGAGAAAATGACTGTAAACAGATGAGAACTCGTTTAGAACAGCTGAAAGAGATTCTCCAAGCCAGTTCTTAGTGTACAAAAGGTAGCTAAGATAAGGGAAACACTTAATTCGAGTTAAGATCACATGAAACACTGTATGAATCCTATATTCTTTACTTAAAGAACACTAGAGTGGTAAATTTGTGTTATACAGGGCAGAATGTCATTCATTTAGAGAAAGAAACACGTTCGGCAGCTTTGGAAAGCCTTATACTTCACTGAAATGTAGTACTACACTCTATAACACAGTTGAGAGACAGTGTTCCCAAGCTGACTCAATTCATAACAGTGTGTAGGAAGTTGTTTGATAAACTGGGCAAAGCTTATACTTGGACCAGAAGGTAAAATATAGGAAACTACATGAAAACATGAATAATTCAGAGACAATGACTGTAAACAGATGAGAACTCGTTTAGAACAGCTGAAAGAGATTCTCCAAGTCAGTTCTTAGTGTAGAAAAGGTAGCTAAGATAAGGGAAATCCTTAATTCGAGTTAAGATCACAAGAAACACTGTATGAATCATAGATTCTTTACTTAAAGGACACTACAGTGATAAATTTGTGTTATACAAGGCAGAATACTATTGAAATAGAGAAATAAACACGTTCGGCAGCTTTGGAAAGCCTTACACTTCACTGAAATGTAGTACTACACTCTATAACAAAGTTGAGAGACAATGTTCCCGAGCTGCATCACTTCATAACAGTGTGTAGGAAGTTGTTTGATAAAGTGGGCAAAGCTTATACTTGGACCAGAAGGCAGAATATAGGAAACTACATGAAAACATGAATAATTCAGAGAAAATGACTGTAAACAGATGAGAACTCGTTTAGAACAGCTGAAAGAGATTCTCCAAGCCAGTTCTTAGTGTAGAAAAGGTAGCTAAGATAAGGGAAACCCTTAATTCGAGTTAAGATCACATGAAACACTGTATGAATCCTATATTCTTTACTTAAAGAACACTAGAGTGGTAAATTTGTGTTATACAGGGCAGAATGTCATTCATTTAGAGAAAGAAACACGTTCGGCAGCTTTGGAAAGCCTTACACTTCACTGAAATGTAGTACTACACTCTATAACACAGTTGAGATACAGTGTTCCCAAGCTGACTCAGTTCATAACAGTGTGTAGGAAGTTGTTTGATAAACTGGGCAAAGCTTATACTTGGACCAGAAGGTAAAATATAGGAAACTACATGAAAACATGAATAATTCAGAGACAATGACTGTAAACAGATGAGAACGCGTTTAGAATAGCTGAAAGAGATTCTCCAAGTCAGTTCTTAGTGTAGAAAAGGTACCTAAGATAAGGGAAATCCTTAATTCGAGTTAAGATCACATGAAACACTGTATGAATCACATATTCTTTACTTAAAGGACACTAGAGTAATAAATTTGTGTTATACAGGGCAGAATGCCATTGAAATAGAGAAAGAAACAAGTTCGGCAGCTTTGGAAAGCCTTACACTTCACTGAAATGTAGTACGACACTCTATAACACAGTTGAGAGACAATGTTCCAAGCTAACTCAGTTCATTACAGTGTGTAGGAAGTTGTTTGATAAAGTGGGCAAAGCTTGTACTTGGACCAGAAGGCGGAATATAGGAAAATACATGAAAACATGAATAATTTAGAGAAAAAGACTGTAAACAGATGAGAACTCGTTTAGAACAGCTGAAAGAGATTCTCCAAGTCAGTTTTTAGTGTAGAAAAGGTAGCTAAGATCCGGGAAATCCATAATTCCAGTTAAGATCACATGAAACACTGTATGAATCATATATTCTTTGCTTAAAGGAGACTAGAGTGGTAAATGTGTGTTATACAAGGCAGAATACCATTGAAATAGAAAAAGAAACACGTTCGGCAGCTTTGGAAAGCCTGACACTTCACTGAAATGTAGCACTACACTCTATAACACAGTTGAGAGACAATGTTCCCGAGCTGCCTCTGTTCATAACAGTGTGTAGGAAGTTGTTTGATAAAGTGGCAAAGCTTATATTTGGACCAGAACGCAGAATATAGGAAACTACATGAAAACATGAATAATTCAGAGACAATGACTGTAAACAGATGAGAACTCGTTTAGAACAGCTGAAAGAGATTCTCCAAGTCAGTTCTTAGTGTAGAAAAGGTAGCTAAGATAAGGGAAATCCTTAATTCGAGTTAAAATCACAAGAAACACTGTATGAATCATAGATTCTTTACTTAAAGGACACTAGAGTGATAAATTTGTGTTATACAGGGCAGAATACCATTGAAATAGAGAAAGAAACACGTTCGGCAGCTTTGGAAAGCCTTACACTTCACTGAAATGTGGTACTACACTCTATAACAAAGTTGAGAGACAATGTTCCCGAGCTGCATCACTTCATAACAGTGTGTAGGAAGTTGTTTGATAAAGTGGGCAAAGCTTATACTTGGACCAGAAGGCAGAATATAGGAAACTACATGAAAACATGAATAATTCAGAGAAAATGACTGTAAACAGATGAGAACTCGTTTAGAACAGCTGAAAGAGATTCTCCAAGCCAGTTCTTAGTGTAGAAAAGGTAGCTAAGATAAGGGAAACACTTAATTCGAGTTAAGATCACATGAAACACTGTATGAATCCTATATTCTTTACTTAAAGAACACTAGAGTGGTAAATTTGTGTTATACAGGGCAGAATGTCATTCATTTAGAGAAAGAAACACGTTCGGCAGCTTTGGAAAGCCTTATACTTCACTGAAATGTAGTACTACACTCTATAACACAGTTGAGAGACAGTGTTCCCAAGCTGACTCAATTCATAACAGTGTGTAGGAAGTTGTTTGATAAACTGGGCAAAGCTTATACTTGGACCAGAAGGTAAAATATAGGAAACTACATGAAAACATGAATAATTCAGAGACAATGACTGTAAACAGATGAGAACTCGTTTAGAACAGCTGAAAGAGATTCTCCAAGTCAGTTCTTAGTGTAGAAAAGGTAGCTAAGATAAGGGAAATCCTTATTTCGAGTTAAGATCACAAGAAACACTGTATGAATCATAGATTCTTTACTTAAAGGACACTACAGTGATAAATTTGTGTTATACAAGGCAGAATACTATTGAAATAGAGAAATAAACACGTTCGGCAGCTTTGGAAAGCCTTACACTTCACTGAAATGTAGTACTACACTCTATAACAAAGTTGAGAGACAATGTTCCCGAGCTGCATCACTTCATAACAGTGTGTAGGAAGTTGTTTGATAAAGTGGGCAAAGCTTATACTTGGACCAGAAGGCAGAATATAGGAAACTACATGAAAACATGAATAATTCAGAGAAAATGACTGTAAACAGATGAGAACTCGTTTAGAACAGCTGAAAGAGATTCTCCAAGCCAGTTCTTAGTGTAGAAAAGGTAGCTAAGATAAGGGAAACCCTTAATTCGAGTTAAGATCACATGAAACACTGTATGAATCCTATATTCTTTACTTAAAGAACACTAGAGTGGTAAATTTGTGTTATACAGGGCAGAATGTCATTCATTTAGAGAAAGAAACACGTTCGGCAGCTTTGGAAAGCCTTACACTTCACTGAAATGTAGTACTACACTCTATAACACAGTTGAGATACAGTGTTCCCAAGCTGACTCAGTTCATAACAGTGTGTAGGAAGTTGTTTGATAAACTGGGCAAAGCTTATACTTGGACCAGAAGGTAAAATATAGGAAACTACATGAAAACATGAATAATTCAGAGACAATGACTGTAAACAGATGAGAACGCGTTTAGAATAGCTGAAAGAGATTCTCCAAGTCAGTTCTTAGTGTAGAAAAGGTACCTAAGATAAGGGAAATCCTTAATTCGAGTTAAGATCACATGAAACACTGTATGAATCACATATTCTTTACTTAAAGGACACTAGAGTAATAAATTTGTGTTATACAGGGCAGAATGCCATTGAAATAGAGAAAGAAACAAGTTCGGCAGCTTTGGAAAGCCTTACACTTCACTGAAATGTAGTACGACACTCTATAACACAGTTGAGAGACAATGTTCCAAGCTAACTCAGTTCATTACAGTGTGTAGGAAGTTGTTTGATAAAGTGGGCAAAGCTTGTACTTGGACCAGAAGGCGGAATATAGGAAAATACATGAAAACATGAATAATTTAGAGAAAAAGACTGTAAACAGATGAGAACTTGTTTAGAACAGCTGAAAGAGATTCTCCAAGTCAGTTTTTAGTGTAGAAAAGGTAGCTAAGATCCGGGAAATCCATAATTCCAGTTAAGATCACATGAAACACTGTATGAATCATATATTCTTTGCTTAAAGGAGACTAGAGTGGTAAATGTGTGTTATACAAGGCAGAATACCATTGAAATAGAAAAAGAAACACGTTCGGCAGCTTTGGAAAGCCTGACACTTCACTGAAATGTCGCACTACACTCTATAACACAGTTGAGAGACAATGTTCCCGAGCTGCCTCTGTTCATAACAGTGTGTAGGAAGTTGTTTGATAAAGTGGCAAAGCTTATATTTGGACCAGAACGCAGAATATAGGAAACTACATGAAAACATGAATAATTCAGAGACAATGACTGTAAACAGATGAGAACTCGTTTAGAACAGCTGAAAGAGATTCTCCAAGTCAGTTCTTAGTGTAGAAAAGGTAGCTAAGATAAGGGAAATCCTTAATTCGACTTAAAATCACAAGAAACACTGTATGAATCATAGATTCTTTACTTAAAGGACACTAGAGTGATAAATTTGTGTTATACAGGGCAGAATACCATTGAAATAGAGAAAGAAACACGTTCGGCAGCTTTGGAAAGCCTTACACTTCACTGAAATGTGGTACTACACTCTATAACAAAGTTGAGAGACAATGTTCCCGAGCTGCATCACTTCATAACAGTGTGTAGGAAGTTGTTTGATAAAGTGGGCAAAGCTTATACTTGGACCAGAAGGCAGAATATAGGAAACTACATGAAAACATGAATAATTCAGAGAAAATGACTGTAAACAGATGAGAACTCGTTTAGAACAGCTGAAAGAGATTCTCCAAGCCAGTTCTTAGTGTAGAAAAGGTAGCTAAGATAAGGGAAACACTTAATTCGAGTTAAGATCACATGAAACACTGTATGAATCCTATATTCTTTACTTAAAGAACACTAGAGTGGTAAATTTGTGTTATACAGGGCAGAATGTCATTCATTTAGAGAAAGAAACACGTTCGGCAGCTTTGGAAAGCCTTATACTTCACTGAAATGTAGTACTACACTCTATAACACAGTTGAGAGACAGTGTTCCCAAGCTGACTCAATTCATAACAGTGTGTAGGAAGTTGTTTGATAAACTGGGCAAAGCTTATACTTGGACCAGAAGGTAAAATATAGGAAACTACATGAAAACATGAATAATTCAGAGACAATGACTGTAAACAGATGAGAACTCGTTTAGAACAGCTGAAAGAGATTCTCCAAGTCAGTTCTTAGTGTAGAAAAGGTAGCTAAGATAAGGGAAATCCTTAATTCGAGTTAAGATCACAAGAAACACTGTATGAATCATAGATTCTTTACTTAAAGGACACTACAGTGATAAATTTGTGTTATACAAGGCAGAATACTATTGAAATAGAGAAATAAACACGTTCGGCAGCTTTGGAAAGCCTTACACTTCACTGAAATGTAGTACTACACTCTATAACAAAGTTGAGAGACAATGTTCCCGAGCTGCATCACTTCATAACAGTGTGTAGGAAGTTGTTTGATAAAGTGGGCAAAGCTTATACTTGGACCAGAAGGCAGAATATAGGAAACTACATGAAAACATGAATAATTCAGAGAAAATGACTGTAAACAGATGAGAACTCGTTTAGAACAGCTGAAAGAGATTCTCCAAGCCAGTTCTTAGTGCAGAAAAGGTAGCTAAGATAAGGGAAACCCTTAATTCGAGTTAAGATCACATGAAACACTGTATGAATCCTATATTCTTTACTTAAAGAACACTAGAGTGGTAAATTTGTGTTATACAGGGCAGAATGTCATTCATTTAGAGAAAGAAACACGTTCGGCAGCTTTGGAAAGCCTTACACTTCACTGAAATGTAGTACTACACTCTATAACACAGTTGAGATACAGTGCTCCCAAGCTGACTCAGTTCATAACAGTGTGTAGGAAGTTGTTTGATAAACTGGGCAAAGCTTATACTTGGACCAGAAGGTAAAATATAGGAAACTACATGAAAACATGAATAATTCAGAGACAATGACTGTAAACAGATGAGAACGCGTTTAGAATAGCTGAAAGAGATTCTCCAAGTCAGTTCTTAGTGTAGAAAAGGTACCTAAGATAAGGGAAATCCTTAATTCGAGTTAAGATCACATGAAACACTGTATGAATCACATATTCTTTACTTAAAGGACACTAGAGTAATAAATTTGTGTTATACAGGGCAGAATACCATTGAAATAGAGAAAGAAACAAGTTCGGCAGCTTTGGAAAGCCTTACACTTCACTGAAATGTAGTACGACACTCTATAACACAGTTGAGAGACAATGTTCCAAGCTAACTCAGTTCATTACAGTGTGTAGGAAGTTGTTTGATAAAGTGGGCAAAGCTTGTACTTGGACCAGAAGGCGGAATATAGGAAAATACATGAAAACATGAATAATTTAGAGAAAAAGACTGTAAACAGATGAGAACTCGTTTAGAACAGCTGAAAGAGATTCTCCAAGTCAGTTTTTAGTGTAGAAAAGGTAGCTAAGATCCGGGAAATCCATAATTCCAGTTAAGATCACATGAAACACTGTATGAATCATATATTCTTTGCTTAAAGGAGACTAGAGTGGTAAATGTGTGTTATACAAGGCAGAATACCATTGAAATAGAAAAAGAAACACGTTCGGCAGCTTTGGAAAGCCTGACACTTCACTGAAATGTAGCACTACACTCTATAACACAGTTGAGAGACAATGTTCCCGAGCTGCCTCTGTTCATAACAGTGTGTAGGAAGTTGTTTGATTAAGTGGCAAAGCTTATATTTGGACCAGAACACAGAATATAGGAAACTACATGAAAACATGAATAATTCAGAGACAATGACTGTAAACAGATGAGAACTCGTTTAGAACAGCTGAAAGAGATTCTCCAAGTCAGTTCTTAGTGTAGAAAAGGTAGCTAAGATAAGGGAAATCCTTAATTCGAGTTAAAATCAAAAGAAACACTGTATGAATCATAGATTCTTTACTTAAAGGACACTAGAGTGATAAATTTGTGTTATACAGGGCAGAATACCATTGAAATAGAGAAAGAAACACGTTCGGCAGCTTTGGAAAGCCTTACACTTCACTGAAATGTGGTACTACACTCTATAACAAAGTTGAGAGACAATGTTCCCGAGCTGCATCACTTCATAACAGTTTGTAGGAAGTTGTTTGATAAAGTGGGCAAAGCTTATACTTGGACCAGAAGGCAGAATATAGGAAACTACATGAAAACATGAATAATTCAGAGAAAATGACTGTAAACAGATGAGAACTCGTTTAGAACAGCTGAAAGAGATTCTCCAAGCCAGTTCTTAGTGTAGAAAAGGTAGCTAAGATAAGGGAAACACTTAATTCGAGTTAAGATCACATGAAACACTGTATGAATCCTATATTCTTTACTTAAAGAACACTAGAGTGGTAAATTTGTGTTATACAGGGCAGAATGTCATTCATTTAGAGAAAGAAACACGTTCGGCAGCTTTGGAAAGCCTTATACTTCACTGAAATGTAGTACTACACTCTATAACACAGTTGAGAGACAGTGTTCCCAAGCTGACTCAATTCATAACAGTGTGTAGGAAGTTGTTTGATAAACTGGGCAAAGCTTATACTTGGACCAGAAGGTAAAATATAGGAAACTACATGAAAACATGAATAATTCAGAGACAATGACTGTAAACAGATGAGAACTCGTTTAGAATAGCTGAAAGAGATTCTCCAAGTCAGTTCTTAGTGTAGAAAAGGTAGCTAAGATAAGGGAAATCCTTAATTCGAGTTAAGATCACAAGAAACACTGTATGAATCATAGATTCTTTACTTAAAGGACACTACAGTGATAAATTTGTGTTATATAAGGCAGAATACTATTGAAATAGAGAAATAAACACGTTCGGCAGCTTTGGAAAGCCTTACA
Source organism: Pipistrellus hanaki (assembly GCF_964339955.1). NCBI lineage: Eukaryota > Metazoa > Chordata > Mammalia > Chiroptera > Vespertilionidae > Pipistrellus > Pipistrellus hanaki. The sequence continues at coordinate 6,523,732 of NC_140511.1, forward strand.
CTTCACTGAAATGTAGTACTACACTCTATAACAAAGTTGAGAGACAATGTTCCCGAGCTGCATCACTTCATAACTGTGTGTAGGAAGTTGTTTGATAAAGTGGGCAAAGCTTATACTTGGACCAGAAGGCAGAATATAGGAAACTACATGAAAACATGAATAATTCAGAGAAAATGACTGTAAACAGATGAGAACTCGTTTAGAACAGCTGAAAGAGATTCTCCAAGCCAGTTCTTAGTGTAGAAAAGGTAGCTAAGATAAGGGAAACCCTTAATTCGAGTTAAGATCACATGAAACACTGTATGAATCCTATATTCTTTACTTAAAGAACACTAGAGTGGTAAATTTGTGTTATACAGGGCAGAATGTCATTCATTTAGAGAAAGAAACACGTTCGGCAGCTTTGGAAAGCCTTACACTTCACTGAAATGTAGTACTACACTCTTTAACACAGTTGAGATACAGTGTTCCCAAGCTGACTCAGTTCATAACAGTGTGTAGGAAGTTGTTTGATAAACTGGGCAAAGCTTATACTTGGACCAGAAGGTAAAATATAGGAAACTACATGAAAACATGAATAATTCAGAGACAATGACTGTAAACAGATGAGAACTCATTTAGAATAGCTGAAAGAGATTCTCCAAGTCAGTTCTTAGTGTAGAAAAGGTACCTAAGATAAGGGAAATCCTTAATTCGAGTTAAGATCACATGAAACACTGTATGAATCACATATTCTTTACTTAAAGGACACTAGAGTAATAAATTTGTGTTATACAGGGCAGAATACCATTGAAATAGAGAAAGAAACAAGTTCGGCAGCTTTGGAAAGCCTTACACTTCACTGAAATGTAGTACGACACTCTATAACACAGTTGAGAGACAATGTTCCCAAGCTAACTCAGTTCATTACAGTGTGTAGGAAGTTGTTTGATAAAGTGGGCAAAGCTTGTACTTGGACCAGAAGGCGGAATATAGGAAAATACATGAAAACATGAATAATTTAGAGAAAAAGACTGTAAACAGATGAGAACTCGTTTAGAACAGCTGAAAGAGATTCTCCAAGTCAGTTTTTAGTGTAGAAAAGGTAGCTAAGATCCGGGAAATCCATAATTCCAGTTAAGATCCCATGAAACACTGTATGAATCATATATTCTTTGCTTAAAGGAGACTAGAGTGGTAAATGTCTGTTATAAAAGGCAGAATACCATTGAAATAGAAAAAGAAACACGTTCGGCAGCTTTGGAAAGCCTGACACTTCACTGAAATGTAGCACTACACTCTATAACACAGTTGAGAGACAATGTTCCCGAGCTGCCTCTGTTCATAACAGTGTGTAGGAAGTTGTTTGATAAAGTGGCAAAGCTTATATTTGGACCAGAACGCAGAATATAGGAAACTACATGAAAACATGAATAATTCAGAGACAATGACTGTAAACAGATGAGAACTCGTTTAGAACAGCTGAAAGAGATTCTCCAAGTCAGTTCTTAGTGTAGAAAAGGTAGCTAAGATAAGGGAAATCCTTAATTCGAGTTAAAATCACAAGAAACACTGTATGAATCATAGATTCTTTACTTAAAGGACACTAGAGTGATAAATATGTGTTATACAGGGCAGAATACAATTGAAATAGAGAAAGAAACACGGTCGGCCGCTTTGGAAAGCCTTACACTTCACTGATATGTAGTACTACACTCTATAACAAAGTTGAGAGACAATGTTCCCGAGCTGCATCAGTTCATAACAGTGTGTAGGAAGTTGTTTGATAAAGTGGGCAAAGCTTATACTTGGACCAGAAGGCAGAATATAGGAAACTACATGAAAACATGAATAATTCAGAGAAAATGACTGTAAACAGATGAGAACTCGTTTAGAACAGCTGAAAGAGATTCTCCAAGCCAGTTCTTAGTGTAGAAAAAGTACCTAAGATAAGGGAAATCCTTAATTCGAGTTAAGATCACATGAAACACTGTATGAATCACATATTCTTTACTTAAAGGACACTAGAGTAATAAATTTGTGTTATACAGGGCAGAATACCATTGAAATAGAGAAAGAAACAAGTTCGGCAGCTTTGGAAAGCCTTACCCTTCACTGAAATGTAGTACGACACTCTATAACACAGTTGAGAGACAGTGTTCCCAAGCTGACTCAATTCATAACAGTGTGTAGGAAGTTGTTTGATAAACTGGGCAAAGCTTATACTTGGACCAGAAGGCAGAATATAGGAAACTACATGAAAACATGAATAGTTCAGAGAAAATGACTGTAAACAGATGAGAACTCATTTAGAACAGCTGAAAGAGATTCTCCAAGTCAGTTCTTAGTGTAGAAAAGGTAGCTAAGATCCGGGAAATCCTTAATTTGAGTTAAGATCACATCAAACACTGTATGAATCCTATATTCTTTACTTAAAGAACACTAGAGTGGTAAATTTGTGTTATACAGGGCAGAATGTCATTCATTTAGAGAAAGAAACACGTTCGGCAGCTTTGGAAAGCCTTACACTTCACTGAAATGTAGTACGACACTCTATAACACAGTTGAGAGACAATGTTCCCAAGCTAACTCAGTTCATTACAGTGTGTAGGAAGTTGTTTGATAAAGTGGGCAAAGCTTGTACTTGGACCAGAAGGCGGAATATAGGAAAATACATGAAAACATGAATAATTTAGAGAAAAAGACTGTAAACAGATGAGAACTCGTTTAGAACAGCTGAAAGAGATTCTCCAAGTCAGTTTTTAGTGTAGAAAAGGTAGCTAAGATCCGGGAAATCCATAATTCCAGTTAAGATCACATGAAACACTGTATGAATCATATATTCTTTGCTTAAAGGAGACTAGAGTGGTAAATGTGTGTTATACAAGGCAGAATACCATTGAAATAGAAAAAGAAACACGTTCGGCAGCTTTGGAAAGCCTGACACTTCACTGAAATATAGCACTACACTCTATAACACAGTTGAGAGACAATGTTCCCGAGCTGCCTATGTTCATAACAGTGTGTAGGAAGTTGTTTGATAAAGTGGCAAAGCTTATATTTGGACCAGAACGCAGAATATAGGAAACTACATGAAAACATGAATAATTCAGAGACAATGACTGTAAACAGATGAGAACTCGTTTAGAACAGCTGAAAGAGATTCTCCAAGTCAGTTCTTAGTGTAGAAAAGGTAGCTAAGATAAGGGAAATCCTTAATTCGAGTTAAAATCACAAGAAACACTGTATGAATCATAGATTCTTTACTTAAAGGACACTAGAGTGATAAATATGTGTTATACAGGGCAGAATACCATTGAAATAGAGAAATAAACACGTTCGGCAGCTTTGGAAAGCCTTACACTTCACTGAAATGTAGTACTACACTCTATAACAAAGTTGAGAGACAATGTTCCCGAGCTGCATCACTTCATAACAGTGTGTAGGAAGTTGTTTGATAAAGTGGGCAAAGCTTATACTTGGACCAGAAGGCGGAATATAGGAAACTACATGAAAACATGAATAATTCAGAGAAAATGACTGTAAACAGATGAGAACTCGTTTAGAACAGCTGAAAGAGATTCTCCAAGCCAGTTCTTAGTGTAGAAAAGGTAGCTAAGATCCGGGAAATCCTTAATTTGAGTTAAGATCACATCAAACACTGTATGAATCCTATATTCTTTACTTAAAGGAGACTAGAGTGGTAAATGTGTGTTATACAAGGCAGAATATCATTGAAATAGAAAAAGAAACACGTTCGGCAGCTTTGGAAAGCCTGAAACTTCACTGAAATGTAGCACTACACTCTATAACACAGTTGAGAGACAATGTTCCTGAGCTGCCTCTGTTCATAACAGTGTGTAGGAAGTTGTTTGATAAAGTGGCAAAGCTTATACTTGGACCAGAACGCAGAATATAGGAAACTACATGAAAACATGAATAATTCAGAGACAATGACTGTAAACAGATGAGAACTCGTTTAGAACAGCTGAAAGAGATTCTCCAAGTCAGTTCTTAGTGTAGAAAAGGTAGCTAAGATAAGGGAAATCCTTAATTCGAGTTAAAATCACAAGAAACACTGTATGAATCATAGATTATTTACTTAAAGGACACTAGAGTGATAAATTTGTGTTATACAGGGCAGAATACCATTGAAATAGAGAAAGAAACACGTTCGGCAGCTTTGGAAAGCCTTACACTTCACTGAAATGTAGTGCTACACTCTATAACAAAGTTGAGAGACAATGTTCCCGAGCTGCATCACTTCATAACAGTGTGTAGGAAGTTGTTTGATAAAGTGGGCAAAGCTTATACTTGGACCAGAAGGCAGAATATAGGAAACTACATGAAAACATGAATAATTCAGAGAAAATGACTGTAAACAGATAAGAACTCGTTTAGAACAGCTGAAAGAGATTCTCCAAGCCAGTTCTTAGTGTAGAAAAGGTAGCTAAGATAAGAGAAACACTTAATTCGAGTTAAGATCACATGAAACACTGTATGAATCCTATATTCTTTACTTAAAGAACACTAGAGTGGTAAATTTGTGTTATACAGGGCAGAATGTCATTCATTTAGAGAAAGAAACACGTTCGGCAGCTTTGGAAAGCCTTATACTTCACTGAAATGTAGTACTACACTCTATAACACAGTTGAGAGACAGTGTTCCCAAGCTGACTCAATTCATAACAGTGTGTAGGAAGTTGTTTGATAAACTGGGCAAAGCTTATACTTGGACCAGAAGGTAAAATATAGGAAACTACATGAAAACATGAATAATTCACAGACAATGACTGTAAACAGATGAGAACTCGATTAGAACAGCTGAAAGAGATTCTCCAAGTCAGTTCTTAGTGTAGAAAAGGTAGCTAAGATAAGGGAAATCCTTAATTCGAGTTAAGATCACAAGAAACACCGTATGAATCATAGATTCTTTACTTAAAGGACACTACAGTGATAAATTTGTGTTATACAAGGCAGAATACCATTGAAATAGAGAAATAAACACGTTCGGCAGCTTTGGAAAGCCTTACACTTCACTGAAATGTAGTACTACACTCTATAACAAAGTTGAGAGACAATGTTCCCGAGCTGCATCACTTCATAACAGTGTGTAGGAAGTTGTTTGATAAAGTGGGCAAAGCTTATACTTGGACCAAAAGGCAGAATATAGGAAACTACATGAAAACATGAATAATTCAGAGAAAATGACTGTAAACAGATGAGAACTCGTTTAGAACAGCTGAAAGAGATTCTCCAAGCCAGTTCTTAGCGTAGAAAAGGTAGCTAAGATAAGTGAAACCCTTAATTCGAGTTAAGATCACATGAAACACTGTATGAATCCTATATTCTTTACTGAAAGAACACTAGAGTGGTAAATTTGTGTTATACGGGGCAGAATGTCATTCATTTAGAGAAAGAAACAGGTTCGGCAGCTTTGGAAAGCCTTACACTTCACTGAAATGTAGCACTACACTCTATAACACAGTTGAGAGACAATGTTCCTGAGCTGCCTCTGTTCATAACAGTGTGTAGGAAGTTGTTTGATAAAGTGGCAAAGCTTATACTTGGACCAGAACGCAGAATATAGGAAACTACATGAAAACATGAATAATTCAGAGACAATGACTGTAAACAGATGAGAACTCGTTTAGAACAGCTGAAAGAGATTCTCCAAGTCAGTTCTTAGTGTAGAAAAGGTAGCTAAGATAATGGAAATCCTTAATTCGAGTTAAGATCACAAGAAACACTGTATGAATCATAGATTCTTTACTTAAAGGACACTACAGTGATAAATTTGTGTTATACAAGGCAGAATACCATTGAAATAGAGAAATAAACACGTTCGGCAGCTTTGGAAAGCCTTACACTTCACTGAAATGTAGTACTACACTCTATAACAAAGTTGAGAGACAATGTTCCCGAGCTGCATCACTTCATAACAGTGTGTAGGAAGTTGTTTGATAAAGTGGGCAAAGCTTATACTTGGACCAGAAGGCAGAATATAGGAAACTACATGAAAACATGAATAATTCAGAGAAAATGACTGTAAACAGATGAGAACTCGTTTAGAACAGCTGAAAGAGATTCTCCAAGCCAGTTCTTAGTGTAGAAAAGGTAGCTAAGATAAGGGAAACACTTAATTCGAGTTAAGATCACATGAAACACTGTATGAATCCTATATTCTTTACTTAAAGAACACTAGAGTGGTAAATTTGTGTTATACAGGGCAGAATGTCATTCATTTAGAGAAAGAAACACGTTCGGCAGCTTTGGAAAGCCTTATACTTCACTGAAATGTAGTACTACACTCTATAACACAGTTGAGAGACAGTGTTCCCAAGCTGACTCAATTCATAACAGTGTGTAGGAAGTTGTTTGATAAACTGGGCAAAGCTTATACTTGGACCAGAAGGTAAAATATAGGAAACTACATGAAAACATGAATAATTCAGAGACAATGACTGTAAACAGATGAGAACTCGTTTAGAACAGCTGAAAGAGATTCTCCAAGTCAGTTCTTAGTGTAGAAAAGGTAGCTAAGATAAGGGAAATCCTTAATTCGAGTTAAGATCACAAGAAACACTGTATGAATCATAGATTCTTTACTTAAAGGACACTACAGTGATAAATTTGTGTTATACAAGGCAGAATACCATTGAAATAGAGAAATAAACACGTTCGGCAGCTTTGGAAAGCCTTACACTTCACTGAAATGTAGTACTACACTCTATAACAAAGTTGAGAGACAATGTTCCCGCGATGCATCACTTCATAACAGTGTGTAGGAAGTTGTTTGATAAAGTGGGCAAAGCTTATACTTGGACCAAAAGGCAGAATATAGGAAACTACATGAAAACATGAATAATTCAGAGAAAATGACTGTAAACAGATGAGAACTCGTTTAGAACAGCTGAAAGAGATTCTCCAAGCAAGTTCTTAGCGTAGAAAAGGTAGCTAAGATAAGTGAAACCCTTAATTCGAGTTAAGATCACATGAAACACTGTATGAATCCTATATTCTTTACTGAAAGAACACTAGAGTGGTAAATTTGTGTTATACGGGGCAGAATGTCATTCATTTAGAGAAAGAAACATGTTCGGCAGCTTTGGAAAGCCTTACACTTCACTGAAATGTAGGACTACACTCTATAACACAGTTGAGAGACAATGTTCCTGAGCTGCCTCTGTTCATAACAGTGTGTAGGAAGTTGTTTGATAAAGTGGCAAAGCTTATACTTGGACCAGAACGCAGAATATAGGAAACTACATGAAAACATGAATAATTCAGAGACAATGACTGTAAACAGATGAGAACTCGTTTAGAACAGCTGAAAGAGATTCTCCAAGTCAGTTCTTAGTGTAGAAAAGGTAGCTAAGATAAGGGAAATCCTTAATTCGAGTTAAGATCACAAGAAACACTGTATGAATCATAGATTCTTTACTTAAAGGACACTACAGTGATAAATTTGTGTTATACAAGGCAGAATACCATTGAAATAGAGAAATAAACACGTTTGGCAGCTTTGGAAAGCCTTACACTTCACTGAAATGTAGTACTACACTCTATAACAAAGTTGAGAGACAATGTTCCCGAGCTGCATCACTTCATAACAGTGTGTAGGAAGTTGTTTGCTAAAGTGGGCAAAGCTTATACTTGTACCAGAAGGCAGAATATAGGAAACTACATGAAAACATGAATAATTCAGAGAAAATGACTGTAAACAGATGAGAACTCGTTTAGAACAGCTGAAAGAGATTCTCCAAGCCAGTTCTTAGTGTAGAAAAGGTAGCTAAGATAAGGGAAACCCTTAATTCGAGTTAAGATCACATGAAACACTGTATGAATCCTATATTCTTTACTTAAAGAACACTAGAGTGGTAAATTTGTGTTATACAGGGCAGAATGTCATTCATTTAGAGAAAGAAACACGTTCGGCAGCTTTGGAAAGCCTTATACTTCACTGAAATGTAGTACTACACTCTATAACACAGTTGAGAGACAGTGTTCCCAAGCTGACTCAATTCATAACAGTGTGTAGGAAGTTGTTTGATAAACTGGGCAAAGCTTATACTTGGACCAGAAGGCAGAATATAGGAAACTACATGAAAACATGAATAATTCAGAGAAAATGACTGTAAACAGATGAGAACTCGTTTAGAACAGCTGAAAGAGATTCTCCAAGCCAGTTCTTAGTGTAGAAAAAGTACCTAAGATAAGGGAAATCCTTAATTCGAGTTAAGATCACATGAAACACTGTATGAATCACATATTCTTTACTTAAAGGACACTAGAGTAATAAATTTGTGTTATACAGGGCAGAATACGATTGAAATAGAGAAAGAAACAAGTTCGGCAGCTTTGGAAAGCCTTACACTTCACTGAAATGTAGTACCACACTCTATAACACAGTTGAGAGACAGTGTTCCCAAGCTGACTCAATTCATAACAGTGTGTAGGAAGTGGTTTGATAAACTGGGCAAAGCTTATACTTGGACCAGAAGGCAGAATATAGGAAACTACATGAAAACATGAATAGTTCAGAGAAAATGACTGTAAACAGATGAGAACTCATTTAGAACAGCTGAAAGAGATTCTCCAAGTCAGTTCTTAGTGTAGAAAAGGTAGCTAAGATCCGGGAAATCCTTAATTTGAGTTAAGATCACATCAAACACTGTATGAATCCTATATTCTTTACTTAAAGGAGACTAGAGTGGTAAATGTATGTTATACAAGGCAGAATATCATTGAAATAGAAAAAGAAACACGTTCGGCAGCTTTGGAAAGCCTGAAACTTCACTGAAATGTAGCACTACACTCTATAACACAGTTGAGAGACAATGTTCCTGAGCTGCCTCTGTTCATAACAGTGTGTAGGAAGTTGTTTGATAAAGTGGCAAAGCTTATACTTGGACCAGAACGCAGAATATAGGAAACTACATGAAAACATGAATAATTCAGAGACAATGACTGTAAACAGATGAGAACTCGTTTAGAACAGCTGAAAGAGATTCTCCAAGTCAGTTCTTAGTGTAGAAAAGGTAGCTAAGATAAGGGAAATCCTTAATTCGAGTTAAAATCACAAGAAACACTGTATGAATCATAGATTCTTTACTTAAAGGACACTAGAGTGATAAATTTGTGTTATACAGGGCAGAATACCATTGAAATAGAGAAAGAAACACGTTCGGCAGCTTTGGAAAGCCTTACACTTCACTGAAATGTAGTACTACACTCTATAACAAAGTTGAGAGACAATGTTCCCGAGCTGCATCACTTCATAACAGTGTGTAGAAAGTTGTTTGATAAAGTGGGCAAAGCTTATACTTGGACCAGAAGGCAGAATATAGGAAACTACATGAAAACATGAATAATTCAGAGAAAATGACTGTAAACAGATGAGAACTCATTTAGAGCAGCTGAAAGAGATTCTCCAAGCCAGTTCTTAGTGTAGAAAAGGTAGCTAAGATAAGGGAAACCCTTAATTCGAGTTAAGATCACATTAAACACTGTATGAATCCTATATTCTTTACTTAAAGAACACTAGAGTGGTAAATTTGTGTTATACAGGGCAGAATGTCATTCATTTAGAGAAAGAAACACGTTTGGCACCTTTGGAAAGCCTTATACTTCACTAAAATGTAGTACTACACTCTATAACACAGTTGAGAGACAGTGTTCCCAAGCAGACTCAATTCATAACAGTGTGTAGGAAGTTGTTTGATAAACTCGGCAAAGCTTATAATTGGACCAGAAGGTAAAATATAGGAAACTACATGAAAACATGAATAATTCAGAGACAATGACTGTAAACAGATGAGAACTCATTTAGAACAGCTGAAAGAGATTCTCCAAGTCAGTTCTTAGTGTAGAAAAGGTAGCTAAGATCCGGGAAATCCTTAATTTGAGTTAAGATCACATCAAACACTGTATGAATCCTATATTCTTTACTTAAAGGAGACTAGAGTGGTAAATGTGTGTTATACAAGGCAGAATATCATTGAAATAGAAAAAGAAACACGTTTTGCAGCTTTGGAAAGCCTGAAACTTCACTGAAATGTAGCACTACACTCTATAACACAGTTGAGAGACAATGTTCCTGAGCTGCCTCTGTTCATAACAGTGTGTAGGAAGTTGTTTGATAAAGTGGCAAAGCTTATACTTGGACCAGAACGCAGAATATAGGAAACTACATGAAAACATGAATAATTCAAAGACAATGACTGTAAACAGATGAGAACTCGTTTAGAACAGCTGAAAGAGATTCTCCAAGCCAGTTCTTAGTGTAGAAAAGGTAGCTAAGATAAGGGAAATCCTTAATTCGAGTTAAAATCACAAGAAACACTGTATGAATCATAGATTCTTTACTTAAAGGACACTAGAGTGATAAATATGTGTTATACAGGGCAGAATACCATTGAAATAGAGAAAGAAACACGTTCGGCCGCTTTGGAAAGCCTTACACTTCACTGATATGTAGTACTACACTCTATAACAAAGTTGAGAGACAATGTTCCCGAGCTGCATCAGTTCATAACAGTGTGTAGGAAGTTGTTTGATAAAGTGGGCAAAGCTTATACTTGGACCAGAAGGCAGAATATAGGAAACTACATGAAAACATGAATAATTCAGAGAAAATGACTGTAAACAGATGAGAACTCGTTTAGAACAGCTGAAAGAGATTCTCCAAGCCAGTTCTTAGTGTAGAAAAAGTACCTAAGATAAGGGAAATCCTTAATTCGAGTTAAGATCACATGAAACACTGTATGAATCACATATTCTTTACTTAAAGGACACTAGAGTAATAAATTTGTGTTATACAGGGCAGAATACCATTGAAATAGAGAAAGAAACAAGTTCGGCAGCTTTGGAAAGCCTTACACTTCACTGAAATGTAGTACGACACTCTATAACACAGTTGAGAGACAGTGTTCCCAAGCTGACTCAATTCATAACAGTGTGTAGGAAGTTGTTTGATAAACTGGGCAAAGCTTATACTTGGACCAGAAGGCAGAATATAGGAAACTACATGAAAACATGAATAGTTCAGAGAAAATGACTGTAAACAGATCAGAACTCATTTAGAACAGCTGAAAGAGATTCTCCAAGCCAGTTCTTAGTGTAGAAAAGGTAGCTAAGATAAGGGAAACCCTTAATTCGAGTTAAGATCACATGAAACACTGTATGAATCCAATATTCTTTACTTAAAGAACACTAGAGTGGTAAATTTGTGTTATACAGGGCAGAATGTCATTCATTTAGAGAAAGAAACACGTTCGGCACCTTTGGAAAGCCTTATACTTCACTGAAATGTAGTACTACACTCTATAACACAGTTGAGAGACAGTGTTCCCAAGCAGACTCAATTCATAACAGTGTGTAGGAAGTTGTTTGATAAACTGGGCAAAGCTTATAATTGGACCAGAAGGTAAAATATAGGAAACTACATGAAAACATGAATAATTCAGAGACAATGACTGTAAACAGATGAGAACTCGTTTAGAACAGCTGAAAGAGATTCTCCAAGTCAGTTCTTAGTGTAGAAAAGGTAGCTAAGATAAGGGAAATCCTTAATTCGAGTTAAGATCACAAGAAACACTGTATGAATCATATATTCTTTACTTAAAGGACACTACAGTGATAAATTTGTGTTATACAAGGCAGAATACCATTGAAATAGAGAAATAAACACATTCGGCAGCTTTGGAAAGCCTTACACTTCACTGAAATGTAGTACTACACTCTATAACAAAGTTGAGAGACAATGTTCCCGAGCTGCATCACTTCATAACAGTGTGTAGGAAGTTGTTTGATAAAGTGGGCAAAGCTTATACTTGGACCAGAAGGCAGAATATAGGAAACTACATGAAAACATGAATAATTCAGAGAAAATGACTGTAAACAGATGAGAACTCGTTTAGAACAGCTGAAAGAGATTCTCCAAGCCAGTTCTTAGTGTAGAAAAGGTAGCTAAGATAAGGGAAACCCTTAATTCGAGTTAAGATCACATGAAACACTGTATGAATCATATATTCTTTGCTTAAAGGAGACTAGAGTGGTAAATGTGTGTTATACAAGGCAGAATACCATTGAGATAGAGAAAGTAACACGTTCGGCAGCTTTGGAAAGCCTTACACTTCACTGAAATGTAGCACAACACCCTATAACACAGTTAAGAGACAATGTTCCCGAGCTGCCTCAGTTCATAACAGTGTGTAGGAAGTTGTTTGATAAAGTGGGCATAGCTTATACTTGTACCAGAAGGCAGAATATAGGAAACTACAGGAAAACATGAATAATTCAGAGAAAATTACTGAAAAACAGATGAGAACTCGTTTAGAACATCTGAAAGAGATTCTCCAAGCCAGTTCGTAGTGTAGAAAAGGTAGCTAAGATAAGGGAAACCCTTAATTCGAGTTAAGATCACATGAAACACTGTATGAATCCTAAATTCTTTACTTAAAGGACACTAGAGTGGTAAATTTGTGTTATACAGGGCAGTATGTCATTCATTTAGAGAAAGAAACACGTTCGGCAGCTTTGGAAAACCTTACACTTCACTGAAATGTAGTACTACACTCTATAACACAGTTGAGATACAGTGTTCCCAAGCTGCCTCAGTTCATAACAGTGTGTAGGAAGTTGTTTGATAAACTGGGCAAAGCTTATACTTGGACCAGAAGGTAAAATATAGGAAACTACATGAAAACATGAATAATTCGGAGACAATGACTGTAAACAGATGAGAACTCGTTTAGAACAGCTGAAAGAGATTCTCCAAGTCAGTTCTTAGTGTAGAAAAGGTAGCTAAGATAAGGGAAATCCTTAATTCGAGTTAAGATCACAAGAAACATTGTATGAATCATAGATTCTTTACTTAAAGGACACTACAGTGATAAATTTGTGTTATACAGGGCAGAATACCATTGAAATAGAGAAAGAAACACGTTCGGCAGCTTTGGAAAGCCTTACACTTCACTGAAATGTAGCACAACACTCTATAACACAGTTAAGGGACAATGCTCCCTAGCTGCCTCAGTTCATAACAGTGTGTAGGAAGTTGTTTGATAAAGTGGCAAAGCTTATACTTGGACCAGAAGGCAGAATATAGGAAACTACATGAAAACATGAATAATTCAGAGAAAATGACTGTAAACAGATGAGAACTCGTTTAGAACAGCTGAAAGAGATTCTCCAAGTCAGTTCTTAGTGTAGAAATGGTAGCTAAGATAAGGGAAATCCTTAATTCGAGTTAAGATCACAAGAAACACTGTATGAATCATAGATTCTTTACTTAAAGGACACTACAGTGATAAATTTGTGTTATACAAGGCAGAATACCATTGAAATAGAGAAATAAACACATTCGGCAGCTTTGGAAAGCCTTACACTTCACTGAAATGTAGTACTACACTCTATAACAAAGTTGAGAGACAATGTTCCCGAGCTGCATCACTTCATAACAGTGTGTAGGAAGTTGTTTGATAAAGTGGGCAAAGCTTATACTTGGACCAGAAGGCAGAATATAGGAAACTACATGAAAACATGAATAATTCAGAGAAAATGACTGTAAACAGATGAGAACTCGTTTAGAACAGCTGAAAGAGATTCTCCAAGCCAGTTCTTAGTGTAGAAAAGGTAGCTAAGATAAGGGAAACCCTTAATTCAAGTTAAGATCACATGAAACACTGTATGAATCATATATTCTTTGCTTAAAGGAGACTAGAGTGGTAAATGTGTGTTATACAAGGCAGAATACCATTGAGATAGAGAAAGTAACACGTTCGGCAGCTTTGGAAAGCCTTACACTTCACTGAAATGTAGCACAACACCCTATAACACAGTTAAGAGACAATGTTCCCGAGCTGCCTCAGTTCATAACAGTGTGTAGGAAGTTGTTTGATAAAGTGGGCATAGCTTATACTTGTACCAGAAGGCAGAATATAGGAAACTACATGAAAACATGAATAATTCAGAGAAAATGACTGTAAACAGATGAGAACTCGTTTAGAACAGCTGAAAGAGATTCTCCAAGCCAGTTCTTAGTGTAGAACAGGTAGCTAAGATAAGGGAAACCCTTAATTCGAGTTAAGATCACATGAAACACTGTATGAATCCTATATTCTTTACTTAAAGAACACTAGAGTGGTAAATTTGTGTTATACAGGGCAGAATGTCATTCATTGAGAGAAAGAAACACGTTCGGCACCTTTGGAAAGCCTTATACTTCACTGAAATGTAGTACTACACTCTATAACACAGTTGAGAGACAGTGTTCCCAAGCAGACTCAATTCATAACAGTGTGTAGGAAGTTGTTTGATAAACTGGGCGAAGCTTATAATTGGACCAGAAGGTAAAATATAGGAAACTACATGAAAACATGAATAATTCAGAGACAATGACTGTAAACAGATGAGAACTCATTTAGAACAGCTGAAAGAGATTCTCCAAGTCAGTTCTTAGTGTAGAAAAGGTAGCTAAGATAAGGGAAATCCTTAATTCGAGTTAAGATCACAAGAAACACTGTATGAATCATAGATTCTTTACTTAAAGGACACTACAGTGATAAATTTGTGTTATACAAGGCAGAATACCATTGAAATAGAGAAATAAACACATTCGGCAGCTTTGGAAAGCCTTACACTTCACTGAAATGTAGTACTACACTCTATAACAAAGTTGAGAGACAATGTTCCCTAGCTGCCTCAGTTCATAACAGTGTGTAGGAAGTTGTTTGATAAAGTGGGCACAGCTTATACTTGAACCAGAAAGCAGAATATAGGAAACTACAGGAAAACATGAATAATTCAGAGAAAATGACTGGAAACAGATGAGAACTCGCTTAGAACAGCTGAAAGAGATTCTCCAAGCCAGTTCGTAGTGTAGAAAAGGTAGCTAAGATAAGGGAAACCCTTAATTCGAGTTAAGATCACATGAAACACTGTATGAATTCTATATTCTTTACTTAAAGAACACTAGAGTGGTAAATTTGTGTTATACAGGGCAGAATGTCATTCATTTAGAGAAAGAAACACGTTTGGCAGCTTTGGAAAGCCTTACACTTCACTGAAATGTAGTACTACACTCTATAACACAGTTGAGATACAGTGTTCCCAAGCTGACTCAGTTCATAACAGTGTGTAGGAAGTTGTTTGATAAACTGGGCAAAGCTTATACTTGGACCAGAAGGTAAAATATTGGAAACTACATGAAAACATGAATAATTCAGAGACAATGACTGTAAACAGATGAGAACTCGTTTAGAATAGCTGAAAGAGATTCTCCAAGTCAGTTCTTAGTGTAGAAAAGGTACCTAAGATAAGGGAAATCCTTAATTCGAGTTAAGATCACATGAAACACTGTATGAATCACATATTTTTTACTTAAAGGACACTAGAGTAATAAATTTGTGTTATACAGGGCAGAATACCATTGAAATAGAGAAAGAAACACGTTCGGCAGCTTTGGAAAGCCTTACACTTCACTGAAATGTAGTACTACACTCTATAACAAAGTTGAGAGACAATGTTCCCGAGCTGCATCACTTCATAACAGTGTGTAGAAAGTTGTTTGATAAAGTGGGCAAAGCTTATACTTGGACCAGAAGGCAGAATATAGGAAACTACATGAAAACATGAATAATTCAGAGAAAATGACTGTAAACAGATGAGAACTCGTTTAGAACAGCTGAAAGAGATTCTCCAAGCCAGTTCTTAGTGTAGAAAAGGTAGCTAAGATAAGGGAAACCCTTAATTCGAGTTAAGATCACATGAAACACTGTATGAAGCCTATATTCTTTACTTAAAGAACACTAGAGTGGTAAATTTGTGTTATACAGGGCAGAATGTCATTCATTTAGAGAAAGAAACACGTTCGGCACCTTTGGAAAGCCTTATACTTCACTGAAATGTAGTACTACACTCTATAACACAGTTGAGAGACAGTGTTCCCAAGCTGACTCAATTCATAACAGTGTGTAGGAAGTTGTTTGATAAACTGGGCAAAGCTTATACTTGGACCAGAAGGTAAAATATAGGAAACTACATGAAAACATGAATAATTCAGAGACAATGACTGTAAACAGATGAGAACTCGTTTAGAACAGCTGAAAGAGATTCTCCAAGTCAGTTCTTAGTGTAGAAAAGGTAGCTAAGATAAGGGAAATCCTTAATTCGAGTTAAGATCACAAGAAACACTGTATGAATCATAGATTCTTTACTTAAAGGACACTACAGTGATAAATTTGTGTTATACAAGGCAGAATACCATTGAAATAGAGAAATAAACACATTCGGCAGCTTTGGAAAGCCTTACACTTCACTGAAATGTAGTACTACACTCTATAACAAAGTTGAGAGACAATGTTCCCGAGCTGCATCACTTCATAACAGTGTGTAGGAAGTTGTTTGATAAAGTGGGCAAAGCTTATACTTGGACCAGAAGGCAGAATATAGGAAACTACATGAAAACATGAATAATTCAGAGAAAATGACTGTAAACAGATGAGAACTCGTTTAGAACAGCTGAAAGAGATTCTCCAAGCCAGTTCTTAGTGTAGAAAAGGTAGCTAAGATAAGGGAAACCCTTAATTCGAGTTAAGATCACATGAAACACTGTATGAATCATATATTCTTTGCTTAAAGGAGACTAGAGTGGTAAATGTGTGTTATACAAGGCAGAATACCATTGAGATAGAGAAAGTAACACTTTCGGCAGCATTGGAAAGCCTTACACTTCACTGAAATGTAGCACAACACCCTATAACACAGTTAAGAGACAATGTTCCCGAGCTGCCTCAGTTCATAACAGTGTGTAGGAAGTTGTTTGATAAAGTGGGCATAGCTTATACTTGTACCAGAAGGCAGAATATAGGAAACTACAGGAAAACATGAATAATTCAGAGAAAATGACTGAAAAACAGATGAGAACTCGTTTAGAACATCTGAAAGAGATTCTCCAAGCCAGTTCGTAGTGTAGAAAAGGTAGCTAAGATAAGGGAAACCCTTAATTCGAGTTAAGATCACATGAAACACTGTATGAATCCTAAATTCTTTACTTAAAGGACACTAGAGTGGTAAATTTGTATTATACAGGGCAGTATGTCATTCATTTAGAGAAAGAAACACGTTCGGCAGCTTTGGAAAACCTTACACTTCACTGAAATGTAGTACTACACTCTATAACACAGTTGAGATACAGTGTTCCCAAGCTGACTCAGTTCATAACAGTGTGTAGGAAGTTGTTTGATAAACTGGGCAAAGCTTATACTTGGACCAGAAGGTAAAATAGAGGAAACTACATGAAAACATGAATAATTCGGAGACAATGACTGTAAACAGATGAGAACTCGTTTAGAACAGCTGAAAGAGATTCTCCAAGTCAGTTCTTAGTGTAGAAAAGGTAGCTAAGATAAGGGAAATCCTTAATTCGAGTTAAGATCACAAGAAACACTGTATGAATCATAGATTCTTTACTTAAAGGACACTACAGTGATAAATTTGTGTTATACAGGGCAGAATACCATTGAAATAGAGAAAGAAACACGTTCGGCAGCTTTGGAAAGCCTTACACTTCACTGAAATGTAGTACTACACTCTGTAACAAAGTTGAGAGACAATGTTCCCGAGCTGCATCAGTTCATAACCGTGTGTAGGAAGTTGTTTGATAAAGTGGGCAAAGCTTGTACTTGGACCAGAAGGCGGAATATACGAAAATACATGAAAACATGAATAATTTAGAGAAAAAGACTGTAAACAGATGAGAACTCGTTTAGAACAGCTGAAAGAGATTCTCCAAGTCAGTTTTTAGTGTAGAAAAGGTAGCTAAGATCCGGGAAATCCATAATTCGAGTTAAGATCACATGAAACACTGTATGAATCATATATTCTTTGCTTAAAGGAGACTAGAGTGGTAAATGTGTGTTATACAAGGCAGAATATCATTGAAATAGAGAAAGAAACACGTTCGGCAGCTATGGAAAGCCTTACACTTCACTGAAATGTAGAACAACACTCTATAACACAGTTAAGGGACAATGTTCCCTAGTTGCCTCAGTTCATAACAGTGTGTAGGAAGTTGTTTGATAAAGTGGGCACAGCTTATACTTGAACCAGAAAGCAGAATATAGGAAACTACAGGAAAACATGAATAATTCAGAGAAAATGACTGGAAACAGTTGAGAACTCGCTTAGAACAGCTGAAAGAGATTCTCCAAGCCAGTTCTTAGTGTAGAAAAGGTAGCTAAGATAAGGGAAATCCTTAATTCGAGTTAAGATCACAAGAAACACTGTATGAATCATAGATTCTTTACTTAAAGGACACTACAGTGATAAATTTGTGTTATACAAGGCAGAATACCATTGAAATAGAGAAATAAACACATTCGGCAGCTTTGGAAAGCCTTACACTTCACTGAAATGTAGTACTACACTCTATAACAAAGTTGAGAGACAATGTTCCCGAGCTGCATCACTTCATAACAGTGTGTAGGAAGTTGTTTGATAAAGTGGGCAAAGCTTATACTTGGACCAGAAGGCAGAATATAGGAAACTACATGAAAACATGAATAATTCAGAGAAAATGACTGTAAACAGATGAGAACTCGTTTAGAACAGCTGAAAGAGATTCTCCAAGCCAGTTCTTAGTGTAGAAAAGGTAGCTAAGATAAGGGAAACCCTTAATTCGAGTTAAGATCACATGAAACACTGTATGAATCATATATTCTTTGCTTAAAGGAGACTAGAGTGGTAAATGTGTGTTATACAAGGCAGAATACCATTGAGATAGAGAAAGTAACACGTTCGGCAGCTTTGGAAAGCCTTACACTTCACTGAAATGTAGCACAACACCCTATAACACAGTTAAGAGACAATGTTCCCGAGCTGCCTCAGTTCATAACAGTGTGTAGGAAGTTGTTTGATAAAGTGGGCATAGCTTATACTTGTACCAGAAGGCAGAATATAGGAAACTACAGGAAAACATGAATAATTCAGAGAAAATGACTGAAAAACAGATGAGAACTCGTTTAGAACATCTGAAAGAGATTCTCCAAGCCAGTTCGTAGTGTAGAAAAGGTAGCTAAGATAAGGGAAACCCTTAATTCGAGTTAAGATCACATGAAACACTGTATGAATCCTAAATTCTTTACTTAAAGGACACTAGAGTGGTAAATTTGTATTATACAGAGCAGTATGTCATTCATTTAGAGAAAGAAACACGTTCGGCAGCTTTGGAAAACCTTACACTTCACTGAAATGTAGTACTACACTCTATAACACAGTTGAGATACAGTGTTCCCAAGCTGACTCAGTTCATAACAGTGTGTAGGAAGTTGTTTGATAAACTGGGCAAAGCTTATACTTGGACCAGAAGGTAAAATATAGGAAACTACATGAAAACATGAATAATTCGGAGACAATGACTGTAAACAGATGAGAACTCGTTTAGAACAGCTGAAAGAGATTCTCCAAGTCAGTTCTTAGTGAAGAAAAGGTAGCTAAGATAAGGGAAATCCTTAATTCGAGTTAAGATCACAAGAAACACTGTATGAATCATAGATTCTTTACTTAAAGGACACTACAGTGATAAATTTGTGTTATACAGGGCAGAATACCATTGAAATAGAGAAAGAAACACGTTCGGCAGCTTTGGAAAGCCTTACACTTCACTGAAATGTAGTACTACACTCTGTAACAAAGTTGAGAGACAATGTTCCCGAGCTGCATC
This sequence comes from Pipistrellus hanaki, assembly GCF_964339955.1. NCBI lineage: Eukaryota > Metazoa > Chordata > Mammalia > Chiroptera > Vespertilionidae > Pipistrellus > Pipistrellus hanaki. Next base: position 6,543,437 of record NC_140511.1, read on the forward strand.
AGTTCATAACCGTGTGTAGGAAGTTGTTTGATAAAGTGGGCAAAGCTTGTACTTGGACCAGAAGGCGGAATATAGGAAAATACATGAAAACATGAATAATTTTGAGAAAAAGACTGTAAACAGATGAGAACTCGTTTAGAACAGCTGAAAGAGATTCTCCAAGTCAGTTTTTAGTGTAGAAAAGGTAGCTAAGATCCGGGAAATCCATAATTCGAGTTAAGATCACATGAAACACTGTATGAATCATATATTCTTTGCTTAAAGGAGACTAGAGTGGTAAATGTGTGTTATACAAGGCAGAATATCATTGAAATAGAGAAAGAAACACGTTCGGCAGCTATGGAAAGCCTTACACTTCACTGAAATGTAGAACAACACTCTATAACACAGTTAAGGGACAATGTTCCCTAGCTGCCTCAGTTCATAACAGTGTGTAGGAAGTTGTTTGATAAAGTGGGCACAGCTTATACTTGAACCAGAAAGCAGAATATAGGAAACTACAGGAAAACATGAATAATTCAGAGAAAATGACTGGAAACAGTTGAGAACTCGCTTAGAACAGCTGAAAGAGATTCTCCAAGCCAGTTCATAGTGTAGAAAAGGTAGCTAAGATAAGGGAAATCCTTAATTCGAGTTAAGATCACAAGAAACACTGTATGAATCATAGATTCTTTACTTAAAGGACACTACAGTGATAAATTTGTGTTATACAAGGCAGAATACCATTGAAATAGAGAAATAAACACATTCGGCAGCTTTGGAAAGCCTTACACTTCACTGAAATGTCGTACTACACTCTATAACAAAGTTGAGAGACAATGTTCCCGAGCTGCATCACTTCATAACAGTGTGTAGGAAGTTGTTTGATAAAGTGGGCAAAGCTTATACTTGGACCAGAAGGCAGAATATAGGAAACTACATGAAAACATGAATAATTCAGAGAAAATGACTGTAAACAGATGAGAACTCGTTTAGAACAGCTGAAAGAGATTCTCCAAGCCAGTTCTTAGTGTAGAAAAGGTAGCTAAGATAAGGGAAACCCTTAATTCAAGTTAAGATCACATGAAACACTGTATGAATCATATATTCTTTGCTTAAAGGAGACTAGAGTGGTAAATGTGTGTTATACAAGGCAGAATACCATTGAGATAGAGAAAGTAACACGTTCGGCAGCTTTGGAAAGCCTTACACTTCACTGAAATGTAGCACAACACCCTATAACACAGTTAAGAGACAATGTTCCCGAGCTGCCTCAGTTCATAACAGTGTGTAGGAAGTTGTTTGATAAAGTGGGCATAGCTTATACTTGTACCAGAAGGCAGAATATAGGAAACTACATGAAAACATGAATAATTCAGAGAAAATGACTGTAAACAGATGAGAACTCATTTAGAACAGCTGAAAGAGATTCTCCAAGCCAGTTCTTAGTGTAGAACAGGTAGCTAAGATAAGGGAAACCCTTAATTCGAGTTAAGATCACATGAAACACTGTATGAATCCTATATTCTTTACTTAAAGAACACTAGAGTGGTAAATTTGTGTTATACAGGGCAGAATGTCATTCATTTAGAGAAAGAAACACGTTCGGCACCTTTGGAAAGCCTTATACTTCACTGAAATGTAGTACTACACTCTATAACACAGTTGAGAGACAGTGTTCCCAAGCAGACTCAATTCATAACAGTGTGTAGGAAGTTGTTTGATAAACTGGGCAAAGCTTATAATTGGACCAGAAGGTAAAATATAGGAAACTACATGAAAACATGAATAATTCAGAGACAATGACTGTAAACAGATGAGAACTCGTTTAGAACAGCTGAAAGAGATTCTCCAAGTCAGTTCTTAGTGTAGAAAAGGTAGCTAAGATAAGGGAAATCCTTAATTCGAGTTAAGATCACAAGAAACACTGTACGAATCATAGATTCTTTACTTAAAGGACACTACAGTGATAAATTTGTGTTATACAAGGCAGAATACCATTGAAATAGAGAAATAAACACATTCGGCAGCTTTGGAAAGCCTTACACTTCACTGAAATGTAGTACTACACTCTATAACAAAGTTGAGAGACAATGTTCCCTAGCTGCCTCAGTTCATAACAGTGTGTAGGAAGTTGTTTGATAAAGTGGGCACAGCTTATACTTGAACCAGAAAGCAGAATATAGGAAACTACAGGAAAACATGAATAATTCAGAGAAAATGACTGGAAACAGATGAGAACTCGCTTAGAACAGCTGAAAGAGATTCTCCAAGCCAGTTCGTAGTGTAGAAAAGGTAGCTAAGATAAGGGAAACCCTTAATTCGAGTTAAGATCACATGAAACACTGTATGAATCCTATATTCTTTACTTAAAGAACACTAGAGTGGTAAATTTGTGTTATACAGGGCAGAATGTCATTCATTTAGAGAAAGAAACACGTTCGGCAGCTTTGGAAAGCCTTACACTTCACTGAAATGTAGTACTACACTCTATAACACAGTTGAGATACAGTGTTCCCAAGCTGACTCAGTTCATAACAGTGTGTAGGAAGTTGTTTGATAAACTGGGCAAAGCTTATACTTGGACCAGAAGGTAAAATATTGGAAACTACATGAAAACATGAATAATTCAGAGACAATGACTGTAAACATATGAGAACTCGTTTAGAATAGCTGAAAGAGATTCTCCAAGTCAGTTCTTAGTGTAGAAAAGGTACCTAAGATAAGGGAAATCCTTAATTCGAGTTAAGATCACATGAAACACTGTATGAATCACATATTTTTTACTTAAAGGACACTAGAGTGATAAATTTGTGTTATACAGGGCAGAATACCATTGAAATAGAGAAAGAAACACGTTCGGCAGCTTTGGAAAGCCTTACACTTCACTGAAATGTAGTACTACACTCTATAACAAAGTTGAGAGACAATGTTCCCGAGCTGCATCACTTCATAACAGTGTGTAGAAAGTTGTTTGATAAAGTGGGCAAAGCTTATACTTGGACCAGAAGGCAGAATATAGGAAACTACATGAAAACATGAATAATTCAGAGAAAATGACTGTAAACAGATGAGAACTCATTTAGAACAGCTTAAAGAGATTCTCCAAGCCAGTTCTTAGTGTAGAAAAGGTAGCTAAGATAAGGGAAACCCTTAATTCGAGTTAAGATCACATGAAACACTGTATGAAGCCTATATTCTTTACTTAAAGAACACTAGAGTGGTAAATTTGTGTTATACAGGGCAGAATGTCATTCATTTAGAGAAAGAAACACGTTCGGCACCTTTGGAAAGCCTTATACTTCACTGAAATGTAGTACTACACTCTATAACACAGTTGAGAGACAGTGTTCCCAAGCTGACTCAATTCATAACAGTGTGTAGGAAGTTGTTTGATAAACTGGGCAAAGCTTATACTTGGACCAGAAGATAAAATATAGGAACCTACATGAAAACATGAATAATTCAGACACAATGACTGTAAACAGATGAGAACTCGTTTAGAACAGCTGAAAGAGATTCTCCAAGTCAGTTCTTAGTGTAGAAAAGGTAGCTAAGATAAGGGAAATCCTTAATTCGAGTTAAGATCACAAGAAACACTGTATGAATCATAGATTCTTTACTTAAAGGACACTACAGTGATAAATTTGTGTTATACAAGGCAGAATACCATTGAAATAGAGAAATAAACACATTCGGCAGCTTTGGAAAGCCTTACACTTCACTGAAATGTAGTACTACACTCTATAACAAAGTTGAGAGACAATGTTCCCGAGCTGCATCACTTCATAACAGTGTGTAGGAAGTTGTTTGATAAAGTGGGCAAAGCTTATACTTGGACCAGAAGGCAGAATATAGGAAACTACATGAAAACATGAATAATTCAGAGAAAATGACTGTAAACAGATGAGAACTCGTTTAGAACAGCTGAAAGAGATTCTCCAAGCCAGTTCTTAGTGTAGAAAAGGTAGCTAAGATAAGGGAAACCCTTAATTCGAGTTAAGATCACATGAAACACTGTATGAATCATATATTCTTTGCTTAAAGGAGACTAGAGTGGTAAATGTGTGTTATACAAGGCAGAATACCATTGAGATGGAGAAAGTAACACGTTCGGCAGCTTTGGAAAGCCTTACACTTCACTGAAATGTAGCACAACACCCTATAACACAGTTAAGAGACAATGTTCCCGAGCTGCCTCAGTTCATAACAGTGTGTAGGAAGTTGTTTGATAAAGTGGGCATAGCTTATACTTGTACCAGAAGGCAGAATATAGGAAACTACAGGAAAACATGAATAATTCAGAGAAAATGACTGAAAAACAGATGAGAACTCGTTTAGAACATCTGAAAGAGATTCTCCAAGCCAGTTCGTAGTGTAGAAAAGGTAGCTAAGATAAGGGAAACCCTTAATTCGAGTTAAGATCACATGAAACACTGTATGAATCCTAAATTCTTTACTTAAAGGACACTAGAGTGGTAAATTTGTATTATACAGGGCAGTATGTCATTCATTTAGAGAAAGAAACACGTTCGGCAGCTTTGGAAAACCTTACACTTCACTGAAATGTAGTACTACACTCTATAACACAGTTGAGATACAGTGTTCCCAAGCTGACTCAGTTCATAACAGTGTGTAGGAAGTTGTTTGATAAACTGGGCAAAGCTTATACTTGGACCAGAAGGTAAAATATAGGAAACTACATGAAAACATGAATAATTCGGAGACAATGACTGTAAACAGATGAGAACTCGTTTAGAACAGCTGAAAGAGATTCTCCAAGTCAGTTCTTAGTGTAGAAAAGGTAGCTAAGATAAGGGAAATCCTTAATTCGAGTTAAGATCACAAGAAACACTGTATGAATCATAGATTCTTTACTTAAAGGACACTACAGTGATAAATTTGTGTTATACAGGGCAGAATACCATTGAAATAGAGAAAGAAACACGTTCGGCAGCTTTGGAAAGCCTTACACTTCACTGAAATGTAGTACTACACTCTGTAACAAAGTTGAGAGACAATGTTCCCGAGCTGCATCAGTTCATAACCGTGTGTAGGAAGTTGTTTGATAAAGTGGGCAAAGCTTGTACTTGGACCAGAAGGCGGAATATAGGAAAATACATGAAAACATGAATAATTTAGAGAAAAAGACTGTAAACAGATGAGAACTCGTTTAGAACAGCTGAAAGAGATTCTCCAAGTCAGTTTTTAGTGTAGAAAAGGTAGCTAAGATCCGGGAAATCCATAATTCGAGTTAAGATCACATGAAACACTGTATGAATCATATATTCTTTGCTTAAAGGAGACTAGAGTGGTAAATGTGTGTTATACAAGGCAGAATATCATTGAAATAGAGAAAGAAACACGTTCGGCAGCTATGGAAAGCCTTACACTTCACTGAAATGTAGAACAACACTCTATAACACAGTTAAGGGACAATGTTCCCTAGCTGCCTCAGTTCATAACAGTGTGTAGGAAGTTGTTTGATAAAGTGGGCACAGCTTATACTTGAACCAGAAAGCAGAATATAGGAAACTACAGGAAAACATGAATAATTCAGAGAAAATGACTGGAAACAGTTGAGAACTCGCTTAGAACAGCTGAAAGAGATTCTCCAAGCCAGTTCATAGTGTAGAAAAGGTAGCTAAGATAAGGGAAATCCTTAATTCGAGTTAAGATCACAAGAAACACTGTATGAATCATAGATTCTTTACTTAAAGGACACTACAGTGATAAATTTGTGTTATACAAGGCAGAATACCATTGAAATAGAGAAATAAACACATTCGGCAGCTTTGGAAAGCCTTACACTTCACTGAAATGTAGTACTACACTCTATAACAAAGTTGAGAGACAATGTTCCCGAGCTGCATCACTTCATAACAGTGTGTAGGAAGTTGTTTGATAAAGTGGGCAAAGCTTATACTTGGACCAGAAGGCAGAATATAGGAAACTACATGAAAACATGAATAATTCAGAGAAAATGACTGTAAACAGATGAGAACTCGTTTAGAACAGCTGAAAGAGATTCTCCAAGCCAGTTCTTAGTGTAGAAAAGGTAGCTAAGATAAGGGAAACCCTTAATTCAAGTTAAGATCACATGAAACACTGTATGAATCATATATTCTTTGCTTAAAGGAGACTAGAGTGGTAAATGTGTGTTATACAAGGCAGAATACCATTGAGATAGAGAAAGTAACACGTTCGGCAGCTTTGGAAAGCCTTACACTTCACTGAAATGTAGCACAACACCCTATAACACAGTTAAGAGACAATGTTCCCGAGCTGCCTCAGTTCATAACAGTGTGTAGGAAGTTGTTTGATAAAGTGGGCATAGCTTATACTTGTACCAGAAGGCAGAATATAGGAAACTACATGAAAACATGAATAATTCAGAGAAAATGACTGTAAACAGATGAGAACTCGTTTAGAACAGCTGAAAGAGATTCTCCAAGCCAGTTCTTAGTGTAGAACAGGTAGCTAAGATAAGGGAAACCCTTAATTCGAGTTAAGATCACATGAAACACTGTATGAATCCTATATTCTTTACTTAAAGAACACTAGAGTGGTAAATTTGTGTTATACAGGGCAGAATGTCATTCATTTAGAGAAAGAAACACGTTCGGCACCTTTGGAAAGCCTTATACTTCACTGAAATGTAGTACTACACTCTATAACACAGTTGAGAGACAGTGTTCCCAAGCAGACTCAATTCATAACAGTGTGTAGGAAGTTGTTTGATAAACTGGGCAAAGCTTATAATTGGACCAGAAGGTAAAATATAGGAAACTACATGAAAACATGAATAATTCAGAGACAATGACTGTAAACAGATGAGAACTCGTTTAGAACAGCTGAAAGAGATTCTCCAAGTCAGTTCTTAGTGTAGAAAAGGTAGCTAAGATAAGGGAAATCCTTAATTCGAGTTAAGATCACAAGAAACACTGTATGAATCATAGATTCTTTACTTAAAGGACACTACAGTGATAAATTTGTGTTATACAAGGCAGAATACCATTGAAATAGAGAAATAAACACATTCGGCAGCTTTGGAAAGCCTTACACTTCACTGAAATGTAGTACTACATTCTATAACAAAGTTGAGAGACAATGTTCCCGAGCTGCATCACTTCATAACAGTGTGTAGGAAGTTGTTTGATAAAGTGGGCAAAGCTTATACTTGGACCAGAAGGCAGAATATAGGAAACTACATGAAAACATGAATAATTCAGAGAAAATGACTGTAAACAGATGAGAACTCGTTTAGAACAGCTGAAAGAGATTCTCCAAGCCAGTTCTTAGTGTAGAAAAGGTAGCTAAGATAAGGGAAACCCTTAATTCGAGTTAAGATCACATGAAACACTGTATGAATCATATATTCTTTGCTTAAAGGAGACTAGAGTGGTAAATGTGTGTTATACAAGGCAGAATACCATTTAGATAGAGAAAGTAACACGTTCGGCAGCTTTGGAAAGCCTTACACTTCACTGAAATGTAGCACAACACCCTATAACACAGTTAAGAGACAATGTTCCCGAGCTGCCTCAGTTCATAACAGTGTCTAGGAAGTTGTTTGATAAAGTGGGCATAGCTTATACTTGTACCAGAAGGCAGAATATAGGAAACTACAGGAAAACATGAATAATTCAGAGAAAATGACTGAAAAACAGATGAGAACTCGTTTAGAACATCTGAAAGAGATTCTCCAAGCCAGTTCGTAGTGTAGAAAAGGTAGCTAAGATAAGGGAAACCCTTAATTCGAGTTAAGATCACATGAAACACTGTATGAATCCTAAATTCTTTACTTAAAGGACACTAGAGTGGTAAATTTGTATTATACAGGGCAGTATGTCATTCATTTAGAGAAAGAAACACGTTCGGCAGCTTTGGAAAACCTTACACTTCACTGAAATGTAGTACTACACTCTATAACACAGTTGAGATACAGTGTTCCCAAGCTGACTCAGTTCATAACAGTGTGTAGGAAGTTGTTTGATAAACTGGGCAAAGCTTATACTTGGACCAGAAGGTAAAATATAGGAAACTACATGAAAACATGAATAATTCGGAGACAATGACTGTAAACAGATGAGAACTCGTTTAGAACAGCTGAAAGAGATTCTCCAAGTCAGTTCTTAGTGTAGAAAAGGTAGCTAAGATAAGGGAAATCCTTAATTCGAGTTAAGATCACAAGAAACACTGTATGAATCATAGATTCTTTACTTAAAGGACACTACAGTGATAAATTTGTGTTATACAGGGCAGAATACCATTGAAATAGAGAAAGAAACACGTTCGGCAGCTTTGGAAAGCCTTACACTTCACTGAAATGTAGTACTACACTCTGTAACAAAGTTGAGAGACAATGTTCCCGAGCTGCATCAGTTCATAACCGTGTGTAGGAAGTTGTTTGATAAAGTGGGCAAAGCTTGTACTTGGACCAGAAGGCGGAATATAGGAAAATACATGAAAACATGAATAATTTAGAGAAAAAGACTGTAAACAGATGAGAACTCGTTTAGAACAGCTGAAAGAGATTCTCCAAGTCAGTTTTTAGTGTAGAAAAGGTAGCTAAGATCCGGGAAATCCATAATTCGAGTTAAGATCACATGAAACACTGTATGAATCATATATTCTTTGCTTAAAGGAGACTAGAGTGGTAAATGTGTGTTATACAAGGCAGAATATCATTGAAATAGAGAAAGAAACACGTTCGGCAGCTATGGAAAGCCTTACACTTCACTGAAATGTAGAACAACACTCTATAACACAGTTAAGGGACAATGTTCCCTAGCTGCCTCAGTTCATAACAGTGTGTAGGAAGTTGTTTGATAAAGTGGGCACAGCTTATACTTGAACCAGAAAGCAGAATATAGGAAACTACAGGAAAACATGAATAATTCAGAGAAAATGACTGGAAACAGTTGAGAACTCGCTTAGAACAGCTGAAAGAGATTCTCCAAGCCAGTTCATAGTGTAGAAAAGGTAGCTAAGATAAGGGAAATCCTTAATTCGAGTTAAGATCACAAGAAACACTGTATGAATCATAGATTCTTTACTTAAAGGACACTACAGTGATAAATTTGTGTTATACAAGGCAGAATACCATTGAAATAGAGAAATAAACACATTCGGCAGCTTTGGAAAGCCTTACACTTCACTGAAATGTAGTACTACACTCTATAACAAAGTTGAGAGACAATGTTCCCGAGCTGCATCACTTCATAACAGTGTGTAGGAAGTTGTTTGATAAAGTGGGCAAAGCTTATACTTGGACCAGAAGGCAGAATATAGGAAACTACATGAAAACATGAATAATTCAGAGAAAATGACTGTAAACAGATGAGAACTCGTTTAGAACAGCTGAAAGAGATTCTCCAAGCCAGTTCTTAGTGTAGAAAAGGTAGCTAAGATAAGGGAAACCCTTAATTCAAGTTAAGATCACATGAAACACTGTATGAATCATATATTCTTTGCTTAAAGGAGACTAGAGTGGTAAATGTGTGTTATACAAGGCAGAATACCATTGAGATAGAGAAAGTAACACGTTCGGCAGCTTTGGAAAGCCTTACACTTCACTGAAATGTAGCACAACACCCTATAACACAGTTAAGAGACAATGTTCCCGAGCTGCCTCAGTTCATAACAGTGTGTAGGAAGTTGTTTGATAAAGTGGGCATAGCTTATACTTGTACCAGAAGGCAGAATATAGGAAACTACATGAAAACATGAATAATTCAGAGAAAATGACTGTAAACAGATGAGAACTCGTTTAGAACAGCTGAAAGAGATTCTCCAAGCCAGTTCTTAGTGTAGAACAGGTAGCTAAGATAAGGGAAACCCTTAATTCGAGTTAAGATCACATGAAACACTGTATGAATCCTATATTCTTTACTTAAAGAACACTAGAGTGGTAAATTTGTGTTATACAGGGCAGAATGTCATTCATTTAGAGAAAGAAACACGTTCGGCACCTTTGGAAAGCCTTATACTTCACTGAAATGTAGTACTACACTCTATAACACAGTTGAGAGACAGTGTTCCCAAGCAGACTCAATTCATAACAGTGTGTAGGAAGTTGTTTGATAAACTGGGCAAAGCTTATAATTGGACCAGAAGGTAAAATATAGGAAACTACATGAAAACATGAATAATTCAGAGACAATGACTGTAAACAGATGAGAACTCGTTTAGAACAGCTGAAAGAGATTCTCCAAGTCAGTTCTTAGTGTAGAAAAGGTAGCTAAGATAAGGGAAATCCTTAATTCGAGTTAAGATCACAAGAAACACTGTATGAATCATAGATTCTTTACTTAAAGGACACTACAGTGATAAATTTGTGTTATACAAGGCAGAATACCATTGAAATAGAGAAATAAACACATTCGGCAGCTTTGGAAAGCCTTACACTTCACTGAAATGTAGTACTACACTCTATAACAAAGTTGAGAGACAATGTTCCCTAGCTGCCTCAGTTCATAACAGTGTGTAGGAAGTTGTTTGATAAAGTGGGCACAGCTTATACTTGAACCAGAAAGCAGAATATAGGAAACTACAGGAAAACATGAATAATTCAGAGAAAATGACTGGAAACAGATGAGAACTCGCTTAGAACAGCTGAAAGAGATTCTCCAAGCCAGTTCGTAGTGTAGAAAAGGTAGCTAAGATAAGGGAAACCCTTAATTCGAGTTAAGATCACATGAAACACTGTATGAATCATATATTCTTTGCTTAAAGGAGACTAGAGTGGTAAATGTGTGTTATACAAGGCAGAATACCATTGAGATAGAGAAAGTAACACGTTCGGCAGCTTTGGAAAGCCTTACACTTCACTGAAATGTAGCACAACACCCTATAACACAGTTAAGAGACAATGTTCCCGAGCTGCCTCAGTTCATAACAGTGTGTAGGAAGTTGTTTGATAAAGTGGGCATAGCTTATACTTGTACCAGAAGGCAGAATATAGGAAACTACAGGAAAACATGAATAATTCAGAGAAAATGACTGAAAAACAGATGAGAACTCGTTTAGAACATCTGAAAGAGATTCTCCAAGCCAGTTCATAGTGTAGAAAAGGTAGCTAAGATAAGGGAAACCCTTAATTCGAGTTAAGATCACATGAAACACTGTATGAATCCTAAATTCTTTACTTAAAGGACACTAGAGTGGTAAATTTGTATTATACAGGGCAGTATGTCATTCATTTAGAGAAAGAAACACGTTCGGCAGCTTTGGAAAACCTTACACTTCACTGAAATGTAGTACTACACTCTATAACACAGTTGAGATACAGTGTTCCCAAGCTGACTCAGTTCATAACAGTGTGTAGGAAGTTGTTTGATAAACTGGGCAAAGCTTATACTTGGACCAGAAGGTAAAATATAGGAAACTACATGAAAACATGAATAATTCGGAGACAATGACTGTAAACAGATGAGAACTCGTTTAGAACAGCTGAAAGAGATTCTCCAAGTCAGTTTTTAGTGTAGAAAAGGTAGCTAAGATCCGGGAAATCCATAATTCGAGTTAAGATCACATGAAACACTGTATGAATCATATATTCTTTGCTTAAAGGAGACTAGAGTGGTAAATGTGTGTTATACAAGGCAGAATATCATTGAAATAGAGAAAGAAACACGTTCGGCAGCTATGGAAAGCCTTACACTTCACTGAAATGTAGAACAACACTCTATAACACAGTTAAGGGACAATGTTCCCTAGCTGCCTCAGTTCATAACAGTGTGTAGGAAGTTGTTTGATAAAGTGGGCACAGCTTATACTTGAACCAGAAAGCAGAATATAGGAAACTACAGGAAAACATGAATAATTCAGAGAAAATGACTGGAAACAGTTGAGAACTCGCTTAGAACAGCTGAAAGAGATTCTCCAAGCCAGTTCATAGTGTAGAAAAGGTAGCTAAGATAAGGGAAATCCTTAATTCGAGTTAAGATCACAAGAAACACTGTATGAATCATAGATTCTTTACTTAAAGGACACTACAGTGATAAATTTGTGTTATACAAGGCAGAATACCATTGAAATAGAGAAATAAACACATTCGGCAGCTTTGGAAAGCCTTACACTTCACTGAAATGTAGTACTACACTCTATAACAAAGTTGAGAGACAATGTTCCCGAGCTGCATCACTTCATAACAGTGTGTAGGAAGTTGTTTGATAAAGTGGGCAAAGCTTATACTTGGACCAGAAGGCAGAATATAGGAAACTACATGAAAACATGAATAATTCAGAGAAAATGACTGTAAACAGATGAGAACTCGTTTAGAACAGCTGAAAGAGATTCTCCAAGCCAGTTCTTAGTGTAGAAAAGGTAGCTAAGATAAGGGAAACCCTTAATTCGAGTTAAGATCACATGAAACACTGTATGAATCATATATTCTTTGCTTAAAGGAGACTAGAGTGGTAAATGTGTGTTATACAAGGCAGAATACCATTGAGATAGAGAAAGTAACACGTTCGGCAGCTTTGGAAAGCCTTACACTTCACTGAAATGTAGCACAACACCCTATAACACAGTTAAGAGACAATGTTCCCGAGCTGCCTCAGTTCATAACAGTGTCTAGGAAGTTGTTTGATAAAGTGGGCATAGCTTATACTTGTACCAGAAGGCAGAATATAGGAAACTACAGGAAAACATGAATAATTCAGAGAAAATGACTGAAAAACAGATGAGAACTCGTTTAGAACATCTGAAAGAGATTCTCCAAGCCAGTTCGTAGTGTAGAAAAGGTAGCTAAGATAAGGGAAACCCTTAATTCGAGTTAAGATCACATGAAACACTGTATGAATCCTAAATTCTTTACTTAAAGGACACTAGAGTGGTAAATTTGTATTATACAGGGCAGTATGTCATTCATTTAGAGAAAGAAACACGTTCGGCAGCTTTGGAAAACCTTACACTTCACTGAAATGTAGTACTACACTCTATAACACAGTTGAGATACAGTGTTCCCAAGCTGACTCAGTTCATAACAGTGTGTAGGAAGTTGTTTGATAAACTGGGCAAAGCTTATACTTGGACCAGAAGGTAAAATATAGGAAACTACATGAAAACATGAATAATTCGGAGACAATGACTGTAAACAGATGAGAACTCGTTTAGAACAGCTGAAAGAGATTCTCCAAGTCAGTTCTTAGTGTAGAAAAGGTAGCTAAGATAAGGGAAATCCTTAATTCGAGTTAAGATCACAAGAAACACTGTATGAATCATAGATTCTTTACTTAAAGGACACTACAGTGATAAATTTGTGTTATACAGGGCAGAATACCATTGAAATAGAGAAAGAAACACGTTCGGCAGCTTTGGAAAGCCTTACACTTCACTGAAATGTAGTACTACACTCTGTAACAAAGTTGAGAGACAATGTTCCCGAGCTGCATCAGTTCATAACCGTGTGTAGGAAGTTGTTTGATAAAGTGGGCAAAGCTTGTACTTGGACCAGAAGGCGGAATATAGGAAAATACATGAAAACATGAATAATTTAGAGAAAAAGACTGTAAACAGATGAGAACTCGTTTAGAACAGCTGAAAGAGATTCTCCAAGTCAGTTTTTAGTGTAGAAAAGGTAGCTAAGATCCGGGAAATCCATAATTCGAGTTAAGATCACATGAAACACTGTATGAATCATATATTCTTTGCTTAAAGGAGACTAGAGTGGTAAATGTGTGTTATACAAGGCAGAATATCATTGAAATAGAGAAAGAAACACGTTCGGCAGCTATGGAAAGCCTTACACTTCACTGAAATGTAGAACAACACTCTATAACACAGTTAAGGGACAATGTTCCCTAGCTGCCTCAGTTCATAACAGTGTGTAGGAAGTTGTTTGATAAAGTGGGCACAGCTTATACTTGAACCAGAAAGCAGAATATAGGAAACTACAGGAAAACATGAATAATTCAGAGAAAATGACTGGAAACAGTTGAGAACTCGCTTAGAACAGCTGAAAGAGATTCTCCAAGCCAGTTCATAGTGTAGAAAAGGTAGCTAAGATAAGGGAAATCCTTAATTCGAGTTAAGATCACAAGAAACACTGTATGAATCATAGATTCTTTACTTAAAGGACACTACAGTGATAAATTTGTGTTATACAAGGCAGAATACCATTGAAATAGAGAAATAAACACATTCGGCAGCTTTGGAAAGCCTTACACTTCACTGAAATGTAGTACTACACTCTATAACAAAGTTGAGAGACAATGTTCCCGAGCTGCATCACTTCATAACAGTGTGTAGGAAGTTGTTTGATAAAGTGGGCAAAGCTTATACTTGGACCAGAAGGCAGAATATAGGAAACTACATGAAAACATGAATAATTCAGAGAAAATGACTGTAAACAGATGAGAACTCGTTTAGAACAGCTGAAAGAGATTCTCCAAGCCAGTTCTTAGTGTAGAAAAGGTAGCTAAGATAAGGGAAACCCTTAATTCAAGTTAAGATCACATGAAACACTGTATGAATCATATATTCTTTGCTTAAAGGAGACTAGAGTGGTAAATGTGTGTTATACAAGGCAGAATACCATTGAGATAGAGAAAGTAACACGTTCGGCAGCTTTGGAAAGCCTTACACTTCACTGAAATGTAGCACAACACCCTATAACACAGTTAAGAGACAATGTTCCCGAGCTGCCTCAGTTCATAACAGTGTGTAGGAAGTTGTTTGATAAAGTGGGCATAGCTTATACTTGTACCAGAAGGCAGAATATAGGAAACTACATGAAAACATGAATAATTCAGAGAAAATGACTGTAAACAGATGAGAACTCGTTTAGAACAGCTGAAAGAGATTCTCCAAGCCAGTTCTTAGTGTAGAACAGGTAGCTAAGATAAGGGAAACCCTTAATTCGAGTTAAGATCACATGAAACACTGTATGAATCCTATATTCTTTACTTAAAGAACACTAGAGTGGTAAATTTGTGTTATACAGGGCAGAATGTCATTCATTTAGAGAAAGAAACACGTTCGGCACCTTTGGAAAGCCTTATACTTCACTGAAATGTAGTACTACACTCTATAACACAGTTGAGAGACAGTGTTCCCAAGCAGACTCAATTCATAACAGTGTGTAGGAAGTTGTTTGATAAACTGGGCAAAGCTTATAATTGGACCAGAAGGTAAAATATAGGAAACTACATGAAAACATGAATAATTCAGAGACAATGACTGTAAACAGATGAGAACTCGTTTAGAACAGCTGAAAGAGATTCTCCAAGTCAGTTCTTAGTGTAGAAAAGGTAGCTAAGATAAGGGAAATCCTTAATTCGAGTTAAGATCACAAGAAACACTGTATGAATCATAGATTCTTTACTTAAAGGACACTACAGTGATAAATTTGTGTTATACAAGGCAGAATACCATTGAAATAGAGAAATAAACACATTCGGCAGCTTTGGAAAGCCTTACACTTCACTGAAATGTAGTACTACACTCTATAACAAAGTTGAGAGACAATGTTCCCTAGCTGCCTCAGTTCATAACAGTGTGTAGGAAGTTGTTTGATAAAGTGGGCACAGCTTATACTTGAACCAGAAAGCAGAATATAGGAAACTACAGGAAAACATGAATAATTCAGAGAAAATGACTGGAAACAGATGAGAACTCGCTTAGAACAGCTGAAAGAGATTCTCCAAGCCAGTTCGTAGTGTAGAAAAGGTAGCTAAGATAAGGGAAACCCTTAATTCGAGTTAAGATCACATGAAACACTGTATGAATCATATATTCTTTGCTTAAAGGAGACTAGAGTGGTAAATGTGTGTTATACAAGGCAGAATACCATTGAGATAGAGAAAGTAACACGTTCGGCAGCTTTGGAAAGCCTTACACTTCACTGAAATGTAGCACAACACCCTATAACACAGTTAAGAGACAATGTTCCCGAGCTGCCTCAGTTCATAACAGTGTGTAGGAAGTTGTTTGATAAAGTGGGCATAGCTTATACTTGTACCAGAAGGCAGAATATAGGAAACTACAGGAAAACATGAATAATTCAGAGAAAATGACTGAAAAACAGATGAGAACTCGTTTAGAACATCTGAAAGAGATTCTCCAAGCCAGTTCATAGTGTAGAAAAGGTAGCTAAGATAAGGGAAACCCTTAATTCGAGTTAAGATCACATGAAACACTGTATGAATCCTAAATTCTTTACTTAAAGGACACTAGAGTGGTAAATTTGTATTATACAGGGCAGTATGTCATTCATTTAGAGAAAGAAACACGTTCGGCAGCTTTGGAAAACCTTACACTTCACTGAAATGTAGTACTACACTCTATAACAAAGTTGAGAGACAATGTTCCCTAGCTGCCTCAGTTCATAACAGTGTGTAGGAAGTTGTTTGATAAAGTGGGCACAGCTTATACTTGAACCAGAAAGCAGAATATAGGAAACTACAGGAAAACATGAATAATTCAGAGAAAATGACTGGAAACAGATGAGAACTCGCTTAGAACAGCTGAAAGAGATTCTCCAAGCCAGTTCGTAGTGTAGAAAAGGTAGCTAAGATAAGGGAAACCCTTAATTCGAGTTAAGATCACATGAAACACTGTATGAATCATATATTCTTTGCTTAAAGGAGACTAGAGTGGTAAATGTGTGTTATACAAGGCAGAATACCATTGAGATAGAGAAAGTAACACGTTCGGCAGCTTTGGAAAGCCTTACACTTCACTGAAATGTAGCACAACACCCTATAACACAGTTAAGAGACAATGTTCCCGAGCTGCCTCAGTTCATAACAGTGTGTAGGAAGTTGTTTGATAAAGTGGGCATAGCTTATACTTGTACCAGAAGGCAGAATATAGGAAACTACAGGAAAACATGAATAATTCAGAGAAAATGACTGAAAAACAGATGAGAACTCGTTTAGAACATCTGAAAGAGATTCTCCAAGCCAGTTCATAGTGTAGAAAAGGTAGCTAAGATAAGGGAAACCCTTAATTCGAGTTAAGATCACATGAAACACTGTATGAATCCTAAATTCTTTACTTAAAGGACACTAGAGTGGTAAATTTGTATTATACAGGGCAGTATGTCATTCATTTAGAGAAAGAAACACGTTCGGCAGCTTTGGAAAACCTTACACTTCACTGAAATGTAGTACTACACTCTATAACACAGTTGAGATACAGTGTTCCCAAGCTGACTCAGTTCATAACAGTGTGTAGGAAGTTGTTTGATAAACTGGGCAAAGCTTATACTTGGACCAGAAGGTAAAATATAGGAAACTACATGAAAACATGAATAATTCGGAGACAATGACTGTAAACAGATGAGAACTCGTTTAGAACAGCTGAAAGAGATTCTCCAAGTCAGTTTTTAGTGTAGAAAAGGTAGCTAAGATCCGGGAAATCCATAATTCGAGTTAAGATCACATGAAACACTGTATGAATCATATATTCTTTGCTTAAAGGAGACTAGAGTGGTAAATGTGTGTTATACAAGGCAGAATATCATTGAAATAGAGAAAGAAACACGTTCGGCAGCTATGGAAAGCCTTACACTTCACTGAAATGTAGAACAACACTCTATAACACAGTTAAGGGACAATGTTCCCTAGCTGCCTCAGTTCATAACAGTGTGTAGGAAGTTGTTTGATAAAGTGGGCACAGCTTATACTTGAACCAGAAAGCAGAATATAGGAAACTACAGGAAAACATGAATAATTCAGAGAAAATGACTGGAAACAGTTGAGAACTCGCTTAGAACAGCTGAAAGAGATTCTCCAAGCCAGTTCATAGTGTAGAAAAGGTAGCTAAGATAAGGGAAATCCTTAATTCGAGTTAAGATCACAAGAAACACTGTATGAATCATAGATTCTTTACTTAAAGGACACTACAGTGATAAATTTGTGTTATACAAGGCAGAATACCATTGAAATAGAGAAATAAACACATTCGGCAGCTTTGGAAAGCCTTACACTTCACTGAAATGTAGTACTACACTCTATAACAAAGTTGAGAGACAATGTTCCCGAGCTGCATCACTTCATAACAGTGTGTAGGAAGTTGTTTGATAAAGTGGGCAAAGCTTATACTTGGACCAGAAGGCAGAATATAGGAAACTACATGAAAACATGAATAATTCAGAGAAAATGACTGTAAACAGATGAGAACTCGTTTAGAACAGCTGAAAGAGATTCTCCAAGCCAGTTCTTAGTGTAGAAAAGGTAGCTAAGATAAGGGAAACCCTTAATTCGAGTTAAGATCACATGAAACACTGTATGAATCATATATTCTTTGCTTAAAGGAGACTAGAGTGGTAAATGTGTGTTATACAAGGCAGAATACCATTGAGATAGAGAAAGTAACACGTTCGGCAGCTTTGGAAAGCCTTACACTTCACTGAAATGTAGCACAACACCCTATAACACAGTTAAGAGACAATGTTCCCGAGCTGCCTCAGTTCATAACAGTGTCTAGGAAGTTGTTTGATAAAGTGGGCATAGCTTATACTTGTACCAGAAGGCAGAATATAGGAAACTACAGGAAAACATGAATAATTCAGAGAAAATGACTGAAAAACAGATGAGAACTCGTTTAGAACATCTGAAAGAGATTCTCCAAGCCAGTTCGTAGTGTAGAAAAGGTAGCTAAGATAAGGGAAACCCTTAATTCGAGTTAAGATCACATGAAACACTGTATGAATCCTAAATTCTTTACTTAAAGGACACTAGAGTGGTAAATTTGTATTATACAGGGCAGTATGTCATTCATTTAGAGAAAGAAACACGTTCGGCAGCTTTGGAAAACCTTACACTTCACTGAAATGTAGTACTACACTCTATAACACAGTTGAGATACAGTGTTCCCAAGCTGACTCAGTTCATAACAGTGTGTAGGAAGTTGTTTGATAAACTGGGCAAAGCTTATACTTGGACCAGAAGGTAAAATATAGGAAACTACATGAAAACATGAATAATTCGGAGACAATGACTGTAAACAGATGAGAACTCGTTTAGAACAGCTGAAAGAGATTCTCCAAGTCAGTTCTTAGTGTAGAAAAGGTAGCTAAGATAAGGGAAATCCTTAATTCGAGTTAAGATCACAAGAAACACTGTATGAATCATAGATTCTTTACTTAAAGGACACTACAGTGATAAATTTGTGTTATACAGGGCAGAATACCATTGAAATAGAGAAAGAAACACGTTCGGCAGCTTTGGAAAGCCTTACACTTCACTGAAATGTAGTACTACACTCTGTAACAAAGTTGAGAGACAATGTTCCCGAGCTGCATCAGTTCATAACCGTGTGTAGGAAGTTGTTTGATAAAGTGGGCAAAGCTTGTACTTGGACCAGAAGGCGGAATATAGGAAAATACATGAAAACATGAATAATTTAGAGAAAAAGACTGTAAACAGATGAGAACTCGTTTAGAACAGCTGAAAGAGATTCTCCAAGTCAGTTTTTAGTGTAGAAAAGGTAGCTAAGATCCGGGAAATCCATAATTCGAGTTAAGATCACATGAAACACTGTATGAATCATATATTCTTTGCTTAAAGGAGACTAGAGTGGTAAATGTGTGTTATACAAGGCAGAATATCATTGAAATAGAGAAAGAAACACGTTCGGCAGCTATGGAAAGCCTTACACTTCACTGAAATGTAGAACAACACTCTATAACACAGTTAAGGGACAATGTTCCCTAGCTGCCTCAGTTCATAACAGTGTGTAGGAAGTTGTTTGATAAAGTGGGCACAGCTTATACTTGAACCAGAAAGCAGAATATAGGAAACTACAGGAAAACATGAATAATTCAGAGAAAATGACTGGAAACAGTTGAGAACTCGCTTAGAACAGCTGAAAGAGATTCTCCAAGCCAGTTCATAGTGTAGAAAAGGTAGCTAAGATAAGGGAAATCCTTAATTCGAGTTAAGATCACAAGAAACACTGTATGAATCATAGATTCTTTACTTAAAGGACACTACAGTGATAAATTTGTGTTATACAAGGCAGAATACCATTGAAATAGAGAAATAAACACATTCGGCAGCTTTGGAAAGCCTTACACTTCACTGAAATGTAGTACTACACTCTATAACAAAGTTGAGAGACAATGTTCCCGAGCTGCATCACTTCATAACAGTGTGTAGGAAGTTGTTTGATAAAGTGGGCAAAGCTTATACTTGGACCAGAAGGCAGAATATAGGAAACTACATGAAAACATGAATAATTCAGAGAAAATGACTGTAAACAGATGAGAACTCGTTTAGAACAGCTGAAAGAGATTCTCCAAGCCAGTTCTTAGTGTAGAAAAGGTAGCTAAGATAAGGGAAACCCTTAATTCAAGTTAAGATCACATGAAACACTGTATGAATCATATATTCTTTGCTTAAAGGAGACTAGAGTGGTAAATGTGTGTTATACAAGGCAGAATACCATTGAGATAGAGAAAGTAACACGTTCGGCAGCTTTGGAAAGCCTTACACTTCACTGAAATGTAGCACAACACCCTATAACACAGTTAAGAGACAATGTTCCCGAGCTGCCTCAGTTCATAACAGTGTGTAGGAAGTTGTTTGATAAAGTGGGCATAGCTTATACTTGTACCAGAAGGCAGAATATAGGAAACTACATGAAAACATGAATAATTCAGAGAAAATGACTGTAAACAGATGAGAACTCGTTTAGAACAGCTGAAAGAGATTCTCCAAGCCAGTTCTTAGTGTAGAACAGGTAGCTAAGATAAGGGAAACCCTTAATTCGAGTTAAGATCACATGAAACACTGTATGAATCCTATATTCTTTACTTAAAGAACACTAGAGTGGTAAATTTGTGTTATACAGGGCAGAATGTCATTCATTTAGAGAAAGAAACACGTTCGGCACCTTTGGAAAGCCTTATACTTCACTGAAATGTAGTACTACACTCTATAACACAGTTGAGAGACAGTGTTCCCAAGCAGACTCAATTCATAACAGTGTGTAGGAAGTTGTTTGATAAACTGGGCAAAGCTTATAATTGGACCAGAAGGTAAAATATAGGAAACTACATGAAAACATGAATAATTCAGAGACAATGACTGTAAACAGATGAGAACTCGTTTAGAACAGCTGAAAGAGATTCTCCAAGTCAGTTCTTAGTGTAGAAAAGGTAGCTAAGATAAGGGAAATCCTTAATTCGAGTTAAGATCACAAGAAACACTGTATGAATCATAGATTCTTTACTTAAAGGACACTACAGTGATAAATTTGTGTTATACAAGGCAGAATACCATTGAAATAGAGAAATAAACACATTCGGCAGCTTTGGAAAGCCTTACACTTCACTGAAATGTAGTACTACACTCTATAACAAAGTTGAGAGACAATGTTCCCTAGCTGCCTCAGTTCATAACAGTGTGTAGGAAGTTGTTTGATAAAGTGGGCACAGCTTATACTTGAACCAGAAAGCAGAATATAGGAAACTACAGGAAAACATGAATAATTCAGAGAAAATGACTGGAAACAGATGAGAACTCGCTTAGAACAGCTGAAAGAGATTCTCCAAGCCAGTTCGTAGTGTAGAAAAGGTAGCTAAGATAAGGGAAACCCTTAATTCGAGTTAAGATCACATGAAACACTGTATGAATCATATATTCTTTGCTTAAAGGAGACTAGAGTGGTAAATGTGTGTTATACAAGGCAGAATACCATTGAGATAGAGAAAGTAACACGTTCGGCAGCTTTGGAAAGCCTTACACTTCACTGAAATGTAGCACAACACCCTATAACACAGTTAAGAGACAATGTTCCCGAGCTGCCTCAGTTCATAACAGTGTGTAGGAAGTTGTTTGATAAAGTGGGCATAGCTTATACTTGTACCAGAAGGCAGAATATAGGAAACTACAGGAAAACATGAATAATTCAGAGAAAATGACTGAAAAACAGATGAGAACTCGTTTAGAACATCTGAAAGAGATTCTCCAAGCCAGTTCATAGTGTAGAAAAGGTAGCTAAGATAAGGGAAACCCTTAATTCGAGTTAAGATCACATGAAACACTGTATGAATCCTAAATTCTTTACTTAAAGGACACTAGAGTGGTAAATTTGTATTATACAGGGCAGTATGTCATTCATTTAGAGAAAGAAACACGTTCGGCAGCTTTGGAAAACCTTACACTTCACTGAAATGTAGTACTACACTCTATAACACAGTTGAGATACAGTGTTCCCAAGCTGACTCAGTTCATAACAGTATGTAGGAAGTTGTTTGATAAACTGGGCAAAGCTTATACTTGGACCAGAAGGTAAAATATAGGAAACTACATGAAAACATGAATAATTCGGAGACAATGACTGTAAACAGATGAGAACTCGTTTAGAACAGCTGAAAGAGATTCTCCAAGTCAGTTTTTAGTGTAGAAAAGGTAGCTAAGATCCGGGAAATCCATAATTCGAGTTAAGATCACATGAAACACTGTATGAATCATATATTCTTTGCTTAAAGGAGACTAGAGTGGTAAATGTGTGTTATACAAGGCAGAATATCATTGAAATAGAGAAAGAAACACGTTCGGCAGCTATGGAAAGCCTTACACTTCACTGAAATGTAGAACAACACTCTATAACACAGTTAAGGGACAATGTTCCCTAGCTGCCTCAGTTCATAACAGTGTGTAGGAAGTTGTTTGATAAAGTGGGCACAGCTTATACTTGAACCAGAAAGCAGAATATAGGAAACTACAGGAAAACATGAATAATTCAGAGAAAATGACTGGAAACAGTTGAGAACTCGCTTAGAACAGCTGAAAGAGATTCTCCAAGCCAGTTCATAGTGTAGAAAAGGTAGCTAAGATAAGGGAAATCCTTAATTCGAGTTAAGATCACAAGAAACACTGTATGAATCATAGATTCTTTACTTAAAGGAAACTACAGTGATAAATTTGTGTTATACAAGGCAGAATACCATTGAAATAGAGAAATAAACACATTCGGCAGCTTTGGAAAGCCTTACACTTCACTGAAATGTAGTACTACACTCTATAACAAAGTTGAGAGACAATGTTCCCGAGCTGCATCACTTCATAACAGTGTGTAGGAAGTTGTTTGATAAAGTGGGCAAAGCTTATACTTGGACCAGAAGGCAGAATATAGGAAACTACATGAAAACATGAATAATTCAGAGAAAATGACTGTAAACAGATGAGAACTCGTTTAGAACAGCTGAAAGAGATTCTCCAAGCCAGTTCTTAGTGTAGAAAAGGTAGCTAAGATAAGGGAAACCCTTAATTCAAGTTAAGATCACATGAAACACTGTATGAATCATATATTCTTTGCTTAAAGGAGACTAGAGTGGTAAATGTGTGTTATACAAGGCAGAATACCATTGAGATAGAGAAAGTAACACGTTCGGCAGCTTTGGAAAGCCTTACACTTCACTGAAATGTAGCACAACACCCTATAACACAGTTAAGAGACAATGTTCCAGAGCTGCCTCAGTTCATAACAGTGTGTAGGAAGTTGTTTGATAAAGTGGGCATAGCTTATACTTGTACCAGAAGGCAGAATATAGGAAACTACATGAAAACATGAATAATTCAGAGAAAATGACTGTAAACAGATGAGAACTCGTTTAGAACAGCTGAAAGAGATTCTCCAAGCCAGTTCTTAGTGTAGAACAGGTAGCTAAGATAAGGGAAACCCTTAATTCGAGTTAAGATCACATGAAACACTGTATGAATCCTATATTCTTTACTTAAAGAACACTAGAGTGGTAAATTTGTGTTATACAGGGCAGAATGTCATTCATTTAGAGAAAGAAACACGTTCGGCACCTTTGGAAAGCCTTACACTTCACTGAAATGTAGTACTACACTCTATAACAAAGTTGAGAGACAATGTTCCCTAGCTGCCTCAGTTCATAACAGTGTGTAGGAAGTTGTTTGATAAAGTGGGCACAGCTTATACTTGAACCAGAAAGCAGAATATAGGAAACTACAGGAAAACATGAATAATTCAGAGAAAATGACTGGAAACAGATGAGAACTCGCTTAGAACAGCTGAAAGAGATTCTCCAAGCCAGTTCGTAGTGTAGAAAAGGTAGCTAAGATAAGGGAAACCCTTAATTCGAGTTAAGATCACATGAAACACTGTATGAATCATATATTCTTTGCTTAAAGGAGACTAGAGTGGTAAATGTGTGTTATACAAGGCAGAATACCATTGAGATAGAGAAAGTAACACGTTCGGCAGCTTTGGAAAGCCTTACACTTCACTGAAATGTAGCACAACACCCTATAACACAGTTAAGAGACAATGTTCCCGAGCTGCCTCAGTTCATAACAGTGTGTAGGAAGTTGTTTGATAAAGTGGGCATAGCTTATACTTGTACCAGAAGGCAGAATATAGGAAACTACAGGAAAACATGAATAATTCAGAGAAAATGACTGAAAAACAGATGAGAACTCGTTTAGAACATCTGAAAGAGATTCTCCAAGCCAGTTCGTAGTGTAGAAAAGGTAGCTAAGATAAGGGAAACCCTTAATTCGAGTTAAGATCACATGAAACACTGTATGAATCCTAAATTCTTTACTTAAAGGACACTAGAGTGGTAAATTTGTATTATACAGGGCAGTATGTCATTCATTTAGAGAAAGAAACACGTTCGGCAGCTTTGGAAAACCTTACACTTCACTGAAATGTAGTACTACACTCTATAACACAGTTGAGATACAGTGTTCCCAAGCTGACTCAGTTCATAACAGTGTGTAGGAAGTTGTTTGATAAACTGGGCAAAGCTTATACTTGGACCAGAAGGTAAAATATAGGAAACTACATGAAAACATGAATAATTCGGAGACAATGACTGTAAACAGATGAGAACTCGTTTAGAACAGCTGAAAGAGATTCTCCAAGTCAGTTCTTAGTGTAGAAAAGGTAGCTAAGATAAGGGAAATCCTTAATTCGAGTTAAGATCACAAGAAACACTGTATGAATCATAGATTCTTTACTTAAAGGACACTACAGTGATAAATTTGTGTTATACAGGGCAGAATACCATTGAAATAGAGAAAGAAACACGTTCGGCAGCTTTGGAAAGCCTTACACTTCACTGAAATGTAGTACTACACTCTGTAACAAAGTTGAGAGACAATGTTCCCGAGCTGCATCAGTTCATAACCGTGTGTAGGAAGTTGTTTGATAAAGTGGGCAAAGCTTGTACTTGGACCAGAAGGCGGAATATAGGAAAATACATGAAAACATGAATAATTTAGAGAAAACGACTGTAAACAGATGAGAACTCGTTTAGAACAGCTGAAAGAGATTCTCCAAGTCAGTTTTTAGTGTAGAAAAGGTAGCTAAGATCCGGGAAATCCATAATTCGAGTTAAGATCACATGAAACACTGTATGAATCATATATTCTTTGCTTAAAGGAGACTAGAGTGGTAAATGTGTGTTATACAAGGCAGAATATCATTGAAATAGAGAAAGAAACACGTTCGGCAGCTATGGAAAGCCTTACACTTCACTGAAATGTAGAACAACACTCTATAACACAGTTAAGGGACAATGTTCCCTAGCTGCCTCAGTTCATAACAGTGTGTAGGAAGTTGTTTGATAAAGTGGGCACAGCTTATACTTGAACCAGAAAGCAGAATATAGGAAACTACAGGAAAACATGAATAATTCAGAGAAAATGACTGGAAACAGTTGAGAACTCGCTTAGAACAGCTGAAAGAGATTCTCCAAGCCAGTTCATAGTGTAGAAAAGGTAGCTAAGATAAGGGAAATCCTTAATTCGAGTTAAGATCACAAGAAACACTGTATGAATCATAGATTCTTTACTTAAAGGACACTACAGTGATAAATTTGTGTTATACAAGGCAGAATACCATTGAAATAGAGAAATAAACACATTCGGCAGCTTTGGAAAGCCTTACACTTCACTGAAATGTAGTACTACACTCTATAACAAAGTTGAGAGACAATGTTCCCGAGCTGCATCACTTCATAACAGTGTGTAGGAAGTTGTTTGATAAAGTGGGCAAAGCTTATACTTGGACCAGAAGGCAGAATATAGGAAACTACATGAAAACATGAATAATTCAGAGAAAAAGACTGTAAACAGATGAGAACTCGTTTAGAACAGCTGAAAGAGATTCTCCGAGCCAGTTCTTAGTGTAGAAAAGGTAGCTAAGATAAGGGAAACCCTTAATTCAAGTTAAGATCACATGAAACACTGTATGAATCATATATTCTTTGCTTAAAGGAGACTAGAGTGGTAAATGTGTGTTATACAAGGCAGAATACCATTGAGATAGAGAAAGTAACACGTTCGGCAGCTTTGGAAAGCCTTACACTTCACTGAAATGTAGCACAACACCCTATAACACAGTTAAGAGACAATGTTCCCGAGCTGCCTCAGTTCATAACAGTGTGTAGGAAGTTGTTTGATAAAGTGGGCATAGCTTATACTTGTACCAGAAGGCAGAATATAGGAAACTACATGAAAACATGAATAATTCAGAGAAAATGACTGTAAACAGATGAGAACTCGTTTAGAACAGCTGAAAGAGATTCTCCAAGCCAGTTCTTAGTGTAGAACAGGTAGCTAAGATAAGGGAAATCCTTAATTCGAGTTAAGATCACAAGAAACACTGTATGAATCATAGATTCTTTACTTAAAGGACACTACAGTGATAAATTTGTGTTATACAGGGCAGAATACCATTGAAATAGAGAAAGAAACACGTTCGGCAGCTTTGGAAAGCCTTACACTTCACTGAAATGTAGTACTACACTCTGTAACAAAGTTGAGAGACAATGTTCCCGAGCTGCATCAGTTCATAACCGTGTGTAGGAAGTTGTTTGATAAAGTGGGCAAAGCTTGTACTTGGACCAGAAGGCGGAATATAGGAAAATACATGAAAACATGAATAATTTAGAGAAAAAGACTGTAAACAGATGAGAACTCGTTTAGAACAGCTGAAAGAGATTCTCCAAGTCAGTTTTTAGTGTAGAAAAGGTAGCTAAGATCCGGGAAATCCATAATTCGAGTTAAGATCACATGAAACACTGTATGAATCATATATTCTTTGCTTAAAGGAGACTAGAGTGGTAAATGTGTGTTATACAAGGCAGAATATCATTGAAATAGAGAAAGAAACACGTTCGGCAGCTATGGAAAGCCTTACACTTCACTGAAATGTAGAACAACACTCTATAACACAGTTAAGGGACAATGTTCCCTAGCTGCCTCAGTTCATAACAGTGTGTAGGAAGTTGTTTGATAAAGTGGGCACAGCTTATACTTGAACCAGAAAGCAGAATATAGGAAACTACAGGAAAACATGAATAATTCAGAGAAAATGACTGGAAACAGTTGAGAACTCGCTTAGAACAGCTGAAAGAGATTCTCCAAGCCAGTTCATAGTGTAGAAAAGGTAGCTAAGATAAGGGAAATCCTTAATTCGAGTTAAGATCACAAGAAACACTGTATGAATCATAGATTCTTTACTTAAAGGACACTACAGTGATAAATTTGTGTTATACAAGGCAGAATACCATTGAAATAGAGAAATAAACACATTCGGCAGCTTTGGAAAGCCTTACACTTCACTGAAATGTAGTACTACACTCTATAACAAAGTTGAGAGACAATGTTCCCGAGCTGCATCACTTCATAACAGTGTGTAGGAAGTTGTTTGATAAAGTGGGCAAAGCTTATACTTGGACCAGAAGGCAGAATATAGGAAACTACATGAAAACATGAATAATTCAGAGAAAATGACTGTAAACAGATGAGAACTCGTTTAGAACAGCTGAAAGAGATTCTCCAAGCCAGTTCTTAGTGTAGAAAAGGTAGCTAAGATAAGGGAAACCCTTAATTCAAGTTAAGATCACATGAAACACTGTATGAATCATATATTCTTTGCTTAAAGGAGACTAGAGTGGTAAATGTGTGTTATACAAGGCAGAATACCATTGAGATAGAGAAAGTAACACGTTCGGCAGCTTTGGAAAGCCTTACACTTCACTGAAATGTAGCACAACACCCTATAACACAGTTAAGAGACAATGTTCCCGAGCTGCCTCAGTTCATAACAGTGTGTAGGAAGTTGTTTGATAAAGTGGGCATAGCTTATACTTGTACCAGAAGGCAGAATATAGGAAACTACATGAAAACATGAATAATTCAGAGAAAATGACTGTAAACAGATGAGAACTCGTTTAGAACAGCTGAAAGAGATTCTCCAAGCCAGTTCTTAGTGTAGAACAGGTAGCTAAGATAAGGGAAACCCTTAATTCGAGTTAAGATCACATGAAACACTGTATGAATCCTATATTCTTTACTTAAAGAACACTAGAGTGGTAAATTTGTGTTATACAGGGCAGAATGTCATTCATTTAGAGAAAGAAACACGTTCGGCACCTTTGGAAAGCCTTATACTTCACTGAAATGTAGTACTACACTCTATAACACAGTTGAGAGACAGTGTTCCCAAGCAGACTCAATTCATAACAGTGTGTAGGAAGTTGTTTGATAAACTGGGCAAAGCTTATAATTGGACCAGAAGGTAAAATATAGGAAACTACATGAAAACATGAATAATTCAGAGACAATGACTGTAAACAGATGAGAACTCGTTTAGAACAGCTGAAAGAGATTCTCCAAGTCAGTTCTTAGTGTAGAAAAGGTAGCTAAGATAAGGGAAATCCTTAATTCGAGTTAAGATCACAAGAAACACTGTATGAATCATAGATTCTTTACTTAAAGGACACTACAGTGATAAATTTGTGTTATACAAGGCAGAATACCATTGAAATAGAGAAATAAACACATTCGGCAGCTTTGGAAAGCCTTACACTTCACTGAAATGTAGTACTACACTCTATAACAAAGTTGAGAGACAATGTTCCCTAGCTGCCTCAGTTCATAACAGTGTGTAGGAAGTTGTTTGATAAAGTGGGCACAGCTTATACTTGAACCAGAAAGCAGAATATAGGAAACTACAGGAAAACATGAATAATTCAGAGAAAATGACTGGAAACAGATGAGAACTCGCTTAGAACAGCTGAAAGAGATTCTCCAAGCCAGTTCGTAGTGTAGAAAAGGTAGCTAAGATAAGGGAAACCCTTAATTCGAGTTAAGATCACATGAAACACTGTATGAATCATATATTCTTTGCTTAAAGGAGACTAGAGTGGTAAATGTGTGTTATACAAGGCAGAATACCATTGAGATAGAGAAAGTAACACGTTCGGCAGCTTTGGAAAGCCTTACACTTCACTGAAATGTAGCACAACACCCTATAACACAGTTAAGAGACAATGTTCCCGAGCTGCCTCAGTTCATAACAGTGTGTAGGAAGTTGTTTGATAAAGTGGGCATAGCTTATACTTGTACCAGAAGGCAGAATATAGGAAACTACAGGAAAACATGAATAATTCAGAGAAAATGACTGAAAAACAGATGAGAACTCGTTTAGAACATCTGAAAGAGATTCTCCAAGCCAGTTCATAGTGTAGAAAAGGTAGCTAAGATAAGGGAAACCCTTAATTCGAGTTAAGATCACATGAAACACTGTATGAATCCTAAATTCTTTACTTAAAGGACACTAGAGTGGTAAATTTGTATTATACAGGGCAGTATGTCATTCATTTAGAGAAAGAAACACGTTCGGCAGCTTTGGAAAACCTTACACTTCACTGAAATGTAGTACTACACTCTATAACACAGTTGAGATACAGTGTTCCCAAGCTGACTCAGTTCATAACAGTGTGTAGGAAGTTGTTTGATAAACTGGGCAAAGCTTATACTTGGACCAGAAGGTAAAATATAGGAAACTACATGAAAACATGAATAATTCGGAGACAATGACTGTAAACAGATGAGAACTCGTTTAGAACAGCTGAAAGAGATTCTCCAAGTCAGTTTTTAGTGTAGAAAAGGTAGCTAAGATCCGGGAAATCCATAATTCGAGTTAAGATCACATGAAACACTGTATGAATCATATATTCTTTGCTTAAAGGAGACTAGAGTGGTAAATGTGTGTTATACAAGGCAGAATATCATTGAAATAGAGAAAGAAACACGTTCGGCAGCTATGGAAAGCCTTACACTTCACTGAAATGTAGAACAACACTCTATAACACAGTTAAGGGACAATGTTCCCTAGCTGCCTCAGTTCATAACAGTGTGTAGGAAGTTGTTTGATAAAGTGGGCACAGCTTATACTTGAACCAGAAAGCAGAATATAGGAAACTACAGGAAAACATGAATAATTCAGAGAAAATGACTGGAAACAGTTGAGAACTCGCTTAGAACAGCTGAAAGAGATTCTCCAAGCCAGTTCATAGTGTAGAAAAGGTAGCTAAGATAAGGGAAATCCTTAATTCGAGTTAAGATCACAAGAAACACTGTATGAATCATAGATTCTTTACTTAAAGGAAACTACAGTGATAAATTTGTGTTATACAAGGCAGAATACCATTGAAATAGAGAAATAAACACATTCGGCAGCTTTGGAAAGCCTTACACTTCACTGAAATGTAGTACTACACTCTATAACAAAGTTGAGAGACAATGTTCCCGAGCTGCATCACTTCATAACAGTGTGTAGGAAGTTGTTTGATAAAGTGGGCAAAGCTTATACTTGGACCAGAAGGCAGAATATAGGAAACTACATGAAAACATGAATAATTCAGAGAAAATGACTGTAAACAGATGAGAACTCGTTTAGAACAGCTGAAAGAGATTCTCCAAGCCAGTTCTTAGTGTAGAAAAGGTAGCTAAGATAAGGGAAACCCTTAATTCAAGTTAAGATCACATGAAACACTGTATGAATCATATATTCTTTGCTTAAAGGAGACTAGAGTGGTAAATGTGTGTTATACAAGGCAGAATACCATTGAGATAGAGAAAGTAACACGTTCGGCAGCTTTGGAAAGCCTTACACTTCACTGAAATGTAGCACAACACCCTATAACACAGTTAAGAGACAATGTTCCAGAGCTGCCTCAGTTCATAACAGTGTGTAGGAAGTTGTTTGATAAAGTGGGCATAGCTTATACTTCTACCAGAAGGCAGAATATAGGAAACTACATGAAAACATGAATAATTCAGAGAAAATGACTGTAAACAGATGAGAACTCGTTTAGAACAGCTGAAAGAGATTCTCCAAGCCAGTTCTTAGTGTAGAACAGGTAGCTAAGATAAGGGAAACCCTTAATTCGAGTTAAGATCACATGAAACACTGTATGAATCCTATATTCTTTACTTAAAGAACACTAGAGTGGTAAATTTGTGTTATACAGGGCAGAATGTCATTCATTTAGAGAAAGAAACACGTTCGGCACCTTTGGAAAGCCTTACACTTCACTGAAATGTAGTACTACACTCTATAACAAAGTTGAGAGACAATGTTCCCTAGCTGCCTCAGTTCATAACAGTGTGTAGGAAGTTGTTTGATAAAGTGGGCACAGCTTATACTTGAACCAGAAAGCAGAATATAGGAAACTACAGGAAAACATGAATAATTCAGAGAAAATGACTGGAAACAGATGAGAACTCGCTTAGAACAGCTGAAAGAGATTCTCCAAGCCAGTTCGTAGTGTAGAAAAGGTAGCTAAGATAAGGGAAACCCTTAATTCGAGTTAAGATCACATGAAACACTGTATGAATCATATATTCTTTGCTTAAAGGAGACTAGAGTGGTAAATGTGTGTTATACAAGGCAGAATACCATTGAGATAGAGAAAGTAACACGTTCGGCAGCTTTGGAAAGCCTTACACTTCACTGAAATGTAGCACAACACCCTATAACACAGTTAAGAGACAATGTTCCCGAGCTGCCTCAGTTCATAACAGTGTGTAGGAAGTTGTTTGATAAAGTGGGCATAGCTTATACTTGTACCAGAAGGCAGAATATAGGAAACTACAGGAAAACATGAATAATTCAGAGAAAATGACTGAAAAACAGATGAGAACTCGTTTAGAACATCTGAAAGAGATTCTCCAAGCCAGTTCGTAGTGTAGAAAAGGTAGCTAAGATAAGGGAAACCCTTAATTCGAGTTAAGATCACATGAAACACTGTATGAATCCTAAATTCTTTACTTAAAGGACACTAGAGTGGTAAATTTGTATTATACAGGGCAGTATGTCATTCATTTAGAGAAAGAAACACGTTCGGCAGCTTTGGAAAACCTTACACTTCACTGAAATGTAGTACTACACTCTATAACACAGTTGAGATACAGTGTTCCCAAGCTGACTCAGTTCATAACAGTGTGTAGGAAGTTGTTTGATAAACTGGGCAAAGCTTATACTTGGACCAGAAGGTAAAATATAGGAAACTACATGAAAACATGAATAATTCGGAGACAATGACTGTAAACAGATGAGAACTCGTTTAGAACAGCTGAAAGAGATTCTCCAAGTCAGTTCTTAGTGTAGAAAAGGTAGCTAAGATAAGGGAAATCCTTAATTCGAGTTAAGATCACAAGAAACACTGTATGAATCATAGATTCTTTACTTAAAGGACACTACAGTGATAAATTTGTGTTATACAGGGCAGAATACCATTGAAATAGAGAAAGAAACACGTTCGGCAGCTTTGGAAAGCCTTACACTTCACTGAAATGTAGTACTACACTCTGTAACAAAGTTGAGAGACAATGTTCCCGAGCTGCATCAGTTCATAACCGTGTGTAGGAAGTTGTTTGATAAAGTGGGCAAAGCTTGTACTTGGACCAGAAGGCGGAATATAGGAAAATACATGAAAACATGAATAATTTAGAGAAAACGACTGTAAACAGATGAGAACTCGTTTAGAACAGCTGAAAGAGATTCTCCAAGTCAGTTTTTAGTGTAGAAAAGGTAGCTAAGATCCGGGAAATCCATAATTCGAGTTAAGATCACATGAAACACTGTATGAATCATATATTCTTTGCTTAAAGGAGACTAGAGTGGTAAATGTGTGTTATACAAGGCAGAATATCATTGAAATAGAGAAAGAAACACGTTCGGCAGCTATGGAAAGCCTTACACTTCACTGAAATGTAGAACAACACTCTATAACACAGTTAAGGGACAATGTTCCCTAGCTGCCTCAGTTCATAACAGTGTGTAGGAAGTTGTTTGATAAAGTGGGCACAGCTTATACTTGAACCAGAAAGCAGAATATAGGAAACTACAGGAAAACATGAATAATTCAGAGAAAATGACTGGAAACAGTTGAGAACTCGCTTAGAACAGCTGAAAGAGATTCTCCAAGCCAGTTCATAGTGTAGAAAAGGTAGCTAAGATAAGGGAAATCCTTAATTCGAGTTAAGATCACAAGAAACACTGTATGAATCATAGATTCTTTACTTAAAGGACACTACAGTGATAAATTTGTGTTATACAAGGCAGAATACCATTGAAATAGAGAAATAAACACATTCGGCAGCTTTGGAAAGCCTTACACTTCACTGAAATGTAGTACTACACTCTATAACAAAGTTGAGAGACAATGTTCCCGAGCTGCATCACTTCATAACAGTGTGTAGGAAGTTGTTTGATAAAGTGGGCAAAGCTTATACTTGGACCAGAAGGCAGAATATAGGAAACTACATGAAAACATGAATAATTCAGAGAAAAAGACTGTAAACAGATGAGAACTCGTTTAGAACAGCTGAAAGAGATTCTCCGAGCCAGTTCTTAGTGTAGAAAAGGTAGCTAAGATAAGGGAAACCCTTAATTCAAGTTAAGATCACATGAAACACTGTATGAATCATATATTCTTTGCTTAAAGGAGACTAGAGTGGTAAATGTGTGTTATACAAGGCAGAATACCATTGAGATAGAGAAAGTAACACGTTCGGCAGCTTTGGAAAGCCTTACACTTCACTGAAATGTAGCACAACACCCTATAACACAGTTAAGAGACAATGTTCCCGAGCTGCCTCAGTTCATAACAGTGTGTAGGAAGTTGTTTGATAAAGTGGGCATAGCTTATACTTGTACCAGAAGGCAGAATATAGGAAACTACATGAAAACATGAATAATTCAGAGAAAATGACTGTAAACAGATGAGAACTCGTTTAGAACAGCTGAAAGAGATTCTCCAAGCCAGTTCTTAGTGTAGAACAGGTAGCTAAGATAAGGGAAACCCTTAATTCGAGTTAAGATCACATGAAACACTGTATGAATCCTATATTCTTTACTTAAAGAACACTAGGGTGGTAAATTTGTGTTATACAGGGCAGAATGTCATTCATTTAGAGAAAGAAACACGTTCGGCACCTTTGGAAAGCCTTATACTTCACTGAAATGTAGTACTACACTCTATAACACAGTTGAGAGACAGTGTTCCCAAGCAGACTCAATTCATAACAGTGTGTAGGAAGTTGTTTGATAAACTGGGCAAAGCTTATAATTGGACCAGAAGGTAAAATATAGGAAACTACATGAAAACATGAATAATTCAGAGACAATGACTGTAAACAGATGAGAACTCGTTTAGAACAGCTGAAAGAGATTCTCCAAGTCAGTTCTTAGTGTAGAAAAGGTAGCTAAGATAAGGGAAATCCTTAATTCGAGTTAAGATCACAAGAAACACTGTATGAATCATAGATTCTTTACTTAAAGGACACTACAGTGATAAATTTGTGTTATACAAGGCAGAATACCATTGAAATAGAGAAATAAACACATTCGGCAGCTTTGGAAAGCCTTACACTTCACTGAAATGTAGTACTACACTCTATAACAAAGTTGAGAGACAATGTTCCCTAGCTGCCTCAGTTCATAACAGTGTGTAGGAAGTTGTTTGATAAAGTGGGCACAGCTTATACTTGAACCAGAAAGCAGAATATAGGAAACTACAGGAAAACATGAATAATTCAGAGAAAATGACTGGAAACAGATGAGAACTCGCTTAGAACAGCTGAAAGAGATTCTCCAAGCCAGTTCGTAGTGTAGAAAAGGTAGCTAAGATAAGGGAAACCCTTAATTCGAGTTAAGATCACATGAAACACTGTATGAATCCTATATTCTTTACTTAAAGAACACTAGAGTGGTAAATTTGTGTTATACAGGGCAGAATGTCATTCATTTAGAGAAAGAAACACGTTCGGCAGCTTTGGAAAGCCTTACACTTCACTGAAATGTAGTACTACACTCTATAACACAGTTGAGATACAGTGTTCCCAAGCTGACTCAGTTCATAACAGTGTGTAGGAAGTTGTTTGATAAACTGGGCAAAGCTTATACTTGGACCAGAAGGTAAAATATTGGAAACTACATGAAAACATGAATAATTCAAAGACAATGACTGTAAACAGATGAGAACTCGTTTAGAATAGCTGAAAGAGATTCTCCAAGTCAGTTCTTAGTGTAGAAAAGGTACCTAAGATAAGGGAAATCCTTAATTCGAGTTAAGATCACATGAAACACTGTATGAATCACATATTTTTTACTTAAAGGACACTAGAGTAATAAATTTGTGTTATACAGGGCAGAATACCATTGAAATAGAGAAAGAAACACGTTCGGCAGCTTTGGAAAGCCTTACACTTCACTGAAATGTAGTACTACACTCTATAACAAAGTTGAGAGACAATGTTCCCGAGCTGCATCACTTCATAACAGTGTGTAGAAAGTTGTTTGATAAAGTGGGCAAAGCTTATACTTGGACCAGAAGGCAGAATATAGGAAACTACATGAAAACATGAATAATTCAGAGAAAATGACTGTAAACAGATGAGAACTCATTTAGAACAGCTGAAAGAGATTCTCCAAGCCAGTTCTTAGTGTAGAAAAGGTAGCTAAGATAAGGGAAACCCTTAATTCGAGTTAAGATCACATGAAACACTGTATGAAGCCTATATTCTTTACTTAAAGAACACTAGAGTGGTAAATTTGTGTTATACAGGGCAGAATGTCATTCATTTAGAGAAAGAAACACGTTCGGCACCTTTGGAAAGCCTTATACTTCACTGAAATGTAGCACTACACTCTATAACACAGTTGAGAGACAGTGTTCCCAAGCTGACTCAATTCATAACAGTGTGTAGGAAGTTGTTTGATAAACTGGGCAAAGCTTATACTTGGACCAGAAGGTAAAATATAGGAAACTACATGAAAACATGAATAATTCAGAGAAAATGACTGTAAACAGATGAGAACTCGTTTAGAACAGCTGAATGAGATTCTCCAAGCCAGTTCTTAGTGTAGAAAAGGTAGCTAAGATAAGGGAAACCCTTAATTCAAGTTAAGATCACATGAAACACTGTATGAATCATATATTCTTTGCTTAAAGGAGACTAGAGTGGTAAATGTGTGTTATACAAGGCAGAATACCATTGAGATAGAGAAAGTAACACGTTCGGCAGCTTTGGAAAGCCTTACACTTCACTGAAATGTAGCACAACACCCTATAACACAGTTAAGAGACAATGTTCCCGAGCTGCCTCAGTTCATAACAGTGTGTAGGAAGTTGTTTGATAAAGTGGGCATAGCTTATACTTGTACCAGAAGGCAGAATATAGGAAACTACATGAAAACATGAATAATTCAGAGAAAATGACTGTAAACAGATGAGAACTCGTTTAGAACAGCTGAAAGAGATTCTCCAAGCCAGTTCTTAGTGTAGAACAGGTAGCTAAGATAAGGGAAACCCTTAATTCGAGTTAAGATCACATGAAACACTGTATGAATCCTATATTCTTTACTTAAAGAACACTAGAGTGGTAAATTTGTGTTATACAGGGCAGAATGTCATTCATTTAGAGAAAGAAACACGTTCGGCACCTTTGGAAAGCCTTATACTTCACTGAAATGTAGTACTACACTCTATAACACAGTTGAGATACAGTGTTCCCAAGCTGACTCAGTTCATAACAGTGTGTAGGAAGTTGTTTGATAAACTGGGCAAAGCTTATACTTGGACCAGAAGGTAAAATATAGGAAACTACATGAAAACATGAATAATTCGGAGACAATGACTGTAAACAGATGAGAACTCGTTTAGAACAGCTGAAAGAGATTCTCCAAGTCAGTTCTTAGTGTAGAAAAGGTAGCTAAGATAAGGGAAATCCTTAATTCGAGTTAAGATCACAAGAAACACTGTATGAATCATAGATTCTTTACTTAAAGGACACTACAGTGATAAATTTGTGTTATACAGGGCAGAATACCATTGAAATAGAGAAAGAAACACGTTCGGCAGCTTTGGAAAGCCTTACACTTCACTGAAATGTAGTACTACACTCTGTAACAAAGTTGAGAGACAATGTTCCCGAGCTGCATCAGTTCATAACCGTGTGTAGGAAGTTGTTTGATAAAGTGGGCAAAGCTTGTACTTGGACCAGAAGGCGGAATATAGGAAAATACATGAAAACATGAATAATTTAGAGAAAAAGACTGTAAACAGATGAGAACTCGTTTAGAACAGCTGAAAGAGATTCTCCAAGTCAGTTTTTAGTGTAGAAAAGGTAGCTAAGATCCGGGAAATCCATAATTCGAGTTAAGATCACATGAAACACTGTATGAATCATATATTCTTTGCTTAAAGGAGACTAGAGTGGTAAATGTGTGTTATACAAGGCAGAATATCATTGAAATAGAGAAAGAAACACGTTCGGCAGCTATGGAAAGCCTTACACTTCACTGAAATGTAGAACAACACTCTATAACACAGTTAAGGGACAATGTTCCCTAGCTGCCTCAGTTCATAACAGTGTGTAGGAAGTTGTTTGATAAAGTGGGCACAGCTTATACTTGAAACAGAAAGCAGAATATAGGAAACTACAGGAAAACATGAATAATTCAGAGAAAATGACTGGAAACAGTTGAGAACTCGCTTAGAACAGCTGAAAGAGATTCTCCAAGCCAGTTCATAGTGTAGAAAAGGTAGCTAAGATAAGGGAAATCCTTAATTCGAGTTAAGATCACAAGAAACACTGTATGAATCATAGATTCTTTACTTAAAGGACACTACAGTGATAAATTTGTGTTATACAAGGCAGAATACCATTGAAATAGAGAAATAAACACATTCGGCAGCTTTGGAAAGCCTTACACTTCACTGAAATGTAGTACTACACTCTATAACAAAGTTGAGAGACAATGTTCCCGAGCTGCATCACTTCATAACAGTGTGTAGGAAGTTGTTTTATAAAGTGGGCAAAGCTTATACTTGGACCAGAAGGCAGAATATAGGAAACTACATGAAAACATGAATAATTCAGAGAAAATGACTGTAAACAGATGAGAACTCGTTTAGAACAGCTGAATGAGATTCTCCAAGCCAGTTCTTAGTGTAGAAAAGGTAGCTAAGATAAGGGAAACCCTTAATTCAAGTTAAGATCACATGAAACACTGTATGAATCATATATTCTTTGCTTAAAGGAGACTAGAGTGGTAAATGTGTGTTATACAAGGCAGAATACCATTGAGATAGAGAAAGTAACACGTTCGGCAGCTTTGGAAAGCCTTACACTTCACTGAAATGTAGCACAACACCCTATAACACAGTTAAGAGACAATGTTCCCGAGCTGCCTCAGTTCATAACAGTGTGTAGGAAGTTGTTTGATAAAGTGGGCATAGCTTATACTTGTACCAGAAGGCAGAATATAGGAAACTACATGAAAACATGAATAATTCAGAGAAAATGACTGTAAACAGATGAGAACTCGTTTAGAACAGCTGAAAGAGATTCTCCAAGCCAGTTCTTAGTGTAGAACAGGTAGCTAAGATAAGGGAAACCCTTAATTCGAGTTAAGATCACATGAAACACTGTATGAATCCTATATTCTTTACTTAAAGAACACTAGAGTGGTAAATTTGTGTTATACAGGGCAGAATGTCATTCATTTAGAGAAAGAAACACGTTCGGCACCTTTGGAAAGCCTTATACTTCACTGAAATGTAGTACTACACTCTATAACACAGTTGAGAGACAGTGTTCCCAAGCAGACTCAATTCATAACAGTGTGTAGGAAGTTGTTTGATAAACTGGGCAAAGCTTATAATTGGACCAGAAGGTAAAATATAGGAAACTACATGAAAACATGAATAATTCAGAGACAATGACTGTAAACAGATGAGAACTCGTTTAGAACAGCTGAAAGAGATTCTCCAAGTCAGTTCTTAGTGTAGAAAAGGTAGCTAAGATAAGGGAAATCCTTAATTCGAGTTAAGATCACAAGAAACACTGTATGAATCATAGATTCTTTACTTAAAGGACACTACAGTGATAAATTTGTGTTATACAAGGCAGAATACCATTGAAATAGAGAAAGAAACACGTTCGGCAGCTTTGGAAAGCCTTACACTTCACTGAAATGTAGTACTACACTCTGTAACAAAGTTGAGAGACAATGTTCCCGAGCTGCATCAGTTCATAACCGTGTGTAGGAAGTTGTTTGATAAAGTGGGCATAGCTTATACTTGTACCAGAAGGCAGAATATAGGAAACTACAGGAAAACATGAATAATTCAGAGAAAATGACTGAAAAACAGATGAGAACTCGTTTAGAACATCTGAAAGAGATTCTCCAAGCCAGTTCGTAGTGTAGAAAAGGTAGCTAAGATAAGGGAAACCCTTAATTCGAGTTAAGATCACATGAAACACTGTATGAATCCTAAATTCTTTACTTAAAGGACACTAGAGTGGTAAATTTGTATTATACAGGGCAGTATGTCATTCATTTAGAGAAAGAAACACGTTCGGCAGCTTTGGAAAACCTTACACTTCACTGAAATGTAGTACTACACTCTATAACACAGTTGAGATACAGTGTTCCCAAGCTGACTCAGTTCATAACAGTGTGTAGGAAGTTGTTTGATAAACTGGGCAAAGCTTATACTTGGACCAGAAGGTAAAATATAGGAAACTACATGAAAACATGAATAATTCGGAGACAATGACTGTAAACAGATGAGAACTCGTTTAGAACAGCTGAAAGAGATTCTCCAAGTCAGTTCTTAGTGTAGAAAAGGTAGCTAAGATAAGGGAAATCCTTAATTCGAGTTAAGATCACAAGAAACACTGTATGAATCATAGATTCTTTACTTAAAGGACACTACAGTGATAAATTTGTGTTATACAGGGCAGAATACCATTGAAATAGAGAAAGAAACACGTTCGGCAGCTTTGGAAAGCCTTACACTTCACTGAAATGTAGTACTACACTCTGTAACAAAGTTGAGAGACAATGTTCCCGAGCTGCATCAGTTCATAACAGTGTGTAGGAAGTTGTTTGATAAACTGGGCAAAGCTTATACTTGGACCAGAAGGTAAAATATAGGAAACTACATGAAAACATGAATAATTCAGAGAAAATGACTGTAAACAGATGAGAACTCGTTTAGAACAGCTGAATGAGATTCTCCAAGCCAGTTCTTAGTGTAGAAAAGGTAGCTAAGATAAGGGAAACCCTTAATTCAAGTTAAGATCACATGAAACACTGTATGAATCATATATTCTTTGCTTAAAGGAGACTAGAGTGGTAAATGTGTGTTATACAAGGCAGAATACCATTGAGATAGAGAAAGTAACACGTTCGGCAGCTTTGGAAAGCCTTACACTTCACTGAAATGTAGCACAACACCCTATAACACAGTTAAGAGACAATGTTCCCGAGCTGCCTCAGTTCATAACAGTGTGTAGGAAGTTGTTTGATAAAGTGGGCATAGCTTATACTTGTACCAGAAGGCAGAATATAGGAAACTACATGAAAACATGAATAATTCAGAGAAAATGACTGTAAACAGATGAGAACTCGTTTAGAACAGCTGAAAGAGATTCTCCAAGCCAGTTCTTAGTGTAGAACAGGTAGCTAAGATAAGGGAAACCCTTAATTCGAGTTAAGATCACATGAAACACTGTATGAATCCTATATTCTTTACTTAAAGAACACTAGAGTGGTAAATTTGTGTTATACAGGGCAGAATGTCATTCATTTAGAGAAAGAAACACGTTCGGCACCTTTGGAAAGCCTTATACTTCACTGAAATGTAGTACTACACTCTATAACACAGTTGAGATACAGTGTTCCCAAGCTGACTCAGTTCATAACAGTGTGTAGGAAGTTGTTTGATAAACTGGGCAAAGCTTATACTTGGACCAGAAGGTAAAATATAGGAAACTACATGAAAACATGAATAATTCGGAGACAATGACTGTAAACAGATGAGAACTCGTTTAGAACAGCTGAAAGAGATTCTCCAAGTCAGTTCTTAGTGTAGAAAAGGTAGCTAAGATAAGGGAAATCCTTAATTCGAGTTAAGATCACAAGAAACACTGTATGAATCATAGATTCTTTACTTAAAGGACACTACAGTGATAAATTTGTGTTATACAGGGCAGAATACCATTGAAATAGAGAAAGAAACACGTTCGGCAGCTTTGGAAAGCCTTACACTTCACTGAAATGTAGTACTACACTCTGTAACAAAGTTGAGAGACAATGTTCCCGAGCTGCATCAGTTCATAACCGTGTGTAGGAAGTTGTTTGATAAAGTGGGCAAAGCTTGTACTTGGACCAGAAGGCGGAATATAGGAAAATACATGAAAACATGAATAATTTAGAGAAAAAGACTGTAAACAGATGAGAACTCGTTTAGAACAGCTGAAAGAGATTCTCCAAGTCAGTTTTTAGTGTAGAAAAGGTAGCTAAGATCCGGGAAATCCATAATTCGAGTTAAGATCACATGAAACACTGTATGAATCATATATTCTTTGCTTAAAGGAGACTAGAGTGGTAAATGTGTGTTATACAAGGCAGAATATCATTGAAATAGAGAAAGAAACACGTTCGGCAGCTATGGAAAGCCTTACACTTCACTGAAATGTAGAACAACACTCTATAACACAGTTAAGGGACAATGTTCCCTAGCTGCCTCAGTTCATAACAGTGTGTAGGAAGTTGTTTGATAAAGTGGGCACAGCTTATACTTGAAACAGAAAGCAGAATATAGGAAACTACAGGAAAACATGAATAATTCAGAGAAAATGACTGGAAACAGTTGAGAACTCGCTTAGAACAGCTGAAAGAGATTCTCCAAGCCAGTTCATAGTGTAGAAAAGGTAGCTAAGATAAGGGAAATCCTTAATTCGAGTTAAGATCACAAGAAACACTGTATGAATCATAGATTCTTTACTTAAAGGACACTACAGTGATAAATTTGTGTTATACAAGGCAGAATACCATTGAAATAGAGAAATAAACACATTCGGCAGCTTTGGAAAGCCTTACACTTCACTGAAATGTAGTACTACACTCTATAACAAAGTTGAGAGACAATGTTCCCGAGCTGCATCACTTCATAACAGTGTGTAGGAAGTTGTTTTATAAAGTGGGCAAAGCTTATACTTGGACCAGAAGGCAGAATATAGGAAACTACATGAAAACATGAATAATTCAGAGAAAATGACTGTAAACAGATGAGAACTCGTTTAGAACAGCTGAATGAGATTCTCCAAGCCAGTTCTTAGTGTAGAAAAGGTAGCTAAGATAAGGGAAACCCTTAATTCAAGTTAAGATCACATGAAACACTGTATGAATCATATATTCTTTGCTTAAAGGAGACTAGAGTGGTAAATGTGTGTTATACAAGGCAGAATACCATTGAGATAGAGAAAGTAACACGTTCGGCAGCTTTGGAAAGCCTTACACTTCACTGAAATGTAGCACAACACCCTATAACACAGTTAAGAGACAATGTTCCCGAGCTGCCTCAGTTCATAACAGTGTGTAGGAAGTTGTTTGATAAAGTGGGCATAGCTTATACTTGTACCAGAAGGCAGAATATAGGAAACTACATGAAAACATGAATAATTCAGAGAAAATGACTGTAAACAGATGAGAACTCGTTTAGAACAGCTGAAAGAGATTCTCCAAGCCAGTTCTTAGTGTAGAACAGGTAGCTAAGATAAGGGAAACCCTTAATTCGAGTTAAGATCACATGAAACACTGTATGAATCCTATATTCTTTACTTAAAGAACACTAGAGTGGTAAATTTGTGTTATACAGGGCAGAATGTCATTCATTTAGAGAAAGAAACACGTTCGGCACCTTTGGAAAGCCTTATACTTCACTGAAATGTAGTACTACACTCTATAACACAGTTGAGAGACAGTGTTCCCAAGCAGACTCAATTCATAACAGTGTGTAGGAAGTTGTTTGATAAACTGGGCAAAGCTTATAATTGGACCAGAAGGTAAAATATAGGAAACTACATGAAAACATGAATAATTCAGAGACAATGACTGTAAACAGATGAGAACTCGTTTAGAACAGCTGAAAGAGATTCTCCAAGTCAGTTCTTAGTGTAGAAAAGGTAGCTAAGATAAGGGAAATCCTTAATTCGAGTTAAGATCACAAGAAACACTGTATGAATCATAGATTCTTTACTTAAAGGACACTACAGTGATAAATTTGTGTTATACAAGGCAGAATACCATTGAAATAGAGAAAGAAACACGTTCGGCAGCTTTGGAAAGCCTTACACTTCACTGAAATGTAGTACTACACTCTGTAACAAAGTTGAGAGACAATGT
Source organism: Pipistrellus hanaki (assembly GCF_964339955.1). Lineage (NCBI taxonomy): Eukaryota > Metazoa > Chordata > Mammalia > Chiroptera > Vespertilionidae > Pipistrellus > Pipistrellus hanaki. The sequence goes on from NC_140511.1 coordinate 6,586,907, forward strand.
TCCCGAGCTGCATCAGTTCATAACCGTGTGTAGGAAGTTGTTTGATAAAGTGGGCATAGCTTATACTTGTACCAGAAGGCAGAATATAGGAAACTACAGGAAAACATGAATAATTCAGAGAAAATGACTGAAAAACAGATGAGAACTCGTTTAGAACATCTGAAAGAGATTCTCCAAGCCAGTTCGTAGTGTAGAAAAGGTAGCTAAGATAAGGGAAACCCTTAATTCGAGTTAAGATCACATGAAACACTGTATGAATCCTAAATTCTTTACTTAAAGGACACTAGAGTGGTAAATTTGTATTATACAGGGCAGTATGTCATTCATTTAGAGAAAGAAACACGTTCGGCAGCTTTGGAAAACCTTACACTTCACTGAAATGTAGTACTACACTCTATAACACAGTTGAGATACAGTGTTCCCAAGCTGACTCAGTTCATAACAGTGTGTAGGAAGTTGTTTGATAAACTGGGCAAAGCTTATACTTGGACCAGAAGGTAAAATATAGGAAACTACATGAAAACATGAATAATTCGGAGACAATGACTGTAAACAGATGAGAACTCGTTTAGAACAGCTGAAAGAGATTCTCCAAGTCAGTTCTTAGTGTAGAAAAGGTAGCTAAGATAAGGGAAATCCTTAATTCGAGTTAAGATCACAAGAAACACTGTATGAATCATAGATTCTTTACTTAAAGGACACTACAGTGATAAATTTGTGTTATACAGGGCAGAATACCATTGAAATAGAGAAAGAAACACGTTCGGCAGCTTTGGAAAGCCTTACACTTCACTGAAATGTAGTACTACACTCTGTAACAAAGTTGAGAGACAATGTTCCCGAGCTGCATCAGTTCATAACCGTGTGTAGGAAGTTGTTTGATAAAGTGGGCAAAGCTTGTACTTGGACCAGAAGGCGGAATATAGGAAAATACATGAAAACATGAATAATTTAGAGAAAAAGACTGTAAACAGATGAGAACTCGTTTAGAACAGCTGAAAGAGATTCTCCAAGTCAGTTTTTAGTGTAGAAAAGGTAGCTAAGATCCGGGAAATCCATAATTCGAGTTAAGATCACATGAAACACTGTATGAATCATATATTCTTTGCTTAAAGGAGACTAGAGTGGTAAATGTGTGTTATACAAGGCAGAATATCATTGAAATAGAGAAAGAAACACGTTCGGCAGCTATGGAAAGCCTTACACTTCACTGAAATGTAGAACAACACTCTATAACACAGTTAAGGGACAATGTTCCCTAGCTGCCTCAGTTCATAACAGTGTGTAGGAAGTTGTTTGATAAAGTGGGCACAGCTTATACTTGAACCAGAAAGCAGAATATAGGAAACTACAGGAAAACATGAATAATTCAGAGAAAATGACTGGAAACTGTTGAGAACTCGCTTAGAACAGCTGAAAGAGATTCTCCAAGCCAGTTCATAGTGTAGAAAAGGTAGCTAAGATAAGGGAAATCCTTAATTCGAGTTAAGATCACAAGAAACACTGTATGAATCATAGATTCTTTACTTAAAGGACACTACAGTGATAAATTTGTGTTATACAAGGCAGAATACCATTGAAATAGAGAAATAAACACATTCGGCAGCTTTGGAAAGCCTTACACTTCACTGAAATGTAGTACTACACTCTATAACAAAGTTGAGAGACAATGTTCCCGAGCTGCATCACTTCATAACAGTGTGTAGGAAGTTGTTTTATAAAGTGGGCAAAGCTTATACTTGGACCAGAAGGCAGAATATAGGAAACTACATGAAAACATGAATAATTCAGAGAAAATGACTGTAAACAGATGAGAACTCGTTTAGAACAGCTGAATGAGATTCTCCAAGCCAGTTCTTAGTGTAGAAAAGGTAGCTAAGATAAGGGAAACCCTTAATTCAAGTTAAGATCACATGAAACACTGTATGAATCATATATTCTTTGCTTAAAGGAGACTAGAGTGGTAAATGTGTGTTATACAAGGCAGAATACCATTGAGATAGAGAAAGTAACACGTTCGGCAGCTTTGGAAAGCCTTACACTTCACTGAAATGTAGCACAACACCCTATAACACAGTTAAGAGACAATGTTCCCGAGCTGCCTCAGTTCATAACAGTGTGTAGGAAGTTGTTTGATAAAGTGGGCATAGCTTATACTTGTACCAGAAGGCAGAATATAGGAAACTACATGAAAACATGAATAATTCAGAGAAAATGACTGTAAACAGATGAGAACTCGTTTAGAACAGCTGAAAGAGATTCTCCAAGCCAGTTCTTAGTGTAGAACAGGTAGCTAAGATAAGGGAAACCCTTAATTCGAGTTAAGATCACATGAAACACTGTATGAATCCTATATTCTTTACTTAAAGAACACTAGAGTGGTAAATTTGTGTTATACAGGGCAGAATGTCATTCATTTAGAGAAAGAAACACGTTCGGCACCTTTGGAAAGCCTTATACTTCACTGAAATGTAGTACTACACTCTATAACACAGTTGAGAGACAGTGTTCCCAAGCAGACTCAATTCATAACAGTGTGTAGGAAGTTGTTTGATAAACTGGGCAAAGCTTATAATTGGACCAGAAGGTAAAATATAGGAAACTACATGAAAACATGAATAATTCAGAGACAATGACTGTAAACAGATGAGAACTCGTTTAGAACAGCTGAAAGAGATTCTCCAAGTCAGTTCTTAGTGTAGAAAAGGTAGCTAAGATAAGGGAAATCCTTAATTCGAGTTAAGATCACAAGAAACACTGTATGAATCATAGATTCTTTACTTAAAGGACACTACAGTGATAAATTTGTGTTATACAAGGCAGAATACCATTGAAATAGAGAAAGAAACACGTTCGGCAGCTTTGGAAAGCCTTACACTTCACTGAAATGTAGTACTACACTCTGTAACAAAGTTGAGAGACAATGTTCCCGAGCTGCATCAGTTCATAACCGTGTGTAGGAAGTTGTTTGATAAAGTGGGCAAAGCTTGTACTTGGACCAGAAGGCGGAATATAGGAAAATACATGAAAACATGAATAATTTAGAGAAAAAGACTGTAAACAGATGAGAACTCGTTTAGAACAGCTGAAAGAGATTCTCCAAGTCAGTTTTTAGTGTAGAAAAGGTAGCTAAGATCCGGGAAATCCATAATTCGAGTTAAGATCACATGAAACACTGTATGAATCATATATTCTTTGCTTAAAGGAGACTAGAGTGGTAAATGTGTGTTATACAAGGCAGAATATCATTGAAATAGAGAAAGAAACACGTTCGGCAGCTATGGAAAGCCTTACACTTCACTGAAATGTAGAACAACACTCTATAACACAGTTAAGGGACAATGTTCCCTAGCTGCCTCAGTTCATAACAGTGTGTAGGAAGTTGTTTGATAAAGTGGGCACAGCTTATACTTGAACCAGAAAGCAGAATATAGGAAACTACAGGAAAACATGAATAATTCAGAGAAAATGACTGGAAACAGTTGAGAACTCGCTTAGAACAGCTGAAAGAGATTCTCCAAGCCAGTTCATAGTGTAGAAAAGGTAGCTAAGATAAGGGAAATCCTTAATTCGAGTTAAGATCACAAGAAACACTGTATGAATCATAGATTCTTTACTTAAAGGACACTACAGTGATAAATTTGTGTTATACAAGGCAGAATACCATTGAAATAGAGAAATAAACACATTCGGCAGCTTTGGAAAGCCTTACACTTCACTGAAATGTAGTACTACACTCTATAACACAGTTGAGATACAGTGTTCCCAAGCTGACTCAGTTCATAACAGTGTGTAGGAAGTTCTTTGATAAACTGGGCAAAGCTTATAATTGGACCAGAAGGTAAAATATAGGAAACTACATGAAAACATGAATAATTCAGAGACAATGACTGTAAACAGATGGGAACTCGTTTAGAACAGCTGAAAGAGATTCTCCAAGTCAGTTCTTAGTGTAGAAAAGGTAGCTAAGATAAGGGAAATCCTTAATTCGAGTTAAGATCACAAGAAACACTGTATGAATCATAGATTCTTTACTTAAAGGACACTACAGTGATAAATTTGTGTTATACAAGGCAGAATACCATTGAAATAGAGAAATAAACACATTCGGCAGCTTTGGAAAGCCTTACACTTCACTGAAATGTAGTACTACACTCTATAACAAAGTTGAGAGACAATGTTCCCTAGCTGCCTCAGTTCATAACAGTGTGTAGGAAGTTGTTTGATAAAGTGGGCACAGCTTATACTTGAACCAGAAAGCAGAATATAGGAAACTACAGCAAAACATGAATAATTCAGAGAAAATGACTGGAAACAGATGAGAACTCGCTTAGAACAGCTGAAAGAGATTCTCCAAGCCAGTTCGCAGTGTAGAAAAGGTAGCTAAGATAAGGGAAACCCTTAATTCGAGTTAAGATCACATGAAACACTGTATGAATCCTATATTCTTTACTTAAAGAACACTAGAGTGGTAAATTTGTGTTATACAGGGCAGAATGTCATTCATTTAGAGAAAGAAACACGTTCGGCAGCTTTGGAAAGCCTTACACTTCACTGAAATGTAGTACTACACTCTATAACACAGTTGAGATACAGTGTTCCCAAGCTGACTCAGTTCATAACAGTGTGTAGGAAGTTGTTTGATAAACTGGGCAAAGCTTATAATTGGACCAGAAGGTAAAATATAGGAAACTACATGAAAACATGAATAATTCAGAGACAATGACTGTAAACAGATGGGAACTCGTTTAGAACAGCTGAAAGAGATTCTCCAAGTCAGTTCTTAGTGTAGAAAAGGTAGCTAAGATAAGGGAAATCCTTAATTCGAGTTAAGATCACAAGAAACACTGTATGAATCATAGATTCTTTACTTAAAGGACACTACAGTGATAAATTTGTGTTATACAAGGCAGAATACCATTGAAATAGAGAAAGAAACACGTTTGGCAGCTTTGGAAAGCCTTACACTTCACTGAAATGTAGTACTACACTCTGTAACAAAGTTGAGAGACAATGTTCCCGAGCTGCATCAGTTCATAACCGTGTGTAGGAAGTTGTTTGATAAAGTGGGCAAAGCTTGTACTTGGACCAGAAGGCGGAATATAGGAAAATACATGAAAACATGAATAATTTAGAGAAAAAGACTGTAAACAGATGAGAACTCGTTTAGAACAGCTGAAAGAGATTCTCCAAGTCAGTTTTTAGTGTAGAAAAGGTAGCTAAGATCCGGGAAATCCATAATTCGAGTTAAGATCACATGAAACACTGTATGAATCATATATTCTTTGCTTAAAGGAGACTAGAGTGGTAAATGTGTGTTATACAAGGCAGAATATCATTGAAATAGAGAAAGAAACACGTTCGGCAGCTATGGAAAGCCTTACACTTCACTGAAATGTAGAACAACACTCAATAACACAGTTAAGGGACAATGTTCCCTAGCTGCCTCAGTTCATAACAGTGTGTAGGAAGTTGTTTGATAAAGTGGGCACAGCTTATACTTGAACCAGAAAGCAGAATATAGGAAACTACAGGAAAACATGAATAATTCAGAGAAAATGACTGGAAACAGTTGAGAACTCGCTTAGAACAGCTGAAAGAGATTCTCCAAGCCAGTTCATAGTGTAGAAAAGGTAGCTAAGATAAAGGAAATCCTTAATTCGAGTTAAGATCACAAGAAACACTGTATGAATCATAGATTCTTTACTTAAAGGACACTACAGTGATAAATTTGTGTTATACAAGGCAGAATACCATTGAAATAGAGAAATAAACACATTCGGCAGCTTTGGAAAGCCTTACACTTCACTGAAATGTAGTACTACACTCTATAACAAAGTTGAGAGACAATGTTCCCGAGCTGCATCACTTCATAACACTGTGTAGGAAGTTGTTTGATAAAGTGGGCAAAGCTTATACTTGGACCAGAAGGCAGAATATAGGAAACTACATGAAAACATGAATAATTCAGAGAAAATGACTGTAAACAGATGAGAACTCGTTTAGAACAGCTGAAAGAGATTCTCCAAGCCAGTTCTTAGTGTAGAAAAGGTAGCTAAGATAAGGGAAACCCTTAATTCAAGTTAAGATCACATGAAACACTGTATGAATCATATATTCTTTGCTTAAAGGAGACTAGAGTGGTAAATGTGTGTTATACAAGGCAGAATACCATTGAGATAGAGAAAGTAACACGTTCGGCAGCTTTGGAAAGCCTTACACTTCACTGAAATGTAGCACAACACCCTATAACACAGTTAAGAGACAATGTTCCCGAGCTGCCTCAGTTCATAACAGTGTGTAGGAAGTTGTTTGATAAAGTGGGCATAGCTTATACTTGTACCAGAAGGCAGAATATAGGAAACTACAGGAAAACATGAATAATTCAGAGAAAATGACTGAAAAACAGATGAGAACTCGTTTAGAACATCTGAAAGAGATTCTCCAAGCCAGTTCGTAGTGTAGAAAAGGTAGCTAAGATAAGGGAAACCCTTAATTCGAGTTAAGATCACATGAAACACTGTATGAATCCTAAATTCTTTACTTAAAGGACACTAGAGTGGTAAATTTGTATTATACAGGGCAGTATGTCATTCATTTAGAGAAAGAAACACGTTCGGCAGCTTTGGAAAACCTTACACTTCACTGAAATGTAGTACTACACTCTATAACACAGTTGAGATACAGTGTTCCCAAGCTGACTCAGTTCATAACAGTGTGTAGGAAGTTGTTTGATAAACTGGGCAAAGCTTATACTTGGACCAGAAGGTAAAATATAGGAAACTACATGAAAACATGAATAATTCGGAGACAATGACTGTAAACAGATGAGAACTCGTTTAGAACAGCTGAAAGAGATTCTCCAAGTCAGTTCTTAGTGTAGAAAAGGTAGCTAAGATAAGGGAAATCCTTAATTCGAGTTAAGATCACAAGAAACACTGTATGAATCATAGATTCTTTACTTAAAGGACACTACAGTGATAAATTTGTGTTATACAGGGCAGAATACCATTGAAATAGAGAAAGAAACACGTTCGGCAGCTTTGGAAAGCCTTACACTTCACTGAAATGTAGTACTACACTCTGTAACAAAGTTGAGAGACAATGTTCCCGAGCTGCATCAGTTCATAACCGTGTGTAGGAAGTTGTTTGATAAAGTGGGCAAAGCTTGTACTTGGACCAGAAGGCGGAATATAGGAAAATACATGAAAACATGAATAATTTAGAGAAAAAGACTGTAAACAGATGAGAACTCGTTTAGAACAGCTGAAAGAGATTCTCCAAGTCAGTTTTTAGTGTAGAAAAGGTAGCTAAGATCCGGGAAATCCATAATTCGAGTTAAGATCACATGAAACACTGTATGAATCATATATTCTTTGCTTAAAGGAGACTAGAGTGGTAAATGTGTGTTATACAAGGCAGAATATCATTGAAATAGAGAAAGAAACACGTTCGGCAGCTATGGAAAGCCTTACACTTCACTGAAATGTAGAACAACACTCTATAACACAGTTAAGGGACAATGTTCCCTAGCTGCCTCAGTTCATAACAGTGTGTAGGAAGTTGTTTGATAAAGTGGGCACAGCTTATACTTGAACCAGAAAGCAGAATATAGGAAACTACAGGAAAACATGAATAATTCAGAGAAAATGACTGGAAACAGTTGAGAACTCGCTTAGAACAGCTGAAAGAGATTCTCCAAGCCAGTTCATAGTGTAGAAAAGGTAGCTAAGATAAGGGAAACCCTTAATTCGAGTTAAGATCACATGAAACACTGTATGAATCCTATGTTCTTTACTTAAAGAACACTAGAGTGGTAAATTTGTGTTATACAGGGCAGAATGTCATTCATTTAGAGAAAGAAACACGTTCGGCAGCTTTGGAAAGCCTTACACTTCACTGAAATGTAGTACTACACTCTATAACACAGTTGAGATACAGTGTTCCCAAGCTGACTCAGTTCATAACAGTGTGTAGGAAGTTGTTTGATAAACTGGGCAAAGCTTATACTTGGACCAGAAGGTAAAATATTGGAAACTACATGAAAACATGAATAATTCAGAGACAATGACTGTAAACAGATGAGAACTCGTTTAGAATAGCTGAAAGAGATTCTCCAAGTCAGTTCTTAGTGTAGAAAAGGTACCTAAGATAAGGGAAATCCTTAATTCGAGTTAAGATCACAAGAAACACTGTATGAATCACATATTTTTTACTTAAAGGACACTAGAGTAATAAATTTGTGTTATACAGGGCAGAATACCATTGAAAAAGAGAAAGAAACAAGTTCGGCAGCTTTGGAAAGCCTTACACTTCACTGAAATGTAGTACGACACTCTATAACACAGTTGAGAGACAATGTTCCCAAGCTAACTCAGTTCATTACAGTGTGTAGGAAGTTGTTTGATAAAGTGGGCAAAGCTTGTACTTGGACCGGAAGGCGGAATATAGGAAAATACATGAAAACATGAATAATTTAGAGAAAAAGACTGTAAACAGATGAGAACTCGTTTAGAACAGCTGAAAGAGATTCTCCAAGTCAGTTCTTAGTGTAGAAAAGGTAGCTAAGATAAGGGAAATCCTTAATTCGAGTTAAAATCACAAGAAACACTGTATGAATCATAGATTCTTTACTTAAAGGACACTAGAGTGATAAATATGTGTTATACAGGGCAGAATACCATTGAAATAGAGAAAGAAACACGTTCGGCCGCTTTGGAAAGCCTTACACTTCACTGAAATGTAGTACTACACTCTATAACAAAGTTGAGAGACAATGTTCCCGAGCTGCATCACTTCATAACAGTGTGTAGGAAGTTGTTTGATAAAGTGGGCAAAGCTTATACTTGAACCAGAGGGCAGAATATAGGAAACTACATGAAAACATGAATAATTCAGAGAAAATGACTGTAAACAGATGAGAACTCGTTTAGAACAGCTGAAAGAGATTCTCCAAGCCAGTTCTTAGTGTAGAAAAAGTACCTAAGATAAGGGAAATCCTTAATTCGAGTTAAGATCACATGAAACACTGTATGAATCACATATTCTTTACTTAAAGGACACTAGAGTAATAAATTTGTGTTATACAGGGCAGAATACCATTGAAATAGAGAAAGAAACAAGTTCGGCAGCTTTGGAAAGCCTTACACTTCACTGAAATGTAGTACGACACTCTATAACACAGTTGAGAGACAGTGTTCCCAAGCTGACTCAATTCATAACAGTGTGTAGGAAGTTGTTTGATAAACTGGGCAAAGCTTATACTTGGACCAGAAGGCAGAATATAGGAAACTACATGAAAACATGAATAGTTCAGGGAAAATGACTGTAAAAAGATGAGAACTCATTTAGAACAGCTGAAAGAGATTCTCCAAGTCAGTTCTTAGTGTAGAAAAGGTAGCTAAGATCCGGGAAATCCTTAATTTGAGTTAAGATCACATCAAACACTGTATGAATCCTATATTCTTTACTTAAAGGAGACTATAGTGGTAAATGTGTGTTATACAAGGCAGAATATCATTGAAATAGAAAAAGAAACACGTTAGGCAGCTTTGGAAAGCCTGAAACTTCACTGAGATGTAGCACTACACTCTATAACACAGTTGAGAGACAATGTTCCTGAGCTGCCTCTGTTTATAACAGTGTGTAGGAAGTTGTTTGATAAAGTGGCAAAGCTTATACTTGGACCAGAACGCAGAATATAGGAAACTACATGAAAACATGAATAATTCAGAGACAATGACTGTAAACAGATGAGAACTCGTTTAGAACAGCTGAAAGAGATTCTCCAAGTCAGTTCTTAGTGTAGAAAAGGTAGCTAAGATAAGGGAAATCCTTAATTCGAGTTAAAATCACAGGAAACACTGTATGAATCATAGATTCTTTACTTAAAGGACACTAGAGTGATAAATTTGTGTTATACAGGGCAGAATACCATTGAAATAGAGAAAGAAACACGTTCGGCAGCTTTGGAAAGCCTTACACTTCACTGAAATGTAGTACTACACTCTATAACAAAGTTGAGAGACAATGTTCCCGAGCTGCATCACTTCATAACAGTGTGTAGAAAGTTGTTTGATAAAGTGGGCAAAGCTTATACTTGGACCAGAAGGCAGAATATAGGAAACTACATGAAAACATGAATAATTCAGAGAAAATGACTGTAAACAGATGAGAACTCGTTTAGAACAGCTGAAAGAGATTCTCCAAGCCAGTTCTTAGTGTAGAAAAGGTAGCTAAGATAAGGGAAACCCTTAATTCGAGTTAAGATCACATGAAACACTGTATGAATCCTATATTCTTTACTTAAAGAACACTAGAGTGGTAAATTTGTGTTATACAAGGCAGAATGTCATTCATTTAGAGAAAGAAACACGTTAGGCAGCTTTGGAAAGCCTTATACTTCACTGAAATGTAGTACTACACTCTATAACACAGTTGAGAGACAGTGTTCCCAAGCTGACTCAATTCATAACAGTGTGTAGGAAGTTGTTTGATAAACTGGGCAAAGCTTATACTTGGACCAGAAGGCAGAATATAGGAAACTACATGAAAACATGAATAGTTCAGGGAAAATGACTGTAAACAGATGAGAACTCATTTAGAAGAGCTGAAAGAGATTCTCCAAGTCAGTTCTTAGTGTAGAAAAGGTAGCTAAGATCCGGGAAATCCTTAATTTGAGTTAAGATCACATCAAACACTGTATGAATCCTATATTCTTTACTTAAAGGAGACTAGAGTGGTAAATGTGTGTTATACAAGGCAGAATATCATTGAAATAGAAAAAGAAACACGTTCGGCAGCTTTGGAAAGCCTGAAACTTCACTGAAATGTAGCACTACACTCTATAACACAGTTGAGAGACAATGTTCCTGAGCTGCCTCTGTTCATAACAGTGTGTAGGAAGTTGTTTGATAAAGTGGCAAAGCTTATACTTGGACCAGAACGCAGAATATAGGAAACTACATGAAAACATGAATAATTCAGAGACAATGACTGTAAACAGATGAGAACTCGTTTAGAACAGCTGAAAGAGATTCTCCAAGTCAGTTCTTAGTGTAGAAAAGGTAGCTAAGATAAGGGAAATCCTTAATTCGAGTTAAAATCACAAGAAACACTGTATGAATCCTAGATTCTTTACTTAAAGGACACTAGAGTGATAAATTTGTGTTATACAGGGCAGAATACCATTGAAATAGAGAAAGAAACACGTTCGGCAGCTTTGGAAAGCCTTACACTTCACTGAAATGTAGTACTACACTCTGTAACAAAGTTGAGAGACAATGTTCCCGAGCTGCATCAGTTCATAACCGTGTGAAGGAAGTTGTTTGATAAAGTGGGCAAAGCTTGTACTTGGACCAGAAGGCGGAATATAGGAAAATACATGAAAACATGAATAATTCAGAGAAAATGACTGGAAACAGTTGAGAACTCGCTTAGAACAGCTGAAAGAGATTCTCCAAGCCAGTTCATAGTGTAGAAAAGGTAGCTAAGATAAGGGAAACCCTTAATTCGAGTTAAGATCACATGAAACACTGTATGAATCCTATGTTCTTTACTTAAAGAACACGAGAGTGGTAAATTTGTGTTATACAGGGCAGAATGTCATTCATTTAGAGAAAGAAACAGGTTCGGCAGCTTTGGAAAGCCTTACACTTCACTGAAATGTAGTACTACACTCTATAACACAGTTGAGATACAGTGTTCCCAAGCTGACTCAGTTCATAACAGTGTGTAGGAAGTTGTTTGATAAACTGGGCAAAGCTTATACTTGGACCAGAAGGTAAAATATTGGAAACTACATGAAAACATGAATAATTCAGAGACAATGACTGTAAACAGATGAGAACTCGTTTAGAATAGCTGAAAGAGATTCTCCAAGTCAGTTCTTAGTGTAGAAAAGGTACCTAAGATAAGGGAAATCCTTAATTCGAGTTAAGATCACATGAAACACTGTATGAATCACATATTTTTTACTTAAAGGACACTAGAGTAATAAATTTGTGTTATACAGGGCAGAATACCATTGAAAAAGAGAAAGAAACAAGTTCGGCAGCTTTGGAAAGCCTTACACTTCACTGAAATGTAGTACGACACTCTATAACACAGTTGAGAGACAATGTTCCCAAGCTAACTCAGTTCATTACAGTGTGTAGGAAGTTGTTTGATAAAGTGGGCAAAGCTTGTACTTGGACCGGAAGGCGGAATATAGGAAAATACATGAAAACATGAATAATTTAGAGAAAAAGACTGTAAACAGATGAGAACTCGTTTAGAACAGCTGAAAGAGATTCTCCAAGTCAGTTCTAAGTGTAGAAAAGGTAGCTAAGATAAGGGAAATCCTTAATTCGAGTTAAAATCACAAGAAACACTGTATGAATCATAGATTCTTTACTTAAAGGACACTAGAGTGATAAATATGTGTTATACAGGGCAGAATACCATTGAAATAGAGAAAGAAACACGTTCGGCCGCTTTGGAAAGCCTTACACTTCACTGAAATGTAGTACTACACTCTATAACAAAGTTGAGAGACAATGTTCCCGAGCTGCATCAGTTCATAACAGTGTGTAGGAAGTTGTTTGATAAAGTGGGCAAAGCTTATACTTGAACCAGAAGGCAGAATATAGGAAACTACATGAAAACATGAATAATTCAGAGAAAATGACTGTAAACAGATGAGAACTCGTTTAGAACAGCTGAAAGAGATTCTCCAAGCCAGTTCTTAGTGTAGAAAAAGTACCTAAGATAAGGGAAATCCTTAATTCGAGTTAAGATCACATGAAACACTGTATGAATCACATATTCTTTACTTAAAGGACACTAGAGTAATAAATTTGTGTTATACAGGGCAGAATACCATTGAAATAGAGAAAGAAACAAGTTCGGCAGCTTTGGAAAGCCTTACACTTCACTGAAATGTAGTACGACACTCTATAACACAGTTGAGAGACAGTGTTCCCAAGCTGACTCAATTCATAACAGTGTGTAGGAAGTTGTTTGATAAACTGGGCAAAGCTTATACTTGGACCAGAAGGCAGAATATAGGAAATTACATGAAAACATGAATAGTTCAGGGAAAATGACTGTAAAAA